>NC_084551.2:20562500-20937500 GCF_033978685.3 Nerophis lumbriciformis
TCGGACATTATTGGTGTCGTTTTTTTTATTATCGGTATCGTTTTTTTTTTTTTTTTTTTATTAAATCAACATAAAAAACACAAGATACACTTACAATTAGTGCACCAACCCAAAAAACCTTTCTCCCCCATTTACACTCATTCACACTCATTCACACAAAAGGGTTGTTTCTTTCTGTTATTAATATTCTGGTTCCTACATTATATATCAATATATATCAATACAGTCTGCAAGGGATACAGTCCGTAAGCACACATGATTGTGCGTGCTGCTGGTCCACTAATAGTACTAACCTTTAACAGTTAATTTGACTAATTTTCATTAATTACTAGTTTCTATGTAACTGTTTTTATATGGTTTTACTTTCTTTTATATTGAAGAAAATGTTTTTGATTTATTTATCTTATTTTATTTTATGAATTTTTTTTAAAAGTACCTTATCTTCACCATACCTGGTTGTCCAAATTAGGCATAATAATGTGTTAATTCTACGACTGTATATATCGGTTGATATCGGTATCGGTAATTAAAGAGTTGGACAATATCGGAATATCGGCTATCGGCAAAAAGCCATCATCGGACATCCCTAGTATATATATAATACATGAACAATATATATTTTTTTACATAAGCTGCAAAAAAAATATTTAAATTCTACTTTAAAAATTGGCAGCTCAGTCACCAAAATTTTACAGTAGTTTACTGCATATAAAACAATTTAATACATGGAATGGAATGGAAAAACAACACCAGTGTTTTTAACGGTAAAATTAATGCAACAGTAACATTTTGTTGCTCCAATGTTTTTTTTTAAAGTTTTGTAATGTTTTAGTGTCTTACTGTATATGGAAAAAACCAGTACCAAAGTTGATTTTACGGTAAACAACTCAGTCGTCGGAATCTAATCATAAAATCTGTAGTCAATTTTTCAGTGAAATACATGATAATAAAACATTTTGATTTTGATAATGTGGAATTTGAACAGATATGCAATTGCATAAAATACATGTTTTTAATGTCAAAAGGGAAAGAACAAATATATTTAGTAAGAAAAGATTAAGCATTTTATTAACGCATATTATTTCTAGGCTTTTTCCGGGCCTCATAAAATAATGTGGCGGGCCAGATTTGGCCCCCGGGCCATATCCAATTGTATTTACAATCCGCAAAGTATGTGAAAATACTGTCTAAACATCACAAAATGCTACAAATTCAATCGGCCATTTTGAATATTCCGTTCCAAATCCATCTTCGGCAATTTCCGTAGATTATACGTCACTGGAGTAACGCCTATGCACTCTGACCATGTTATCAAATCAGTCATACTGGAAATACGTAAACATTGGAAAGCGATGTGCTGTTTATCATTCACAATCCTTAAGTAAGACCAGAACACATATGCTGGGCTTTTTTTTATGCATTTCAAATCATAAATAAATAGCTAACAATTGAGTCAACAGATGGAGGTTCCTCTCTTGGGCCCGTTATACCCTCTCTAAAAACATCCAGAAAGCACAAAAAATACTCCATTTACATGTTGTGACCTGAAAATTAACCAAATATGAGTGATATTGCTATTATAAGCGCTAGTGCAGACAGCTTATTTTAGCGGCACATTGATAGCAATGAACTAATGGTAGCTTACACCGCTATTGTTGACACACTGAGCCGGCGGCTGCTTCTGCTTGGTCCCTAACTTGTTAAAAGTTCATTCTAGATTATAATTCGTGCATCTCTCACCTGGTAGTAGACACATGTGGCCATGGACCAACAGGCTGGTCGACTTTCACATCCACTGAGATTGTGCAAAAGACGCTAGTTGCGGAAACTTTTTTTAAACCCTTGGTGAGGATTGCGATTGAATTTTCCTCTAAACGGAATCATGTGAGAGTCCCGTCGGTCGGAATCCCAGCGAGAGTGGAAATTGTACAGTAAGTGTTTGTTTTATTATGGTTAGTTTGTATGTTTAGCATCTAGCAATGCAGCTGACGCTACAGTGTTTCAAAAAAGCTGCATCCGTTTAGGTATCGGCTTCCCAATCTTATTGCTCATCCTCTTTGTTTTCAGGCTGAAAAATTTAAGATTCTGGATCATAAATTTCCCCAAAGTAATCATTGTTGGCTCTTGCAAAGTCTGCATGATTAGCATTGTTGTTGATGGGGAAGGGATCTGTGGTCACTCCTGCTACGTCACGGAGCAATTGACTGGCTTGCTCATTAACTCTCAAAATGGCTCGGAAATCTCAGTGAGATGTATACTATTTTGATCATAACTATTTATCCGTGTCACACAGGAGCCACTTGATAAGCTACCATCACCTGGAAAATATGAAGCCAGAGAAGCTAAAGATCAATTTGTGAGGTATTTAAATAAAGGGTTTGTATGTTCTCTATACGGCGTGGCACAGTTGGGTGAGTGACCGTGCCAGCAACCTGAGGGTTCCTGGTTCGATCCACAGCTTTTACCAACCTAGTCACATCTGTTGTGTCCTTGAGCAAGGCACTACACCCTTGCTCCTGATGGGTCGTGGTTAGCGCCTTGCTGGCAGCTCCCGTCATCAGTGTGTGAATGTGTGTGTGAATGGGTGAATGTGGAAATAGTGTCAAAGCGCTTTGAGTACCTTGAAGGTAGAAAAGTGCTATACAAGTATAACCCATTTACCAACGTTATGTATTATTCTAACTGATCTTTTTTTGGAACACGGTTATTGACTGAAGCGCACTTTTGTAGTCATTTCCCCATATTTCTGCGCAATAACTCAGATATGGTAACACTAGCGAGCAGTAAAGAATATGAAGGGATTTTTGGTCCAATACATATTTAACTTTATTCATCAATGATGTCTTTCTTGCCACCTTCTGTTGTATATTTTATGTATGTGTGGTCACATTAGGCATTTATTTTAATCCCAATTGACAAACAATGATCTGATATATTTAAGACACCTCATCATCAATTGGCAATTCGATTAAACACAATTTACACCCTGAACACGATAGATTATGATTCAAATGTGCCTCCATGTCGCCATTTTGAATTAGTGTTCAGGTTAGTTGTGCTTCTAGTATAATTGACAGCAACGCCATTAATTTTGCAAATAGCATTAGTTTTATCAGGATGCACGTTCCTCTTATAAAACCCATCGTGTTGCCAAACTTTATATTTTAAGTGTGGAGGTGAATGTTTAGCGGTGGACCGTAAGGGTTGCAGTTGTCTGGGATTGTTAATTTAACAGAGGTCTTATTTGTGCATATTAGACAGTTGACGTGTTTGTTAGAGCACTGTTCAAGGTAAATTTTTATTTGTGTAATTAATTATGATTGAACAAAAGGCGGCAGCACGGTGCAAGAGGGGTTAGTGCGTCTGCCTCACAATACGAAGGTCCTGAGTAGTCGTGAGTTCAATCCCGGGCTCGGGATCTTTCTGTGTGGAGTTTGCATGTTCTCACCGTGACTGCGTGGGTTCCCTCCGGGTATTCCAGCTTCCTCCCACTTCCAAAGACATGCACCTGGGGATAGGTTGATTGGCAACACTAAATTGGCCCTAGTGTGTGAATGTGAGTGTGAATGTTGTCTGTCTATCTGTGTTGGCCCTGCGATGAGGTGGCGACTTGTCCAGGGTGTACCCCGCCTTCCGCCCGATTGTAGCTGAGATAGGCTCCAGCACCCCCTGCGACCCCGAAGGGAATAAGCGGTAGAAAATGGATGGATGGATGGATGACCAAAAGGCTGCACACAACTCGTGGAGAATGGTTGAATTTGTGTAAATTGTTGTGATCGCAACCTCATAAAATCATGCAGGATGTATACAATGTGCACTTGGACGCTTTTGGTCTTAAGAAGTTAATTTGTCGTCAAAATAACTATCACGCCTATCTTTATGTGGACAATTACACTGCAAGTGTAACTCAACATTTTTTGTGTTTATTAGAAAATTGGACCATGTGTTACCGAGGCCTCCCCTTCTGATACAATTACACCAGTAGTCCAGCATTTGTGTTATTTTTTTAAAGGGATCTACTTTTAAAAGGGAGTCTTCCTTCATAAAAATGCAGCTTAGGGTTGTCGGCAAGGCACTTGTACTTTGTGTAACCTTTGCGCTAACTAGCACAGCAGCTGTGGGAATCATAATATGAACGTATGCACCCTGGACATTCAGTTTAGCTGCTGTATGTTGTAACTTTACTCGCACTTGAAGTAGTTCATTAGTTGCTTGTCCTGCGTTTCACCCCGTGCTGAGTTGCATTGGAGCGGTGAAAGCGCAATGCCCATACCATCAGATGCATTTGCATTCACGTACTCCATAGGCCGCCAGTTCCCCTGGTGATTTAGATAAGTTGGTCTTCCAGTCGAAACACGATGCCTGACAAATAGATCTTGAGCCTGTCTCTTATCTAGTTGGACACACTGTAGGACGACTGAGGTAACAGAGGTCAAAATCAAGTCCGTGTTCCTTCCTGTGCACTCCCTGACAGTTTTGTGCTTTTCTTCGTCAAACCTACAGCTTTTCAGGAATATACATGCAACAATATTTTACAGTTTAATAAGCAGTGTTGGTCATCCTACCTTAAAAAAGTAAATAGTTATACTTACAAATTACTTCTCCCAAAAAGTAATTGAGTTAGTAACTCAGTTACCTCATTGTAAGAGTAACTAGTTACTCAGCAAAGTAACTAAGACCTTATTTTTTACGCTTGATAACATCTTTAACGTCAAAGATGATTGCAGAATAAAGACACTGTATACGATATTTTAAAACATTTGCATTTATCTGACGTCAATAGATTGTAGTCTGCCGTATGATAGGCATACAAATAAAAATGTATTGAAAAATCCATCTATCCATCCATCCATTTTCTACGGCTTGTCCCTTTTGCGCTGTCAAAATAAATTATGATTAATTCGATTTAATCGCCGGAGACGTTTGCACAGTCCCTGCATTTTTAAAGGGTGTAAATCTTATTTGTTTTATTGTTTTACAGTTCCTTTTTATGCATCTTAAAAAGTATGTCTTAACTTACTACTTTTCTGTAATTGTCCTGTGTAGAGTCGGGAATCTTTGGGCACCTCATGATTCGATTACAATTCAGGAGCTACGATTCGATTAAAAATCGATGATTGGTCTTTAATTTATGTATATTGATGCAGTTTAAATTATTTTTTTCGTTTCACTAAATAAACGTTAATCACTTGCAACTTTAAAAAAAACAATCCATTTGGAATAAGAAACAGTTAAATTAATTCCCACATTGATAAAATTATGAAAATGTGTGCAAAACTGGACCATATATACAAAACCCAAAACCAGTGAAGTTGGCATGTTGTGTAAATCGTAAATAAAAACAAAATACAATGGTTTGAAAAATCCTTTTCAAACTATATTCAGCTGAATAGACTGCAAAGACAATATACTTAACGTTCAAACCGGAAAACTATGTTATTTTTTGCAAAAATTAGCTAATTTGGAATTTGACGCCTGCAACGTGTTTCAAAAAAGCTGGCACGAGTGGCAAAAAAGAATGAGAACATTGAAGAATGCTCATCAAACACTTATTTGGAACATCCCACAGGTGAACAGGCTGATTGGGAACAGGTGGGTGCCATGATTGGGTATAAAAGCAGCTTCCATGAAATGCTCAGTCATTTACAAACAAGGATGGGTCACCACTTTGTGAAAAAATGCATGAGCAAACTGTCGAACAATTAAAGAACAACATTTCTCAACCAGCCTTTGCAAGGAATTTAGGGATTTCACCATCTATGGTCCGTAATATCATCAAAAGGTTCAGAGAATCTGGAGAAATTACGTAACATTGAATGCCTGTGACCTTGGATCCCTCAGGCGGTACTGCATCAAAAAACGACATCGGTGTGTAAAGGTTATCACCACATGGGCTCAGGAATACTTCAGAAAACCACTGTCAGTAACAACAGTTTGTGGCTACATCTGTAAGTACTAGTTAAAACTCTACTATACAAAGCGAAAGCCATTTATCAACAACACCCAGAAACGCCACCGGCTTCGCTGGGCCCGAGCTCATCTAAGATGGACTGATGCAAAGTGGAAAAGTGTTCTGTGGTCTGACGAGTCCAGATTTCAAATTGTTTTTGGAAACTGTGGCCGTTGTCCACTCTGAACAAAGAGGAAAATAACTATTCGGATTTTTATAGGCGCAAAGTTGAAAAGCCAGCATCTGTGATGGTATGGGGGTGTATAAGTGCCAAGGTTATGGGTAAATTACACATCTGTGAAGGCACCATTGATGCTCAAGGGTACGTACAGGTTTTGGAGCAACATTTGCTGCCATCCAAGCAACGTTATCATGGACGCCCCTGCTTATTTCAGCAAGTGGCTTCGTAGTAAAAAAAAGTGCGAGTACTAGACTGGCCTGCCTGTAGTCCAGACCTGTTTTCCATTGAAAATGTGTGGCGAATCATGAAAAGTAGAATATGACAAGGGAGACCCCCGGACTGTTGAACAACTTAAGCTGTACATCAAACAAGAATGGGAAAGAATTCCACCTGAAAAGCTTCGAAAATTGGTCTCCTCAGTTCCCAAACGTTTACTGAGTGTTGTTAAAAGGAAAGGCCATGTAACACAGTGGTATAAATTCCCCTGTGCCAACTTTTTTGCAACGTGTTGCTGCCATGAAATTCTAAGTTAATGAGTATTTGCAAAAAAAAGTTTCTCAGCTCGAACATTAAATATCTTGTCTTTGCAGTCTATTCAATTGAATATTGTTTGAAAATGATTCTAGAACTGTCTGCAATTTATTTACAATAAATACAATCGATTACCGATTATTGACATTTACTAATCGATTCTATAATCGTCAGAGTCCGAATTGCGATGCATCTAAAAATCAATTATTTCCCCCACCTCTAGTCCTGTGACACGTGCTGCTGACCTCTTGGCCGGGTCACCCTCGTGAAAGAGATCTTGATCTCAGTGGGTTATTATCTGGTTAAATAAAGGTGAAAAAAATTGCATTAAATTTGACAGCCCTATTTATTATCATTATTGTCGCGTTGTTATTATTCAATTGCAAATGAAAAACATTTATTGTTCCATGCAAAAGTGACATGGGCAGTAAAGCAGAATAATTCAATATGATTGCATAATAACACAACATCACAAATGAGTTTTTCCTATTAGAATGTTATGAATGCTATTTTACCTAGTACAGTATTTAAGGCGATATTTAAGTCTTCATGCACATTGCCCCATGGAATTTGTGTATCACCTTTTTTCTCTCCCTGCCTTAAACACACACACACACACACACACACACACACACACACACACACACACACACACACACACACACACACACACACACACACACACACACACACACACACACACACACACACACACACACACCAGCACACACACGTTATCTTGATTTCCTCACGCTTCCTCCTTCCCTCCTTTCTGTCTTGGAGCTGTCAGAGTTGACCTGCCTGTCTCTCTCCCTCCGAGCACCCAGTGAGACTAAGCCGCACGCACACACAAACACACAATCATCTTTTTCCTGAGTCCTGCCTTCACCCGGGCACGTTGTGTTTAATTAGCTCCACAGTGGCGTGAAAAAATTGGGTGTGCGTTTGCGTGATATTCGTCTGCGTCGAATAAACTTGCACAAGCCTCACTGAGGAAGTGTCAAGATGGCCTCTGGGATTGGACTGTGATGGCTTTCAACACTTGCAGTCACGCACACACACACACACACACACACACGCACACACACACACACACACACACACACACACACACAAACACACACACACGCACACACACGCACACACACACTCGTGCAGGTCAGTTTGGTGTGAGCGCTCCCCCAATGACTGTCAGAAAGATGGCAAATTTGACTTTTTATTTTAGTCAAGAAAAAGTGAAAAAGAACACGCTTCTGTCAGACAAGATAACATGGTATTAGTCAGGGAAAAAACATGGAAACTACCAACACTGACAAACCGTCAACTAACATCTCATTAGTCATGTTGCTTTCAGGTTTAAAGTTAAAGTTAAAGTTAAAGTACCAATGATTGTAACACACACATTAGATGTGGTGAAATCTGTCCTCTGTATTTGACCCATCCCCTTGATCACCCCCTGGGAAGTGAGGGGAGCAGTGGGCAGCAGCGGTGCCGCGCCCGGGAATCATTTTTGGTGATTTAACCCCCAATTCCAACCCTTAATGCTGAGTGCCAAGCAGGGAGGTAATGGGTCCCATTTTTATAGTCTTTGGTACTTTTAAGGATCATTTAAATTATGTTGACAAAATTCACACGGCTGTCAAAAATTACATGTTAACAAAAGTGATTAATCCCCCCAAAATAGTGTTGTCTCGATACCAATCTTTTGGTACCCGTACTGGTACCAAAATGATTTCGATACTTTTTGGTACTTTTCTAAATAAAGGGCACCACAAAAAATTGCATTATTGGCTTTATTTTAACAAAAAATCTTAGGGTACATTAACTATATGTTTCTTATTGCAAGTTTGTCCTTAAATAGAATAGTGAACATACTAGACAACTTTTATTGTATTAGTAAGTAAACAAACAAAGACTTCTGGGATCTGAGCCGAGGATGTCGCTGTGTCTTGTGCAGCCCTTTGAGACACTCGTGATTTAGGGCTATATAAGTACACATTGATTGATTGATTGATCCTAATTAGTCTGCTGACGTATGCAGTAACATATTGTGTCATTTATCATTCTATTAATTTGTCGACATTATTAAGGACGAGTGGTAGGAAATGAATTATTAATCTACTTATTAATTTACTGTTAATATCTGCTTACTTTCTCTTTTAACATGTTCTATCTACACTTCTGTTAAAATGTAATAATCACTTATTCTTCTGTTGTTTGATACTTTGGATTCCTTTTGGATGATACCACAAATTTGGGTATCAATCCGATACCAAGTCGTTACAGGATCATATATTGGTCATATTCAAAGTGTCCAGGGACATATTTCCTGAGTTAATAAACATAATATACATTTTAAAAAACGGAAGAAGACTTTGTGAAGTTGTGGTGGACCGGTACATTTCAGAGGCGG
Organism: Nerophis lumbriciformis; assembly: GCF_033978685.3. Taxonomy (NCBI): domain Eukaryota; kingdom Metazoa; phylum Chordata; class Actinopteri; order Syngnathiformes; family Syngnathidae; genus Nerophis; species Nerophis lumbriciformis. The sequence goes on from NC_084551.2 coordinate 20,571,576, forward strand.
TATAGTACCGAAAATTATCCATTAGTATCGCAGTACTATACTAATACCGGTATACAGTGCAACCCTACCCCAGAATATTACATACATCATATACGCAGATTAAACACGCAATTTATTTTGGTCTCACATGCTCCTTCATCTTAACTGTGGATAGTTACATGAAAGAGGGCGCAGGTTTGCTATATGGTCACTGGATACTGTACATCAATGCGAATATGAAAGAGGAGAGTAACTGGTGTGCCGGCTGGAAAATTTCACTTCGAAATAAACCCTAATGAGACTTGAGATACAAATTTTACCAGGTTTTGCTCACTGCTCCCCTCACCTCCGAGGGGGTGATCAAGGGTAATGGGTCAAATGCAGAGAATAATTTTGCCACACCTAGTGTGTGTGTGACAATCATGGGTACTTTAACTTTTTTTTATTTTTATAAATAAAGTACATACGCTATTTTGACAGTAAAACTATTTGAGGAAAAAAAAAAAAAGGATATTCTTTAAAGTTCATTTAAATTATGCAAGCAAGTAATTTACTGGGATTAACTGTGATTAATCGTAATTCCAAAGTGTGATTAATCTGAGTTTAAAGGGGACCTGAAGTTTTTTTTTGAGTTTTATGTTATTCTATCGATCCCAATACATAAAGAGACAAGAGCACAATATGTGAATTCAAGTAAAAATGTTACAAATGTTCCTGTATGACCATTCTGACATCTTTTTTAAAGGCAGTTTAAACGAGCAAGCGAGTAATAACCTGTGATTAATCATGATTAATCCAAATTCAAAAGTGTGGTTAATGTAATTAAAAAAATATTTATTTTTCAGTTTTTAAAAAAATATGTATTTGTATATTCTTACTTTGGCGGACAGATTTCAACAGTGATGTCACGTCGAGGTCCCATGTTATTGCGTGGGTCGTTCTCCCAAGATGCAGACGGCACTCCGGACGAAGCGTGCAGGTAAGAATATGATTTATTTGTCATAAATCACACAGCATACCCAAATACAGGGAACAAACAAAAGGAAAACGTGCCGAAAGCACGGGGGAACTAAGGACAGACTTAACACAGGAATCATGAGCCAGGAAACAAGAAATAAACCAACGTAACTGTTGCATACAGCAAACAAGGAAGCCAGACAGTGTGTGGCGAACAACGTGAATAAGTAACTCTCTGATTAGTGCCCGGCAGCAGATGAGCATGTAGAACACTAATCAGAGGCAGGTGAAGCTAATCAGCACCCATGGTAACCAGAACACAAACACAGGGGTGCTGAAAACCGAACTGAGGTAGTGGAACTAATTGTCACGGCCCGGGCGCAAGACAATTAGTCATGACGAGCCACGCGGAGCGCACCTCGGGACACGCACATGGCCACTCATCTCCTGCATGCGTCACTCCGGCGGCAGCAAGCAGCTGCAATCAATCAGCACTCAGCGCACCTGTGGTTGATGATCTCCCTGGGCTTCATAAGCCAGTGCAGACCTGCGTTCCGTGCCAGAACGTAATCTTCTGTTCGTCTGTTCGTGTACCGTAAGCGATTACCTAGCTCTATTCAACCTTGCTCTCTCTCTGTATGTTCTCAACCGTCGTGTTTGATTGGTCTCGTGTCTTCCTTGCCGTCCTTCCTGCAGTCTGCCTTCGTTCCTCGTGACGAGCTGTGCGTCTCGTCTTCCTTGTTTTCCCCCTCTGGTTCTCTGGCTGCTCCTCCTGGATCTCGACCTCTTGTCTGGACACAGACCTTTGACACCTCGCTATATACACCCCCGACTACTTCCTGCTTGTCTCATGGATCTACGAGCCTGCCCTGCCCCTTTTGGACTTGCCTCTCGCTCAACACTCTGGTAACACATAATTCCTACACATAGTCTCGCACCATACACCCTTAGATTTTTGTCACACTCCATTCCCTTGTTTATTTATGTTATTGTTTGGTTATTATACAGTATATATTGTAAATGTATATAATACATACACAGAGCTCAATCCCATGCCCTTGTTGTCTGTGCCGTCTACTCCCCCCGGCGTACATAACACTAACAGAACAAAACTAAACAAAACATGACCCTGGCAACGGATCATGACAAGTGATTTCCTTATAGTAATAATGTCTTCTAGATTGAGACATTTCGTTTATATAACTTGTGAGTTTTCAGAATAAATTCTAATAATTTAATACAACAAAACAACATTTTTACCATTTCTTTTGATTCATTGACATGAATATTAGAAATTAAAATACAGGTTTGCCTGCAATGTAATCCAACATAAATCACAGATGCAAATCTTTAACAAGACCATGCTGAGGAAGAATACTGTGCTAGTCAACCCTCTCCCTCTGCACCACTGCCACTCTTTAAAATCAGTCTTTAGAAATGAATACAGCCCATCAAAGCCTTTTTGCATGTGTTTGCACTTTTGTGTGTGTGTGTGTGAGTGTTTGGATGCCTTGTGCATCATTTACTAGTAAAAGCAGCTCTGCCCTGAATTTGTGAGGAGAATATTATTGATTGCTGTCATTGCACCCGGTCTGACATTAATAAGGTGTTCTCCACTGTAGCGCTGTCTGTTTCTCATGGCCAATCTTCCTGAAACCCCTTTTTATATATCCTGTTGATTCTAGAGTTACATTATTTATGCTTCCCACCATACAAAGCATATTCTAGCAATTGGAATGGCGTTAAACTCAGTGGACAGATTGATATGACTTCCAATATCAGTAATGTTACATTTCATGTTTGTGCGTCACAGACTCGTGATGTACCTGGAGAGAGATTAACGCAAAACCAGAGCGCTTAGAAATCACCTCAGCCAATCAGCATTCCTGTTACAATGTCTGGACGTATTGTCATATTATCTGAGTAGTACTGCACCACTTATTCTGGGCAAAAGCACACACATTATTTGTGGTATTTTCTGTTAATTTCCCTCACTGTAGTAAAATATTAAAATCTAGTGCATTTCTTTGGTTCTAAAAAAACAAGACTTAATCTATTTGACTTTTCTCTTTCCGTAGAGGACATTTTGTGTGCATTGAGAGGCATCATTGGAAGGAGACATCCTTCCCTATCTCAGAGCAAACAGCTTAAATGCACATTGTTGACTTCTTTCATCCCAGGTAAAGAGGCTAAATTCTCCTTCCTTGTATTGTAAGTCGCCACAGTTTGTCCTTGTTACTTAAAGGGAAACTTCATTTTTGTGGAACTTTGCCTGTCATTCAAACTCCCAATGTAATGCATTCTAAATATTAAATAAATGCGATCAAAAGTCTGCTTACAATGTAGCTATGGGAGTCGCTCTATTCTGCCTATAAAGCCCTTAAAAACATCCAAAAACCTCCATCAACGTTTTATATACATGCTGTAAGTATATATGTAATGTAGCAACAGGCACATTCATAATAACATGTAATATTTACGTATTTTGATCATTTTAAGCACACAGCGGCACATTCATTTGAAAGACGCATCACAACATTCACTTTTCCTTCAGTTACAAAACTGACTACAACTCATGCAGACTTCATGAGAGACAACAAACAATGAACACTTAGTGTCTAACAATCTCTGTGAACCTTTTCAATCCGGTTTCAGGGCAAATCACTCTACGGAGACAGCCCTCGCAAAAATGACTAATGATCTACTGCTAACGATGGATTCTGATGCGTCATCTATGTTGCTGCTTCTTGATCTTAGCGCTGCTTTCGATACCGTCGATCATAATATTTTACTAGAGCGTATCAAAACACGTATTGGTATGTCAGACTTAGCTTTGTCGTGGTTTAACTCTTATCTTACTGACAGGATGCAATGCGTCTCCCATAATAATGTGACCTCGGACTATGTTAAGGTAACGTGCGGAGTTCCTCAGGGTTCGGTTCTTGGCCCTGCACTCTTTAGTATTTACATGCTGCCGCTAGGCGACATCATACGCAAATACGGTGTTAGCTTTCATTGTTATGCTGATGACACCCAACTCTACATGCCCCTAAAGCTGACCAACACGCCGGATTGTAGTCAGCTGGAGGCGTGTCTTAATGAAATTAAACAATGGATGTCCGCTAACTTCTTGCAACTCAACGCCAAGAAAACGGAAATGCTGATTATCGGTCCTGCTAAACACCGACATTTATTTAATAATACCACCTTAACATTTGACAACCAAACAATTACACAAGGCGAATCAGTAAAGAATCTGGGTATTATCTTCGACCCAACTCTCTCCTTTGAATCACACATTAAGAGTGTTACTAAAACGGCCTTCTTTCATCTCCGTAATATCGCTAAAATTCGTTCTATTTTATCCACTAGCGACGCTGAGATCATTATTCATGCGTTCGTTACGTCTTGTCTCGACTATTGTAACGTATTATTTTCGGGGCTCCCTATGTCTAGCATTAAAAAATTACAGTTGGTACAAAATGCGGCTGCTAGACTTTTGACAAGAACAAGAAAGTTTGATCATATTACGCCTATACTGGCTCACCTGCACTGGCTTCCTGTGCACTTAAGATGTGACTTTAAGGTTTTACTACTTACGTATAAAATACTACACGGTCTAGCTCCGTCCTATCTTGTCGATTGCATTGTACCATATGTCCCGGCAAGAAATCTGCGTTCAAAGAACTCCGGCTTATTAGTGATTCCCAGAGCCCAAAAAAAGTCTGCGGGCTATAGAGCGTTTTCTATTCGGGCTCCAGTACTATGGAATGCCCTCCCGGTAACAATTAGAGATGCTACCTCAGTAGAAGCATTTAAGTCCCATCTTAAAACTCATTTGTATACTCTAGCCTTTAAATAGCCCCCCTGTTAGACCAGTTGATCTGCCGTTTCTTTTCTTTTCTCCTCTGCTCCCCTTTTCCTTGAGGGGGGGGGGGGGGGCACAGGTCCGGTGGCCATGGATGAAGTGCTGGCTGTCCAGAGTCGGGACCCGGGGTGGACCGCTCGCCTGTGCATCGGCAGGGAACATCTCTGCGCTGCTGACCCGTCCCCGCTCGGGATGGTGTCCTGCTGGCCCCACTATGGACTGGACTCTTACTATTATGTTGGATCCACTATGGACTGGACTCTCACAATATTATGTCAGACCCACTCGACATCCATTGCTTTCGGTCTCCCCTAGAGGGGGGGGGGGTTACCCACATATGCGGTCCTCTCCAAGGTTTCTCATAGTCATTCACATCGACGTCCCACTGGGGTGAGTTTTTCCTTGCCCTTATGTGGGCTTTGTACCGAGGATGTCGTTGTGGCTTGTGCAGCCCTTTGAGACACTTGTGATTTAGGGCTATATAAATAAACATTGGTGACATCTGGTGACGTCTGGGATCCGTCCCCTGAGGGGGGGGGCTATGAGTAGCTGTGCAGCTGGGGAGGCACAGCTACTTCCCACCCCAGTGGGTCTGAAACAGACGGCGCCACCATGCAGTCCGGTGGGTCTGAAACAGACGGCTCCACCATGAGCTCCGGTGGGCCGGCAGACGCCACCATGCACTCCGGTGGGCCTACAACCTAGGGCGCCACCATCCTCGTCTTCGGTGGGCCAGCAGCAGAGGGCGCCACCATCCTCGTCTCCGGTGGGCCAGCAGCAAAGGGCGCCACCATCCTCGTCTCCGGTGGGCCAGCATCAGAGGGCGCCACCATCCTCGTCTCCGGTGGGCCAGCAGCAGAGGGCGCCACCATCCTCGTCTCCGGTGGGTACTCCCACGCCGGTGGACGAGCCGCCTCGCCAATTGCGGCGGCGTTCAACTCGCCGTCGCCACCTAACTCTTCCCCGCTGGTTGCGGGGACACTTGGCCTGGTGGCCCACCTCCTTGTCCTCCCTCCACCCTCCCGTGACTTTTTTTTTTGGGGGGGGGGGGTTCTAGAACGTCTGGTATCCATTAGGAAGGGGGGCTACTGTCAGGCTTGTCCCTGACAGTTTGACTGTGTTAGTTTTTTCTCTGCGTTTGTCTTAGTTTTCTGTCAGCGCTTTTATTTTGTCTTCATTTCCTGATTGTCTCCCTGAGTGCTGCTTCCCCTCAGCTGTGGCTGATTGGCACCTGGCCACACCTGGTGTCAATCAGCCAGCTGCTATTTAAACCTGCCTTCTCCTCCAGTCAGTGCTGGATTATTGTCTTTCCTACTTGTCGATGCCAGTGTAGCTGTAAGCGGTAGTGGTAAGCTATTTATTGTAGATGTTTGTAGCTTGCTGTCTTTGTTTTTCGTCTTCCAGTTCCTGTTTTCCTGGCATCCTGTTTCCTGTTCCTGGTTTGTGTTTTTTCCTTTATTTTATGAACATTAAATCTTGTTTTCCCGCACAATGCCTTCCACCTTCTCTGCATCTTGGGGTTCGTCACCTACACACTGTGACAATTATCAACAATATAGTTCAAGTGCAACAATACATATACGTAATGATAACTTGACATGGATTAGTCTTTTTAAATCTGATTTAGACATTATTCCTCTGATTTTGGCAATGTTTTTCTGATGGTAAAAAGCTGATGATATTGACCAAATGTGGGTGTTAAAGTTCATTTCTAAGACCATATTACCCCCAGATTTCTAACCTGATTATTAGGTTTCAGGGAGATGCTGTCAAGGTGACTAATAGTTTATTTGCGTCTGTGGGCCAAAGACATTCATTTCAGTTTTGTCTGATTCACCTGAAGATCACACACTAACCAAAAAAAAACAGTGGTATCTTGGTTTTCGTGATTTGTTAAAAAAAAAATTGGATGGAAACTGAATTGTAGAAGAACCATAGTACTTTTACCATTATAAATTATGGAAATCCAGTTAATCCCTTCTAGACATCAATGAACATTAACATATTACAGAGAATTATTGTAGTTTTACGATTCTGCAGAATTATCCGTGGGACTACTTTGATATATGCATTGTTTGGCCGGGCAATAAACTAGACGTTATAAGAAAACTATTGAAACAATTTTGTCAGAATTTTTGTAGAAAACTGAATCATAGGAAAAGTGGACCGTCCAAAAACCGAGTACTCTGGTATCCTAGTGAAGTAAAAAAAATACAGGAAAATCAAACAATACCAGCAGAAGTTCAAGGGGGCGCTTTATGAGGTGCAGGGGGCATTACCTCATTTTAAAGATGCTTTGGGAGGCATTTCTTACATAGAAATTTTGCAAAAATCCAAGAAAACATATACAATGGTTACTGTCTATTAGATTAAACTGAAAATCACACCTCTTTTTCATTATTGTATCACACAGTCAATAGTTCTATGTTTTTGTTGAGACAATATCTTTACTATATCATTATTAGCTATTCTAAGAATGTACCAAGAGTGAAATTCTTCTGTTTGGCAACTCCACCTCGGTCAGTCAGATCAGAAAGAATTTGGGAAGTTTTGCCACTCTTGAAAAACCCCATGTCAAAAACCTTGGGGTCATATTCGACCCAGACCTCAAGTTTGACAAGCAAGTGAAATCTGTGGTGAAATCCTGTTTTTTCCAACTACGCACAATAGCCAAGATCAAGTCTTTCCTCTCCCCCAGTGTTCTACGGAGGGTTGTGTTGATGCTCTTCTTCTCTAGACTGGACTATCACAATGCCCTTTATGCTGGGGTCACCGACAAGACCATCCATAGCATGCAGCTAGTACAAAATGCAGCTGCCAGGCTGGTGACAGGCGCATAAATGAGGGAACACATTTCTCCCATCCTCTCCTCCCTTCACTGGCTCCCAGTGAAGCGCAGAGTGAAATTTAAGATCGTCACGTATGTCTTCAAAGCGCTCAATGGTCTCGCCCCAGCTTACATTAAAGATCTCCTGGACCAACCCCACCAGCTCCAGGCTTGGTCGTTGCCTTAGATCGGACAACCAGAAGACCCTGAAGGTCCCACGGTCAAACCGAGTGACAAAGGGAGACCGTGCTTTCTCAGTGATGGCACCTAGGCTATGGAATAAGCTCCCTCTGAATATTAAGTCTACCACCACTCTGGACTCTTTTAGAGCACAGCTTAAAACTCACCTCTTTACCGCAGATGACTTTTGACTTATGTGTTCATTGTGAGTCTTAAATGTTTAGTTTAGATTCCTTTGTGTGTCTCAGTCTCTGTTTCTTTTTGTTTCTCCACTCTGGCTGTGCCCCGGGCTGATGTATTAGTTGGTTGGGGGGCGCATAATAAATGAAAATAAAATAAAATAACATAACATAACATTCTTTGACAGGAAAATTGGTCAAAACCGATCATGTTTGATTGATATCACATACATACAGTGTCAGCCAGAGGAGATAGATGTTTGTGATCATCATTGATCAATATTCATCACATTCTTTGACATGAAAGCTGGTCGATACTGATCATGTATGATTGATATCACAAACAGTGTCAGCCGGAGGAGATAGATGTTTGTGATCATCATTGATCATCAATAGTCATCACGTTCTTTGACATGAAAATTGGTCAATACTGATCATGTTTGATTGATATCACATACATACAGTGTCATCCAGAGGAGATGTGATCATCATTGATCATCAATAGTCATCACATTCTTTGACATGAAAATTGGTCGATACTGATCATGTTTAATTGATATCACATACATACAGTGTCATCCAGAGGAGACAGGTGTTTGTGATCATCATTGATCAATAATCATCACATTCTTTGACATGAAAATTGGTCGATACTGATCATGTTTAATTGATATCACATACATACAGTGTCATCCAGAGGAGATAGGTGTTTGTGATCATCATTGATCATCAATAGTCATCACATTCTTTGACATGAAAATTGGTCGATACTGATCATGTTTAATTGATATCACATACATTGATCAATAATCATCACATTCTTTGACATGAAAATTGGCCGATACCGATCATGTTTGATTGATATCACATACATACAGTGTCAGCCAGAGGAGATAAGTGTTTGTGATCTTCATTATATAATGGCTATATTTGATAAAAAATATTGTAATTGTAAAAAACTCAAATATTTTGTTGAACTAGTGAGTCACTTAGTAAAGTCATGGATGTAAGATTGCATTTGTGGTATCTGCTACAGGTTTGTTTGTTTATTAATTTATAACATGAAGTTTTGTATCACATGTAATCTTAATGAAATTATGATGATACTGTAATGGTGGCAGAGATACAAAGGAGGCAAAATGACTGCAGCTTTTTATTTGTTTTCACAAAACTAGCACTTTATATCTAACAGACAATAGCGCGACACACACTCACGAGAACAGCTCGTCAAACACTTCCTCGATTCTTCTTCGCTCCCAGACTAGTGCTGCGTTCCATTTACCTGGGAAGTGGGAAGTCTGAGCTGGGTATGACGTCACTGCCGAGTTGAGAGTCTTCCAGTTACGAATTCGGAAATCGAGATGGCCACACCCACAAAAGCTATTAGTATTTTTGTATTTGCCTTGTCTGAATACAAACAACTTACGGGAAAATATGTACTATTTCTCCAACTGTCATACATGGTGGATGAAGAGAAAACACAGGTGGTGCAACAGGTGCAACAATGTGTGACTAGTAGATTAAGACAACATTGTCCATTGTTGAGGTGCTGAGTCAGCACCATGTTCTCATTAGTCCGTATTGACGCACTGTGAATATTTATGACAGCAATACAGCAGCTACACCTGATGCTGACTAGATAACAGTTAGTGTTTAATTTAAGATACTGGTTTGACTCTCTGTATAAATGTATTTTCTGATGTTTGAAATGAACATGATTTTATTCCTAAATCAGTGGCGGGCCGTGCCTTTCTCACCTCGGCCTTCAGTATACTTGCCAACCCTCCCGAATTTTCCGGGAGACTCCCGAATTTCAGTGCCTCTACCGAAAATCTCCCGGGACAACCATTCTCCCGAATGTCTCACGATTTCCAGCCAGACAACAATATTGGGGGCGTGCCTTAAAGGCACTGCCTTTAGCGTCCTCTCTCACCTGAAAAGGAGACTATTATATATATATCTCCGTTATCCATAGGTTTATCTATAACCCATAATGTAGGCAGGCACGGAGCTATTTCTCAGCGTGTGTTTATTCCATCCGGCACATTAATACACAGACACACAACATCCGGATTCCCATCATGCATTGCTTCAAAACTACGGCAAGTAGTAATGTCCAAAAACTTAACAGAGACGAAGCAGAAGAACGAAGAAGAGACAGTCATGGCCCGAGACAAAGATGGCTATGCTGATAGCTGCACGCAACATCCCGTTCTCATTTGCGGATGTTTTCAACAAATCCGTGAAGGATATGTTCCCGAATTCAGAGATCGCTCGCCAGTACTCAAATGGCAGAACAAAGGCTACTCAAGTAGTGAAAGGTAAGTGTTTTTTTTTTTAAGTAAGCAGCAAGTACAGTACAGTTAGTAGAACAACTGTGTTTTTATAACTGTGTACTGTACTATATATATATATATATATATATTTATATGTACATATATATAAATAAGAAATACTTGAATTTCAGTGAATTCTAGCTATAAATATACTCCTCCCCCCTTAACCCCGCCCCCCACCAACCCCGACCCCGCCCACCTTAAATCCCCCCCAATCTCCCAAATTCAGAGGTCTCAAGGTTGGCAATTATGGCCTTCAGTGATGCCCTACTTCGTCCGACTTCACCTGTCAAAATCATACTTGCCAACCTTGAGACCTCCGATTTCGGGAGGTGGGGGGGGGGCGTGGTCGGGGTGGGAGGGGGCGTGGTTGGGGGCGTGGCTAAAAGGGGAGGAGTATATTTACAGCTAGAATTCACCAAGTCAAGTATTTCATATATATATATATATAACAAATACTTGACGTTCAGTGAATTCTAGCTATATATATATATATATATATATATATATATATATATATATATATATATATATATATATATATATATATATATATATATATACGTATATATATATATTTATTTTATTATATGTATGTATATATATATATATATATACGTATATATATATATATATATATATTAATTTTATTATATTTATATATATATATTATATATATATATATATAAAAAATACTTGAATTTCAGTGTTCATTTATTTACACATATACACACACATAACACTCATCTACTCATTGTTGAGTTAAGGGTTGAATTGTCCATCCTTGTTCTATTCTCTGTCACTATTTTTATAACCATGCTGAACACCCTCTCTGATGATGCATTGATGTGTGGCACGCACAAAAGTGCTTTCATCAAATACACTAGATGGCAGTATTGTCCTGTTTAAGAGTGTCACAACATTTCTGTTTACGGCAGACAAACTTCTTTACGGTATACAAAAACGTGACTGCTCTTGTTGTGTGTTGTTGCCGCGCTGGGAGGACGTTAATGAAACTGCCTAACAATAAACCCACATAAGAAACCAAGAACTCGCCCTCCATCATTCTACAGTTATAACGTGATTGGGCAGGTATGCTGGTTATATTGTGGGTTAGCGGACTCAGGTCCTCATGGACCTGAGTCCGCCTGAATTTCGGGAGATTTTCGGGAGAAAATTTGTCCCGGGAGGTTTTCGGGAGAGGCGCTGAATTTCGGGAGTCTCCCGGAAAATCCGGGAGGGTTGGCAAGTATGGTCAAAATATCGTAATTTATGTCACCATGTGGACATGGCTGGAGATACTATACAGAAACACACTTGCACTCTACTGTGCATTGGATCCCCTCAACACACAGGTCCACTCAACCGAATACAAGCCGAAAAGGACCCGCAAATCACTGCACTCCGTTTTAAAACCGCTTTAAACCAAATAACCTTCTCTGTTTCTTTGAGGAAACCAATACGGAGTGACAGCCGTGACTTCTAAAGACTTTCTGTGCTTAGGGAGTGCAATTGGACCTATTAAGTACATTTTACATTAAACGGTCTATTTTTCGGCACATTTAACATTCAATAAACCCGCATCAGCAATTAAAATATATCTGTCAAAATTAAAAGAATTGTATAAAACAAATGTTATATTTGATCAAATATTTGAACCCACAATTTGTAGAACCAATCCGAAGCCAGTGGTACCGTCGTAGTCGTTTGATTCGTGTGAAAGTGGTGGACAAACAATTTCACCGCTGGTGTTGTGCCAAAATGTGATTGCTTGCCAAAAATGTATTTCCTTCGCGGGAGCGCGCACCGCTCGCTAAACCTGCATTGCTTGGCTTTGTCTGTCCACAGCGGATTACTAGGTGTAAGACAAACACTTTATGTTCGTGCTTATTGTACCGGTGAGTTTTCTGTGGCTTTCTATGGCTCGTATGGGTCCGGTGCCACTTTCTGTTTTTGCAACTTGTGATTGGATACTCACTTGGGACTCCCAAGTGAGTATCAAATCACAGGACGCGTAAATGTCAGGGCCAGCTAGAAGGCCTTACTCACAACGTATTGTGATCTGATTGGCTATTGAAACTGTCTATCAACTGTATGTTCCCGTTCACTTACAGTGCACGGACGCCCGCATTGTTGTTTCTGAAGGCCCCGAGCAGATTTGGTACAGCATGGCAACATAAGATAGCTGAATTCTGATTGGATAAAAACTCTATAAACTAAAAACAACAGCGCTGGAAGGAGCATAATATGACATGAAGAGAATATGAATAATTTTAGAAATTTAGGGAAAGTAAATAATTTATGATCATGATTTCTGGTTATGTTAGGCCAGCAGAGAAGGCCTTGTTGGCCCTGACGGCACACCACCGTGCTAAATGTTTCCCCATTTAAGCTTATGAGAAAGTTTTGGGGTTTTTATTTAGTGTCTGTCTTCCAGTTCGATAAACCTGTCTGTCTGCGCTCAGAGGACAGAGTTGCAATTAGGCAAGACACTAATCAACTATCGAACCAAGAGTGGTTCATCAGAGTCCTGTGTGCTTCCCTTGTCTGTACGTGTGTACGTGTAGGCGCATGTGATGGGACAATCAAATTGTGTTTAATGACTATTGACGAATAGGAGTGGAGAGCAGCAGGAAGCAGACAGGATGGAAGTAGAGAAATGAGATGAAGAATAATGGGGAGAAGCAAAGATGGGGATAGTTGATAGCACGTGCAGGAAGACATTTTAATTACCACCCACCGAATCACATAAACGTTTGTCACCGTGGCTGGGCAAGGACATGTTGAGTTTGTTAATGACTCTCAGGGCAAGAGATTGCACTGTTTAACACCATTTTTAGTACCAGAAATATTATGAATTCCTAATAGTCTACAATAATTTATCACCAAATATGTTACCTTTATTTTGTCAGTATTGGCGGTCATCTGCTTACAAAAGAGTTATGTTCCTACACTGATCAAAGTTAAATTTTAGTGTAATTCGAAATTTATACCTAAATTATACCCACATGAACACACACGTCACTCACACTGTATACAGAACACATTAAGGACATAGAGAGTACAGTCATAAAATTATAAAATACAAGAACCGTAATAAAAAACAAAACAAGTTTGCGATACGGTGCAAGCATTGATGTAATTTGATGTAATTCTAATATACAAAGGCAGTTTTTAACGCCCAAAAATAAAGTTACACTATTAAATGAAGACAAGTCAAACACTAGCTCAAGGCAGAAAACAGCTGCTCAAGCTGAAGTTTGTCCGTTTAGGCCGCATCGTTGATTGGCTTTCTGGGGTTGCCTTCTTGCCAATGTGACCATGATTGACAGCACACAGCAGCTGACCAATCAGCGCCCAAATCAGAGATATGAGCAAGTTGGGCTCTTCACGGCCATATACATCACAAACAAGTAAGACAAATAAAGAATCCAAACAAGAGTAGTCCAGCGCTCCACTCGAACTTGTTTTGTTGACTAAGACTTGTGCTAAAGGAATAACGACACACATGCAGCTAGTGTGTCCACAATTGCTGGTAGTGCAATTGTTTGAGTATCAACTTTCAGCTGACAGAATATGATTCCTAACTAGGTCATACAATGTCACCATTAAACTAAATCATAATGCAATCTCGAAAAATCCAAGTTATTTTTCTCATTCTGTCAAAGGTGCTGTTTGCAACTTGCTCACAACAAGAACACCATTGACTAGCTTGTGTTACCAATAGTGGTTTACCAGAACCCATTTTTGCTGAAACGGTCTATATTTTTCAGAATGACAAAGTTTGTGTGCCGTATTTTCCGCACAATAAGGCGCACCTTCAATGAATGGCCTATTTTAAAACTTTGTTCATATATAAGGCGCACCTCATTATAAGGCGCATAGAATAGACGCTACAGTAGAGGCTGGGGTTACGTTATGCCTCCCGTAGTTGCGAGACCTGTTGTCGCTCAGTATTGGTCCATATATAAGGCGCACCGGATTATAAGGCGCACTGTCAGCTTTTGAGAAATTTGGAGGTTTTTAGGTGCGTCTTATAGTGCGGAAAATACGGTAGTCAAATTTTTTACTTGCCCGAATAAAACGAGTGGCGTTTACAGCGGTAACTCACCCGGTCTTGTCAACACGAACACGTACGGAGCACATGCACACTACAAAAGCAGTCCGAGTGAAGCAACAAACCATTTGCAGTCATGTTGTTGTTATGATAGAATATACATGCAATGACAGCTAACGCTAACTATCCAAATCCCTACTAAGAGCCAACAACCAAAGGTAATGCACACCTAGTTACGTCAATACGTCCTAGAAGCCGGAAGAGGTCGGGATGTACTATGTAAAATACATAGGAAAGTTAGCGCCCTTGAGACATCTGTGTAAATGTTGCAAACAGCCCCTTTAATTGTGTTATTTGGTTAAAAAAAAAAAATCTATTGGACAATTTATTTCCCTTTTATATCACTCCAAAACATCTACTCTCTTCAAACCACACCCCGAGTACGCGAGCCAGTTGTTTCCCTCCCCACTTCGAAATACACATTTCGTCCCTGGGCACAAGGGAGGTAGACACAGGCTTATTGGGAGGAAGAAATCTCAATAATGAGACCACTACTGGACACTCCTTAGTTATTGTTTTCGATTTCATAGTAGAAGATGTTTCAACATGTCAAAGAATACCATCTTTATCCTTGATGATGGTCGCAATGTTTGAGCAGCTTGTCAATTGATTTCCCTACTTGTCCTCCAAACATTTTACTATGCCTAATTTCCCTTTTTACTTTTAATTTCCTTTCGTTTGGCGCACTGCCCCAGGAAAAGTCAGCCTCACACTTGAGAGATAATGAAGTGCAAAAAGTTAACTAATAAGAAAGGTTATCCCTTCTCCTTATAGCTTTAGATGTTGCAGGGGAACAATACAATGTGTGCCTGCTTTCCACTTTATTCTTGTGCTGTACATGGTGCACACAGACGACTGGCTAACTAGCTCTCGATTGAAGCTTGTGTTTTCGGACCCAAAAGCATGTTTGTATCCCCAAAATATAACACAGAATATTGTGAACCAAGGACTACTTACTGCATATAGGTTAGTCTGTTCTCGTCTTTGATTGATTGATTGATTGAGACTTTTATTAGTAGGTTGCACAGTGAAGTACATCCATCCATCCATTTTCTACCGCTTATTCCCTTTGGGGTCGCGGGGGTCGCTGGAGCCTATCTCAGCTACAATCGGGCGGAAGGCGGGGTACACCAGTACATATTCCGTACAATTGACCACTAAATGGTAACACCCGAATAAGTTTTTCAACGACTTGGTAGGATATGTACAGCAAGTAGTGGACATAGAGAGAGAGAGAGAGAGAGATCAGAAGGCATAAGAAAAGTATCTACATTTGATTGTTTGCATTTGATTATTAACAATCCGGGAAGGGTGTTAGTTTAGGGTTGAAGTTGCCTGGAGGTGTACTTTTATTGCGGTTTTGAAGGAGGATAGAGATGCCCTTTCTTTTATACCTGTTGGGAGCGCATTCCACATTGATTTGGCATAGAAAGAGAATGAGTTAAGACCTTTGTTAGATCGGAATCTGGGTTTAACGTGGTTAGTGGAGCTCCCCCTGGTGTTGTGGTTATGGCGGTCATTTACGTTAAGGAAGTAGTTTGACATGTACTTCGGTATCAGGGAGGTGTAGCGGATTTTATAGACTAGGCTCAGTGCAAATTGTTTTACTCTGTCCTCCACCCTGAGCCAGCCCACTTTGGAGAAGTGGGTAGGAGTGAGGTGGGATCTGGGGTGGAGGTCTAGAAGTAATCTGACTAGCTTGTTCTGGGATGTTTGGAGTTTAGATTTGAGGGTTTTGGAGGTGCTAGGGTACCAGGAGGTACATGCGTAATCGAAAAAGGGTTGAACGAGAGTTCCCGCTAGAATCCTCATGGGGCTTTTATTGACCAGTGAGGAGATTGTATAGAGAAATCTCGTTCGTTGGTTGACCTTTTTGATTACCTTGGTTGACATTTTATCACAGGAAAGATTAGCCTCTAGAATGGAACCTAGGTAGGTGACCTCATCCTTCCTGGTGATAACAATGTCACCCACTTTTATAGTGAAGAGGTCGATCTTTGTCCTCTTGTCTACGGATTTTGGAATTGATGATGGGAGATATTCCCGAAGGGTGGAACACATTGATATTTTTCAACAAACGCCAACAAAAATTGTTATGAAAGTTCTATAAAAGAAAGTCTATAGAGTAGCGTTGTACGATAAACCCGGTATTAGTATAGTACCACGATACTAATGAATCATATTCGGTACTATACCGCCTCTAAAAAGTACAGGTCTACCGGTCACTACACACGGTAGCTCACCGGCGTCAAAAAGTAAACAAACGCCATTGGTGGATCTACACCTAACATCCACTGTATTGATACCAAGTAAAGGACTGTATCTAGTCGATACTACTATGATTACGTCGATATTTTTTGGCATCACAACATCTTCTTTCGTTTTAAAAAAAAATGTATATTATGTTTATAAACTCAGGAAATATGTCCCTGGGCACACGAGGACTTTGAATATGGCCAATGTATGATCGTTTAACGACTTGGTATCGGATTGATACCCAAATTTGTAAAGTATCAAACAACAGAAGAAAAAAATATTATTACATTTTAACAGAAGTGTAGATGGAACATGTTAAAAGAGAAAGTAAGCAGATATTAACAGTAAATTAACAAGTAGATTAATCATTCATTTTCTATCACTTGTCCTTATTAATTTTGACAAAATAATAGAATGGAAAATGACACAATATGTTACTGCATTTGTCAGCAGACTAAATTTGAAACCTTTGTTTGCTTACTTACTACTAAAAGACAAGTTGTCTTGTATGTTCACTATTTTATTTAAGGACAAACTTGCAATAAGAAACATATGTTTAATGTACCCTAAGATTTGTTGTTAAAATAAAACCAATAATGCAATTTTTTGGGTCCCCTTTATTTAGAAAAGTATCGAAAAGTACCGAAAATTATCGAAATAATGTTGATACCAGTACCAAAATATTGGTATCGGACAACACTATAAACAATTATCATTTGTTTTATCCATGTAAGGTCTTATCACATGTCGTTACATTGAAATTCAGAATATCCTACAGAAGCTCTCGCTCTGAGATTATACACATTCCATTTGCGATTGCAAATGTTTATCCTTGGGAGAGGTCTGCACTCTCTTGAGTGCTTGTGTTGATATTTGCCTTGTTGACATAAACTCACCTCCTTTAAATTCAAAACCTTGTAAGCTGAATTAGCATAGTTTGTTACCAACAAAGTGTGAATGCCCTGGTCAAGGGCACCAACAGTCTGATGTGTTTCTGTTTTCTCTAAAAGGTTGTTTATTCCGTCCTGCGTCCTCTGACAATGCTGGTTTTCAGTAGAAATGGTAAGAGATTTTTTTAATCTCTAAACAGCTTTTTTTGATAATACATCATGTGCAACATTTTGCATTATCCAATATAGCCGGTGTTCCCCCTAGGTTTACAGCTTTGGCAAACATATACGCGTGCAACCTGCTATCGCTTCTCTACAGTTACACTGGGAGTGCATGTTTTCGTGTGTGTTGGGGTGGGGGGGGGGGGGGGGCACCTGCATGTGCACAGCGTAGCCAACTGTATTACAATTGCTCCTTCACTGTAACATTTTACAAACTTTCATGACAGAAGAGACATGCTCTTCAGCACGCAATAGAGAGTTAATAGTGTGTAGATAGACGTGCTCATGTTAGTCTGTGACTATCCAGGAATAGAAATGGCATGTTGACGTTTAGATATAGAAAATGGTGCTACACACAAAGGCTTGGGGGTTGCATTTGGGGGTTGGGAACACTGATACCAACCAAATAACCCTCAAAGTTGGTTTGCGTTATGGTTTTTAATGTATTATCGTGTGTTAGTCATGATTTCCCTAATTTGCTATTAATTCACCATTTCCTATTTGGTGTTATGATGTGCAAATATATGCATGGTGTATCATGCATAATGTGGTTTAATATTCAGCGGTCTTAATTAACTGTTTGATGTCCTGAAGAGTTTTGCATTTTGACATGATTACTGTCTCAAATCAACCAAAATGCTGAGGATGGCAGGTTTTTTAATACTTTTTCACTTTGGAAACATTTTATATGTACAATATAGCTACTGTATGAAAGAAAATGAGACATACATACAATTATAAGTTCAGCATATTATGTTTTTGTTGGCAATGCTCATGTCTGAAACAACATATATTTTTTCCCACCTGATTCTGTTTTTTGGGCTTTTAGCTGAGTGCTCTGCGTTTGCTTTGAGGATTCAATCAGAGCTCAGTCTGATCCTTCTGGTCCATGAGGATGATAGTGAAGATAATGTGGAGAACATTGAAAAAAGCACCAAAAGGAAGTGATGACAACAAAAATGAAGATACAGTACCCTTTCCAATCAAATCGTGTCTATTACTGTATTACTGAAACTCTGCTTCCAATGTTAGTATCAACATTTGTAATATTTTTTTCTCTTTCTAAGGATCAATAGGAACATAAACATTAAATAATATAGTTCCTATTTTTAACTACATGGCATTTATTTATTTTCTACCGCTTATCTGTTCAGTCTGCAGTCGATCACAGGGCACATAAACAATTCTAACCATTCACACTAAAATTCACACTTATGCTTGATTTAGGCCCTGTTTACACTGCGCACCAAATCTGTTTTTTTTTGCCCTCAAGTGACAGACCGGATTTTTTTTGCCAGTCTAAACGCTCCAAAATGCTTCAAATCTGATCTTTTGGCATCAGATTTGGGCCACATCAGGAGGTAGTCCTGAATCTGATTGGAATCTGATCTTTTCAAATGTGCATCAGTCTAAACGTGATGCGACCTGAATGTGATTTATTTCGACAGCTTTGGGTGAGCAGGCGGACATGGATATTTCATCACAACATCCGGTTTCAATTTCAATTTAAGACGACCACATTTTTGGTGCATAACTTGTCAGTAGTGCGCAAATAATACGCTATATGTAATATATGAATATTTATTTTGATTCCGAAGAAATAGCAATTGTTGAAAGACCGGAATTGACGCAGTTGCACATTTGCTTACATGTGAGTTGAAAAATGAAGCTGCCGTAGATCCACACTGATGTCCGTGTCTCCTCTACTTAATAGCCATAAAAAGATTACAATCATCTTAAAGGCCTACTGAAATGCAATTTTCTTATTTAAACGGGGAAAGCAGGTCCATTCTATGTGTCATACTTGATCATTTTGCGATATTGCCATATTTTTGCTGAAAGGATTTAGTAGCGAACATCGACGATAAAGTTCGCAACTTTTGGTCGCTGATAAAAAAGCCTTGCCTGTACCGGAAGTAGCAGACGAGTAGCGTGACGTCACAGGTTGTGGAGCTCCTCACATCTGCACATTGTTTACAATCATGGCCACCAGCAGCGAGAGCGATTCGGACCGAGAAAGCGACGATTTCCCCATTAATTTGAGCGAGGATGAAAGATTTGTGGATGAGGAAAGTGAGAGTGAAGGACTAGAGGGCAGTGGGAGCGATTCAGACAGGGAAGATGCTGTGAGAGGCGAGTGGGACCTGATATTCAGCTGGGAATGAATAAAACAGTAAATAAACACAAGACATATATATACTCTATTAGCCACAACACAACCAGGCTTATATTTAATATGCCACAAATTAATTCTGCATAACAAACACCTCCCCCCTCCCGTCCATATAACCCGCCAATACAACTCAAACACCTGCACAACACACTCAATCCCACAGCCCAAAGTACCGTTCACCTCCCCAAAGTTCATACAGCACATATATTTCCCCAAAGTCCCCAAAGTTACGTACGTGACATGCACATAGCGGCACGCACGTACGGGCAAGCGATCAAATGTTTGGAAGCCGCAGCTGCATGCGTACTCACGGTACCGCGTCTGCATATCCAACTCAAAGTCCTCCTGGTAAGAGTCTCTGTTGTCCCAGTTCTCCACAGGCCAATGGTAAAGCTTGACTGTCATTTTCCGGGAATGTAAACAATGAAACACCGGCTGTTTTTGTGTTGTTGCTGCAGTCGGCCGCAATACACCACTTCCCACCTACAGCTTTCTTCTTTGCTGTCTCCATTGTTCATTGAACAAATTGCAAAAGATTCACCAACACAGATGTCCAGAATACTGTGGAATTTTGCGATGAAAACAGACGACTTAATAGCTGGCCACCATGCGGTCCCAAAATGTCCTCCACAATCCGTGACGTCACGCGCTGACGTCATCATACCGAGACGTTTTCAGCAGGATATTTCGCGCAAAATTTAAAATTGCACTTTAGTAAGCAAACCCGGTCGTGTTGGCATGTGTTGCAATGTTAAGATTTCATCATTGATATATAAACTATCAGACTGCGTGGTCGGTAGTAGTGGGTTTCAGTAGGCCTTTAAATACATAACACTATATACAAGCGTTCATACATTATATTAGTTTCATTTACTTTCGAGTAAAAAAACACTCATTTTCAAACTATTTTATTTTGTTGTAGTAGCGACTTCTTCCCAGTCAACTTCCTTTGTTTTCACTTTATCGAAGTGCGCATGCAAGTGACGTCGATGGGGCATCATTGGGGCCACATTGGGGCCTGTGCGCATTCACACTGGAGTCTGATAAAATTCACATTTTATTTGCAGTGTAAACAGACAGCTGCAAAAAATCAGATCTAAAAAAAACAAACGATTTAAGCCTCTTTGGCCTGCAATGTAACATACTCTTAGACTTTCCAATTAACCTAACATTCATGTTTTTGGATTCTAGGCTCATACCATCTCCACCACAGTTGTGCCATATAATTGACTTCAAAGCCACTTTGCTGAAGAAAAATCAACAGGAGTAATTCATATGCTTTTGTTTCGTGATAAAAACATGGTCAGAAGCAAAATACTACAAGCCCATTAATTTGAATTGAAATTGGGTCTAAATTGTACAACATTTAACTCCAGAAGTTCCTCTCTAAAGGTTGGAAATGTTTGGGTCATGTCTACGAGGAGTCAGATAAGTTCCAGAACTAGAGATTTACCCCGATAATAGGATCGTATCAGGGCCCTTTTAATTGATTGGCTGATGAGCTGCCGAGCCCAGCTGATCTCTACCCCAGCTATGTCCTGGTGTTTACATGGCTAAAGATTGTACTAACGTGAAATATTATTTTAAAAGGGATGCACGCTCAGGGACACACAATTACATTTCTGTATTCCGTGTTACACACATACAGAAGTTACAAGATTTCCAGGAGGCTATGTGTCTTGCCAGAATACTGGCTTACATTTGAGACCAAGTTGCAATGAATGCACAGTGCAAATACACTTATAAGATACTTATCCTTACCAACATGGCAAATAATAGACAATGTTTCTACCAGATAACATTATCACTGGAGGATGAGAGGAAAATGAATGGCTAAGCATGCTACACACACACACACACACACACACACACACACACACACACACACACACACACACACACACACACACACACACACACACACACACACACACACACACACTGAGCAAGAAGGTAACTGCTAAAGCTTCCATGTAAAGTAGGGTGATCAATCCAGATGTTACTGTCAATACCTAGTGTAGTATCAGTATATAAACAATATTACAGTGATTAAATCTATATTTGTCTTTTTTTGTTCTTATTAATAAAATTTTTTTTGTCATTTTTGTGATATCTTTTTTTTGTTTTCGTTTTTTGTTATTGTTTACAAACTCAGGGTATAAGTCTCTGGATACCGGAAGGCTTTGAGGGAAAACCCCAAATTATTTAATTGATTGGATCTGGAGGGGTTGACTGCCACTAAGACAAATAATTTTGTCTTCCAGGTTTTATTTACTAAAATACTTAATTATAAAGCTCAGACAGCACACATACGATTTTCTCAGAAATGATTATTGTTACGATGTACTGTATGATCCTTATATGATTTTTTTTTTGTTAAAGAATATAACTTAGGTACCCCAGCTTTAATAAGATACGCTTTATAAAAATATGCTATTGTGTTTACTTTAGTTACTTGTAATTAGATGTATTATCTACTGCCAAAGCATTGGATAGGGACTCAAATTCGACTCGAATCAGAAGCCAAAACATTGAATAGGGATTGGAAGCCAAAAATTGAGACATCCCTTTCCAGGACTGCTCATATTGATCGTATTTCTTAACGTGAGGAACATCGAGGAGTTCTTGCCACAGGGCCAGATGATCAACCAGCATGTCTACAAGGAGGTCCTGAGGCATTTTCTTCGTTAAATGCAAGAGAAGAGGCAAGAGTTGTGGCAAGGCTGCTCAAAATGCCTTGAGAATCCGACAGTTCCTGGCTGAGAAAAACGTCGCTTGCATGTAATTTTTCCTTTTTCCCAAGCTCAAGGCGGTCAATAAGGGCACATGGAAGACATCAAGATGACCATGACGACGGAGCAGTGGAGGATCCCGGAAGAATCCTTCCAGTAGGACATGAGCGTGTGGCAGAGAAGCCTGGGAAAGTTTGTTGAACCCAAGGGGATTACTTCAAAGAAAAACATGAAATGTATCTTTTCGATATCTCTCCTGGAACTTTTCTGACACACCTCATACTCGGTTCAACAGGTTGAGACTCAGGTACACCCAGAACACATGGAGGGACTTTACTTTTTTATTTAGCTCAAAATCTCATCATCCTACTAAGATGTCTGAATGTGTAGATCAGGGGTGCTTATTACGTCGATCGCGAGCTACCGGTCGATCTCGGAGGGTGTGTCAGTCGATCACCAGCTAGGCATTACAAAAAATAGTTCTAAAAATAAGCGATCATATATCTTCACTATGACGTCACTTTCGTCACTTGATTGACATTCACGGCACCCGAGGGTCTTCTGAGATGACACTGGCTTCTGCCAGCTCATTAAAATTACCGACTGGAAGGCGAGAAACACTTTATTTCAACAGACTCTGGCGCCGTACCTGTCGTCAAAACTCCAAAGACCGACTGCACAGTTGCACAGTTGCGCTAACAAAATAAGAGTCTCAGAAAGCTGGCGTGCACAAGCTAGCAAGCTATGGAGTTTGCCGACAATGTATTTCTTGTAAAGTGTATACAAAGGAGTACGGAAGCTGGATAAATAAGATGCCAAAAACCAACCACTTTCATGTGGTATTGGACAGAAAGGAGGACTTTTTTTCTCCTCCATTCGAAAATGCGGACGTTATCAGCACCACTGTCTGATTCCAATCAATGCAAGTCATCAGAATCAGGTAATACACCAACTTATATTCTTGTCTTCATGAAAGAAAGGAATCTATATGTGTTAAACATGCTTGTATTATCTTTCAACACCTTTAACTTATTAACAATATTAACTATATGTGTTAAACATGCTTGTATTATCTTTAAACACCTTTAACTTGTTAACAATATTAACTATATGTGTTAAACCTGCTTGTATTAACATTAAACACCTTTAACTTGTTAACAATATTAACTATATGTGTTAAACATGCTTGCATTATCTTTAAACACCTTTAACTTGTTAACAATATTAACTATATACATGCTTGTATTATCATTAAACACCTTTAACTTGTTAACAATATTAATTATATGTGTTAAACATGCTTGCATTATCTTTAAACACCTTTACCTTGTTAACAATATAAACTATATGTGTTAAACATGCTTGTATTATCTTTAAACACCTTTAAGTTGTTAACAATATTAACTATATGTATTAAACATTCTTGTATTATCATTAAACACCTTTAATTTATTAACAATATTAACTATGTGTGTTAAACATGCTTGCATTATCATTAAACACCTTTAACTTGTTAACAAAAACATATATATCATAAATAAGTAAATATAACTTATATATATGAATGAGGTAGATCCCCACGACTTGATCAATTGAAAAGTAGCTCGCCTGCAGAAAAAGTGTGAGCACCCCTGGTGTAGATGAAGTAATTCACCACTACAAAATCCAAACCGGGTGATCATTTGTTCTTATGTCCAGGTATATATCTTCTACAAGTAGCAGAGCCCATCTCACTTTACACACTCAAACTGCTGGTATCCATGACGGAACTCAACACACAGATGTGCAGGTATGATGCAAATACACATGGGGGACATTCATCATCTGCATGGTGACCTTTGTGTAGCTAGATACCAGCAACATTACTGCAATACTGTCTATTTAAGAGCTTACCAAATGAATGCACCACTTGACATCTGTAGATATTGTTGGTTTGTCAAGACAGACTGCTCGAAGGCAAGCGGTGCCACTTGGCAGCCATGCAACAATAATAACAGTAAAGCCTCCAGGCAGTTACTGTGAGTTAACATGCCCAGGCTTCTAGCTAATTAAATTTGGTCCAGAGCCATAACCGCACTTTTTATGGTCATTGGAGCATAAAAGCTTTATAAATATAATCACCATGCAAGTCAAATGGTCAAATTATTTTCCACAAATCCTCAAAGTATGTTGCCTCAGTGTTTATTTCTAGTCCTGGTAATTATTGTGGTAAGAGTTTATTATTAAAGTCTATTTATTTGTCCTACCCACTGCACTAACTGATACTGTTGTGTTCATAGAGGCAGTAATATAGTTGCTGAGTTGGTTTTCTGGCTAGTGAGGGAATGAGATATTGTATGTTAAACAATTCCCATCTGTGCCGTTAATTTGTATGTAAGGATTCTGCCATCTTACAAATGCTGACCTTTTTTTTGCTGTTTTATATCTTCCCTCCACCTATTTAAAATGTTCCATCTGGGATTCTGTCCCAACTATGCTGTGCATTATGTTTGCCTTTTGAGGTTCTCCTTATGAGACAAAAATGAAGTTTTCACATAATATGTGACACGTATGGTGTTATAGTTAGCACATCTGTCTCACAGCCAGGTGGTTCAAGTGTTGAATATTGGTTTGTACCTTTCTGCGTGTCTTTTACATGCTCCCTCGTTTCACGGGTTTACTGCTGGGATTGGCTCTCCTGGGATAGGTAGTAGAAAATAAGGTAGTGTTTATCAAATGTCAAACTGGAGGGTAAATAATCATTTTTCCAGAACTGAAGTCAGCACCGGAGCCGGCGAGCCCCCATATTAATTTAAAAGGTTTGTTGTGTTGCTTCATTGTGCGTCAGAAAAGCCTACGTATGGGGCAGGGTTGGGCCAAAGGGAATGCCCTATGCTTTGCACGGCAGTCGCAGAGAAGAGCAAACGGCCGTAACAAAGGTACATAAAAAAGATACTGGTATGGCGGTATTGTCTCAAACATATATCCCTTTCTAAAATATACCGGTATTATAGTTAATACCGGTATACCACCCAGACCTAGTTTGCGTGTGCTAAAAAATGTGCAAACCTGATAGCACACGTAAAGCTGATCTAATAAGCCGTGTGCAAAGTTGCATGCAATTCAATATATGCTGATCATCAAAGCGCTTACAATACTGGGAGGAGAAGACACAAATATAATTATTTAGCACGCGCAATTGGATTTATCAACACTCATCACTGTTTTGCAAGCACTTTTCAGGGTTTTATTTAGCATGTGTCAGAAAGGCGTGCTAACTGACATTGATTTACACACACGGTTGCAGGATCGGTGTTTGCGCTTGACTGACAGACGAGAATCCTCTGTCCTACGTGTGTGATGACTTAACGGGCAGATTGAAATCATTTCAATTGGTGTGTTTTGTTGTCTGTTGGCATTTTTTCTTAAAATGTCATTAGTTTTTTTTTTTTTTTTTGACAAGAACAAGAAAGTTTGATCATATTACGTCTATGCTGGCTCACCTGCACTGGCTTCCTGTGCACTTAAGATGTGACTTTAAGGTTTTACTACTTACGTATAAATACTAAGAGGTCTAGCTCCATCCTATCTCAATCAATCAATCAAAGTTTACTTATATAGCCCTAAATCGCGAGTGTCTCAAAGGGCTGCACAAGCCACAACGACATCCTCGGCTCAGATCCCACATCAGGGCAAGAAAAAACTCAACCCAATGAGATATAATGAGAAACCTCGGAGGGGACCGCATATGTGGGGAACCCCCCTTGGCGACCGGTGCAATGGACGTCGAGTGGATGTAGCATAATATTGTGAGAGTCCAGTCCATAGTGTATCTAACATAATAGTGAGAGACCAGTCCATAGTGGGGCCAGCAGGAGATCATCTTGAGCGGAGACAGGTCAGCAGCGCAGAGACGCCCCCAACTGATGCACAGATGAGTCCCCCCCTCCACGAAGGAGAGGGGGGCACAGCAGAAAAGAAACGGCAGATCAACTGGTCTATCTTGCTGATTGTATTGTACCATATGTCCCGGCAAGAAATCTGCGTTCGAAGAACTCCGGCTTATTAGTGATTCCCAGAGCCCAAAAACAGACTGCGGGCTATAGAGCGTTTTCTATTTATACCAGTTGATCTGCCGTCTCTTTTCTGCTTTGCTCCCCTCTCTTGCGTGGAGAGGTTATTAGGTGACTACAGCTGATCACAAGCTGTTCAACGTCGGGACCCGGGGTGGACCACTCATCTGTGCATCAGTTGGGGATGTCTCTGCGCTGCTGACTTGTCTCCACTCAAGATAACCTTCTGCTGGCCCCACTATGGACTGGACTCTCACACTATTAACTAGATCCACTCGACGTCCATTGCACCGGTCGCTCAAGGGAGGTGGGGGGGGGGGGGGGGGGGGGGGGGGGGGTCCCCCACATCTGCGGTCCCCTCCAAGGTTTCTCATTGTATCCCATTGGGTTGAGTTTTTTCTTGCCCTGATGTGGGATCTGAGCCGAGGATGTCGTTGTGGCTTGTGCAGCCCTTTGAGAAACTTGTGATTAAGGGCTATATAAATACACTTTGATTGATTGATTGATTGACATGAAAAGACGTCTTTCATTATGCATTTTCTTGCTTTTGAATCATCAATGCGCTGGTGTTGCGATCCACAGCCTCGCACACGGAATTAAGTGACAGTGTGCAAATGTTTCTGGTGTCTAGATTGTGAATCAAAAAAGGTGTTAAGGAATATATATGTGTGCTGCTGGTTCCAAACATGCAGGTAAAGTTGTTTGATTTTTTTTTTTTGTGCAAAATAACAAATTTAACATGAATTAAACAAATGTCCAGCATTAACACTGCACGCCACGGGGGATAATGAGACTACCCGGGGGAAATCTGCCATTATATTCTTATCTCAGACGGCGCAAGAAGGAGCGAGGAATACGCTTGCATGAAAAGCAACAAAACACAGTAACGTTACAAATGTCATACCCCAATGTAAACTTGTGTAAATACTTTGCTGTTTGAGCAACTAAGCTATTCAATTGTACACATTGAAATTACAGACTGACCTCAAGACAGAGTGGTAAATATAAAGACATATATCATGTTTGTTGTTATCTTTATTTTTTATGAAAGCGTGTACCCTACTTTTTGACCACATCCACCATACTGTGATAATGATAATGATAACCATGATGAATATGGTCACGATAAACGTTTTCTTATCATCACATCCCTATGTCCAAATCTCTCTGTGGTTGGCCGCCAGAAATAAATGAATGTATGGGTTACAGATGTGTGTGTATGTATCAGTGACGTGCAGTCAGGGGAGGCAGGTGAGGCGGGGCCTCACGTGCCATCATGGAAAGAAAAAAAATGTAAAAAGACAAAAAAAAAAAATTAAATTGTTATATGTATCCATATAGTATCCATATATGTATACTATAAAGTTGTTTTCCATTTAACTTCACCAGTTTTAGATTATTTTTTTTCAAAATCGCTGAATTTTCACATTTGCCGTTCAAATACTGAGAAGAGACTTGCGGGGAGTCAGCAGCCAGTTGAGCCTCGCCATGGATTGCGCAATGACTCGGCTAACTGCTGGCCTGCTGTGCAGTGAGAGCGTATTGCTATATGAATTATATTATACATTTCCATAGTTTAGTTAGCTGAGGTATATAATGCACAGTGTATTTTGTCAACAACTGTATGTGTGTAACGTATTTCTTGTGCTGAGCAATCATAAAACGGCTGCGAAAACGCACTGGCTGAGGCTCGCAGTAATCCCGCCTCATGGTGGTAGAGGGCGCTAGTGATCCCAGGGATCATTTTTGCGACTACTCGGCTGCAGAATAAGTGACAACAAGCAGCAACAGTTAGCGATCGTTTATTTTTTCCTCTCGCCTGGACTTTTAACATGGAGGATTACATATCTAAAATAAAACAGTTTTTTAAACTGGACTTTCAATCGAAGCAGGAAGTAATAATTAAAGGAAGATCTCCATCGAGACAGAGAGACTTTTAAAACTGAAGAAAGATAAGGAAGACTTCTATAAACAAGTTATCGATGCTTTTGTTCAGAAGGAGCGGCGCATGGACTTCATTTATAAGTAAAGGTAAGACCATAATAACGTTTTTTTATTAAATGTGCTTTTTTGTGTGGTACAGTTTGTATGTGTAAAGTTAAAGTTAAGTTAAAGTACCAATGATTGTCACACACACTAGGTGTAATGAAATGTGTCCTCTGCATTTGACCCATTCCCTTGTTCACCCCCTGGGAGGTGAGGGGAGCAGTGGGCAGCAGCGGTGCAGCGCCCGGGAATCATTTTTGGTGATTTAACCCCCAATTCCAACCCTTGATGCTGAGTGCCAAGCAGGGAAGAATGCTGGTATGAGCTTTTAAACATAACCCGTTAACTGCTGCCAATCAAATGGTGAATAAGATACTCTTTAGGGTTCATATGTTTGTAAATCTGACTGTGATGAAGTCAGTGCCTCACCAGCCATCAACCTCATCGCACGTCACTGGTATGTATGTGCTCTCTCATTCAAGACAACTTAGGAGTATCTTGTCTCTGCTCAGCTGTACGAGAGGCATGCACCAAGAGGGCGAGGATGACGGTGCACGAGCAGAAAATAAAGAGAGATAGTAAATACATAGACGTAGATAAAGGTAACAGCTGTGCAGAGAGAAACATGTTGACACAAACTTGGTTCTGACAAATGCATATAAATCACTTTACAGACGGATGCTTTCTGCATTTTGTGTCTGACTTGCTGCCTGCCTCGGTTTGTTGTACGCAGCTTGTTGGCACCTCTGTCAAAAATAGACCGGGCTTGTATTTTTAGCAGGATGTAGAGTCACTTCTGGGCCACTTCTGAAATGTGCAGTTATTTTCCAAAATGGCCATGATGGGTCTTATCAAAAAAGTCATTGCCAATATGCGTAGCTCACCAAGAGGTAATGTTACAGCTCATCCGCGGTTTTATCTCCGTTTGTGGAATCCTAGGATTGTTACCCTTATGGTTTTTCCTCCCCTCATACCCTTTCCTACTTCTGTCATATTTTATCAAGTCTCACCTCTTATCACAAATATCCCACTCTCATCTCCATCCAACCTTCTTTCCCACCGTGCTGGAGTTTGCTCTTAATGCTCAATATGCCAATACTTTTCTTATCAGTAATATTACTCTCTTCCGTCTGTGTCCTCCTCTTCCTCCGACTCTCCTCATCCCCCCGTTCCTTGACACAAGTAGAGTGACGTGAACTTCTCAAATTGGTGTCAGCACTCCCTCTACATCTCTGTTTTCCTTCCGCTGGTTTTTTTCAGAAATTAACAATATATCACGTTTTTTTCTAATCTTCCTCGTTCTCGTTCTCTCACCATCTCTAATTTATTAACAAGACTCCACACATCTCTCCTTCCCTGTGCCCTCTCTCCGCAACTCTCCCTCCATCACTCTGGTTATACAATCAGAAATTAAATTGCCTGGACCTTGGTTAGATAAGTGTGGCTATGAAGCCTGCCGAGTGGTAATTAGATGGTAAATTGGGGACATTAACGTTGGGAAGGCTGTCTGCTGTCTCTCTCTGCATTATCACAGCCCAGACACACCTTCAAACAATTACATTTACTATGACCTTTAGGCAAAGAACCTTGTGGTCTGTGTGTGCGTGGGCGTGTGCATGTGTGTATTTAGTGCCCTTATCTACCACGTGTAGGTGCATGTTGCCTCATTGAAAAGCATGTTTATGCCCTGCTTGCCAACCCAGTTTGGTATTTTCTTAGCTCAACTGTGTTTTTGGAATTTTCAAAGATTATACAATTAAGAATACACAAAAGGCAACCTTTCCACTGTGACGTATCCAGTGCAAATCTACACCAATGCCAACTAAAACCTCCATGAGTTCCATGGATTGGATTGCAATACAGCACGGTAGGACAGTGGTTAAGGCTGGAATATACTCTCATGTCACGTAGTTTACGTCCCCTCTGATAGCGTCTTGTTTGATTTATAGTTCTTCTGTGCGGGGGGGACGCCAGACGTGTTATACTCTTCCTACACACTAAGGGGCAGTGTGTTCTGAAAGAGCAACCACAGCTGTCATGGACTAGATACATATGAACTTGAAGTGCCATCCCATGGAATTGTTCAACATGTTTTGGTGTCCTGGAGCATTCAAAGTTCCTTTCACTGTAACTAAGGGGCCAAGCCCAACTCCTGAAAAACAACTCCACACCCTAATTCCTCCTCCACCACACTCGGCACAATGCAGTCCGAAATGTAGCGTTCTCCTGGCAACCTCCAAACCCAGACTGGTCCAGATGGAAAAGCGTGATTCATCAGTCCAGAGAAGGCGTCTCCACTGCTCTAGAGTCCAGTGGCAACGTGCTTTACACCACTGCATCCGACGCTTTGCATTGGACTTGGTGATGTATGGCTTAGATGCAGCTGCTCGGCCATGGAAACCCATTCCATGAAGCTCTCTTCGTACTGTACGTGGGCTAATTGGAAGGTGACATGAAGTTTGGAGCTCTGTCGCAACAGACTGTGCAGAAAGTCTTTGCACTATGTGCTTCAGCATCCGCTGACCCCTCTCTGTCAGTTTACGTGGCCTACCACTTGGTGGCTGAGTTGCTGTTGTTCCCAAACTCTTCCATTTTCTTATTATAAAGCCGACAGTTGACTTTGGAATATTTAGGAGCAAGGACATTTCACGACTGGATTTGTTGCACAGGTGGCATCCTATGACAGTTCCACGCTGGAAATCACTGGGAGCGGCCCATTCTTTCACAAATGTTTGTAGAAACAGTCTCCATGCCTAAGTGCTTGATTTTATACGCCGGGTCAAGTGATTAGGACACCTGATTCTCATCATTTGGATGGGTGGCCAAATGCTTTTGGCAATTTGGTATATATACCATCTTGTAAAGACCGATGACAACCGCAACATAGACATATTTGTCGACACTGGAACTGATCATTTAGAATCATCAGTTTACTTTTAATGGATGTTTTACTTATAAACCAGAGGAAAAGACACTTCTAAACGAGTCGTGGCAGAGGACGCTATTTGGCTGTTCCGGAAATGGGACAAGAGAGAGCTATATAAATGGAAATAAACACAACTATTAAATAACTGTTGAAACAAGCTGCTGGTGTTAATCTGTGTGGTCATGTGTTATTGATGTTTGGCAATAAAAGTTAAAAATAGGTCGAACTTTGCGACTTTTTCTGTAGGCAACAACAACACCCACCCATCCAGCCATTTTCTACCGCTTGTCCGTCTTGGGGCTGCGGGGGTGCTGGAGCCTATCTCAGCTGCATTCGGGCGGAAAGCGGGGTACACCCTGGACAAGCCGCCACCTCATCACAGGGCCAACACAGATCAGTTTACTTTAAATGGATGTTTTACTTATAAACCAGAGGAAAAGACGTTTGTTAAGATGGATTGGGCAACTTCTGAATGAGTCGTGGCAGAGGACGCTATTCAGCCGTTCCGGACATGGGACAAGAGAGCGCTATATAAATGAAAATAAACACAACTATTAAATAACTGTTGAAACAACCTGCTGGTGTTAATCTGTGCAGTCATGTGTTATTGATGTTTGGCAATAAAAGTTAAAAATAGGTCGAACTTTGTGACTTCTTCTGTAGGCAACAACAACACCCATCCATCCATCTTCTACTGCTTGTCCCTCTCTGGGTTGCGGGGGTGCTGAAGCCTATCTCAGCTGCATTCGGGCGGAAGGCGGAGTACACCCTGGACAAGTCGCCATCTCATAGCAGGGTCAACACAGATAGACAGACAACACAATAAGCTGATACACGACACATTCAATAATTGTTTTAAGCGCACTGAGATATAGAGTACACAATATCACTTTTCATGCAAATATTTAATCGCTGTTGCTATTTTTATACAATAATTTGTGCATTTCAAACACAAAGTCTGCTCTCCTGTGGTCGGGGACCCTCTGCAAAAACTGACAATCACAGCTCTGTGGTCTGCGTCGTCACCTACGCGAACCTAGGATTTTTGGGATGTGCATGCAAGGCTTGTGGTGAGGTACGCAGGGGGAGGGGGAAAGACGACGTCGCTTACGCAAGTTACGTGACCCGAAAGTATACACTCGGCTTAGCGCTCGTGCCTCACAGGGAAAAGGTCCTGAGTTTGATTCCCGAGCTCGGGGTCTTTCTGTGAGGAGTTTGCATCTTCTACCCGTGACTGCGTGGGTTCTCTCCGGGTACTCCTGCTTCCTCCCTGATGGATGACACTAAAATTGGCTCTAGTGTGTTGGTGATGAGGTGGCCACTTCTCCAGGGTGTACCCTGCCTTCCGCCCAAGTGCAGCTGGGATTGGCTCTAACCCCCCGCAAAACCCAAGAAGGAAAAGCAGTAAAAAATGGATGGATTACAATAGGTTTTAGATTATATTGCTTGTTGATATATATTACAGCAAGAAGAGTGATCCCAGATTCCAAATGTATTGCCCCTATAGGCTGTTAGCAGCATAACACAGCAGATAGATGGATGGATCAATGATCATTACAATATTTAGCATGTACGACAGATTAAAAAAGGGCCAATCAGTCATAATACAGTGCAGAAAACCTAAATCCATTTTCTTCCGCTTGTCCCTTTCAGGGTAACGGGGTAGCTGGAGCCTACCCCACCTGCACTCGGAAGGAAGGCAGGCAGGGTCAAACCTACATTAAGCAATACATTGAAAATAGCTAAAATCCACACTTAAATTAGTTAGTTATTTAAATAAAAGAATAATCATTAGTGTTTCTTCCTGTTCCGGGCTCTTATTTTGGTTCTTTTTTCTGTCTTGGTCTGTCTTTTGGTGACGAGCGTGTAGAGAGGGTCCACACCTTCAGGTACCTTGGAGTCCACATCTCTAATGACTTCTCCTGGACAGTCAACACCACATCAATCATCAAGAAGGCTCAGCAGCGGCTACACTTCCTTAGAGTCCTCGGGAAGTACAACCTGAAGCCTGACCTGCTGCTGACCTTCTACCGCTCGTCCATCGAGAGCCTGCTGACCTACTGTATTACGGTATGGTACGGCAGCTGCACTGCAGCAGACAGGGAGAGGCTGCAAAGAGTGGTCAAGACGGCTCAGAAGATCATCGGCCGCCCTCTCCCCTCTCTGACGGACATCTACACCTCCCGCTGCCTCAACAGAGCCAGCACCCACCCTGGCTCTGACCTGTTCCACCTGCTGCCCTCTGGGAAGCGCTACAGGTGCATTAAAACCAAAACAAACAGGCTAAAGAACAGCTTCTTCCCCAGGGCCATAACCATCCTGAACGGACTGCCCCATTGTCCCTCATAACTGCGTTCTCTTCGGTGCAATAACCCATTCCACCAACCACCCTGTTTTTTTTTCATGTATATATTCATTTCACACCATATTCATTGCACTTCTACATTTTTTATATTTTTATATATTTGCACATTGTTTTTCTAGCATGCACACATCGCACTGTATGGAATGGCCTCAATCTCGTTACCTTGCGTAATGACAATAAAGCTGATTCTGATTCTGATTCTGATTCTGATTCTGACTTCAGTACAACTTCTAAAGCCTGTTCTTCTCACCTGTCCCTGATTGCCAATCAGGAGTGTTTATCTGCCAATGTCGCCTTTATTGTGACACTGTTTCAGTGTTCCAATAATTATGTGTCTTTGCTTTACCTTATCTTATCTTTCGAGTCATACCAAAGACTATAAAAATGGGACCCATTACCTCCCTGCTTGGCACTCAACTCAGTCTTAGTACTCTGAATGTTGTAAATAAATAAAATGAAATATGTGTTTATTAATTATTTTACTTTCAAATATGCCATGCTATTTATCAAGATTCAAAATTCTGTAAAAAGTGGAGCCCACCCCTCCCTATTGTACCATGCCTGTTTTCTCATCACACATAAAGAGAGTGAAAAATCTATAAAACATTAGAGACTATATTTCTTGTCCAATTGTATAGGTATACAGTGTTTTGTGTTCTAATGCATGGCCATTATACAAAACAAATTGATTCATAGAGTTTGTAAAAATAAAACATTGTTTTATCTTGGCTGGAGACAGTAGGTTGTGGTCAAAGTACCAAGGTTCAGTGTGTGCCACGTGATACGGATGTATCTAAAAATGTGACAATGTATAAACATTTTGTCGCAAAATATAACATGACATCCAAATATCATCGGATCTAGGGTCTATAAACCAACATATTGTAGATTCAGTCTTAGTTCTGTTCCTCAACTACATAAGTGCTAATCCTCCAAATAGGTGCTATTTGCATGCCGTAACTCTCCCAAAACAAACTTACATTTCTGTCCATTTTCATCTCTTAATATGATAATACACTTATTAAACCACTAAAAGTATGTATTGGCCCATCTCAGGCAACTTTATTTAATTTGTTACAAGATTCTAAAGCCGAGGTTGACTCATTTTAATAACATGACTGAAAGTAACTAGAGTGCATTTTTACCATAGAATTAACAAATAGACATAGCAACATGGAATTTATGCCATTAGCATGTTGACATTACACATTACTGGGATTCAACAACACATATTTTAAAGCTAAACAAATAATATAAAAAACATTATAATTTCAATAACTGGGCTTGGCTGAAATTTGAACCCAACCAGTCATAGTTGCAATGTCATCACATATACAGAAAGATAACTAAATTACCTTACTATTGTTTTCCCCGTGGCCTGCAAAAAATCTGAATGATGCAACTTTCTGTGGACCATATGAAATTTCCAATTTTTCAGGGTGGGTAGGTAATATGTTAGTGTAACAGGACTGAGTGAAAACCCAGGGACATGAGTAAAGTGTGAATTTCAACTAAATTGTGGTTGTTGTGGTTTTGAAAAAAAAATATTGAAGTATAGATGGGGTAAGGAGAAACACATATGCAATAAAAAAATATTTGACTTTTCTGAAGGCTTTAAATATTGCATTTATTGGTAAAGTCTGATTTTAGAAAACATGAACAGGTAACAAATGTTATTTTCCAGTGATCATAGTAGTTTGAATTAACATTTTAAAGGGGAACTGTTATGTATGTTGTCTTCTCCCTGCCTTCTCTATTGGTTTTTTCAGTTTCTTCCACAGTCTTTTGTCCCCAACGAGGCACACCTGCTGCTAATCATCTCCGGGTAGTATTTAAGCGCGTCTCCACCAGCTGGTCCCCGCCGGTTATTCTTCCTGAACTCTACTCTGACATGTGTTACCTTGACTCAGCTTCCCTGGTATGTTGCCTTCACATATTTCTGTTATATTGACCTTGTTGTGTTTTTGTTTTTCTAGCCACCTTGTTTTAGAGGACTAGTTTTTGCCACGCTGTGTGCGTTCCTGACCTTGGTTCCGCCAACCTCTGAAAGAGACTCCTTTTGTTAGATTTTCCATGGTGTGCACTTTTTGCCCCATCATCCTTAGTTACCATTTTTGGACTTATTAAATATTTTCAGTTGTTATCGCTTCCCTTGCCTCCATTCTCCGCATCCCGGGGTCCACCCTTGAACTCTATCATAACATAATAACCGGCCATTTCAAAATGGACCTCGCAGAGACGGACCCAGTAAAGCGGGAACTGCAACAACATGCTATTCGCCTGGGGAAACAAGAGGAACAATTTGGCTTACTTGGTGCGTGCGTCAACGCCATGACGGAACGCCAAGAAGCCCGCTTCGACACATTGGAGCGACAGCTAAGTAGCGTACTCACCGCTCTGCACGCCATGTCTCCTCCCACGGCCGTTCCAGCAACCCCGCAGTTACCGCCACGTCCTGAAGATACTCCTTTTCCTAGAGACACTCCTCCTGCCGCCTGTCCACCACTCTCGAAGCCTGAGCGTTTCTCCGGCGAGTCAGGTGATGTACAAACTTTTCTCACCCAATGTGAGATCTATTTCGAACTTTTGCCCGCGTCCTTTCCGTCAGAAAGAGCGCGCGTGGCGTTTATCTTGACCCACATGAGTGGCCGGGCGTCTGCTTGGGCCACCGCAGAGTGGGTGCGTCAGTCACCCGTGTGCGCCTCATACGCCGCCTTCTCCAAGGCTTTAAAGAGCATTTTCCAACGCGGGAGGCCAGGGCGTGAGGCGGCGCGATCGTTGTTGCGTCTGCAACAAGGGCAGCGCAGCGTCACGGACTTCGCCATTGAATTTCGTAGACTGGCGGCGGAAAGTGAATGGCCCACTTCCGCATTGGTGGACGTTTTCTCCCTAGGCCTTGCAGATAAGGTCCGGAGACTTATGATTCCGCACAAAACTCCCGATAGCCTCGACGAGCTGGTTGCTACGGCAGTGGAGGTGGAGACTCGCCTCGTTGACTGGGAGACAGATAGACTCCGACAGCAAGGATGGCGCTCATCTGCATATAATGGGAGTGGCCATGGAGGGCATCAAATTACTGCCGCACCGATACCCATTATCGATGCAGTATCGATATCACGAGAGGACGAACCAATGCAATTAGGAGGATCTCGCCTGACTCAAGCGGAGAGGGATCGTCGCTTTCGCCTCCATCTTTGTCTGTATTGTGGAGAGGCCGATCATCGCCTGAACCGCTGCCCTCATCGTCCAGCTCGCCATCGTTCTCAAGCATCACCTCCTCGCACTCGAGCTCCACCCACTCGCCACACCCAAGCAACACATGCGCCAGCGACCGCTCCTGCTCCTCTACCGCCCTCTACAGGTCAGACTCTATCACGACTTCAACTCACTGGCATACTCACCTGGGATAAGAATAAGCAGTTTGACATTTGTGCTCTCATTGACTCTGGTTCTGATGACAATTTTATTGATGAAGCACTTGTTAAGCGTTTGGCCATTCCCATGTCCAAATTACACATACCTAGGGTGGTCCGATCCCTCGACGGGGGCCACCTAGCGAGCGTTACTCATCAGACTGAACCATTAACGCTAAAATTATCTGGTAACCATTTTGAGTCTATTTGTTTTCTCGTCATTCCCTCTCGCTCGGGTCCTGTTGTGCTTGGTCTTACCTGGCTAGCTCTGCATAATCCCCATATTGACTGGGTCAAGACAAAGATCATTAATTGGGGAAATTTTTGTCACACACATTGTCTCCAATCCGCATGCCCTCGCATCGGACCCGCACGTGTCGTTACCCCAGAGATCATAGATTTGTCGGTTGTCCCCACAAATTACCATGATCTTAAGGAGGTCTTCAGTAAGGACCGCGCATTGTCACTACCACCACACCGTCCCTATGACTGCTCTATTAATCTACTCCCGGGTGCTACACTTCCTTCGTCCCGTCTTTATAATATTTCTAAACAAGAACGAGAGTCACTAGAGGACTATATCACCACGTCACTCGCTTCAGGTCTCATCCGCCCCTCCAACTCTCCTCTAGCCGCCGGTTTTTTTTTTGTGCAAAAGAAAGATAAGACACTCCGCCCTTGTATTGATTATCGGACCCTAAATCTTATTACGATTAAAAATAAGTACCCCCTTCCGCTTCTCAACTCTGCTTTTAATCCCTTACACACGGCCAGATATTTTACCAAATTAGACCTCCGCAATGCTTATCACCTGGTCAGAATAAAGCAAGGGGACGAATGGAAGACCGCCTTTAACACACCACTAGGTCATTTTGAATATCTGGTCATGCCTTTTGGCCTCACCAATGCGCCGGGTGTTTTTCAAAACCTCATTAATGATGTTCTTCGCGACATGCTCGATCGATTTGTGGTCGTTTACTTGGACGATATCCTCATTTTTTCTCCTAACTCCGAACTTCACGTCCAGCATGTTCGCTTAGTTCTTCAACGTCTTCTAGAGAATAGACTTTTTGTCAAGGCTGAGAAATGCGTGTTTCACACTGAATCCGTTCCGTTCTTGGGGTTTATTGTAGAGAAGGGTCAACTCCGAGCAGATCCCGCTAAGATCAAGTCTGTGGTCGATTGGCCCACACCCACCACTAGAAAGCACCTCCAAAGATTTTTAGGTTTTGCTAATTTTTACCGCCGTTTTATCCGCAATTTTAGTCAGGTAGCTGAACCTCTTACTAAGCTTACATCTACAAAGATCCCCTTTTTGTGGACCTCTGAGACACAGAGGTCCTTTGAGAAACTTAAGTTGTTATTTACTTCAGCACCTGTTCTTATCCACCCTAACGTGTCCACTCAATTTTTTGTCGAGGTTGATGCTTCCGACTCCGGCGTGGGAGCTGTTCTTTCCCAGCGCTCTACCTCCGACCAGAGGCTGCACCCCTGTGCCTTCTTCTCACGTCGCCTGACTCCTGCTGAACGCAACTACGACATAGGTAACAGAGAACTACTCGCTGTTGTCTTAGCACTGCAGGAATGGAGGCACTGGCTGGAGGGCTCGGAGACTCCGTTTGTTGTGTTCACGGACCACAAGAATCTGGCATACATCTGCACTGCTCAACGGCTAAACCCAAGGCAAGCCAGATGGACATTGTTCTTCACCAGGTTCAATTTTACTATAACCTTCCGACCCGGCTCTCAGAACGGTAAGCCTGACGCCTTATCCAGAATGTATGCCTGCCCCGAGGAGGAGGCCAAGACCGAGACCATCATCCCTCCATCACAAGTGCTGGGAGCTATACAGTGGGACATCGAGAGTCGCGTGACAGAGACACTCAAGAAGGTTCCTTCTCCTCAGAACTGTCCTCAGGGTCGTTTATTTGTCATTCCAGAACTCCGTCCGGAGGTCTTGAACTGGGCCCACAACTCCAAGATCGCCTGCCACCCAGGCATTACTCGTACGACTTACCTCCTAGCCCAACGCTTCTGGTGGCCTACTCTCAGAACTGACGTGACGGAGTACGTAGCTGCCTGTTCCACCTGTGCCCGCAATAAGGCTTCTCATCGGGCACCAGCTGGCCTTCTACGGCCACTTCCCATACCCTCCCGCCCGTGGTCCCACGTGGCGTTGGACTTCATCACAGGACTTCCCCCATCTAATGGCAACACCGTAATATTGACAGTGGTGGACCGCTTTTCCAAGATGGCACATTTCATTCCCCTTCCCAAGTTGCCCTCGGCACTCGAGACTGCAGAATTACTTACACGCCAAGTTTTCCGGCTGCATGGTATCCCGGTGGATGTAGTCTCGGACAGGGGACCACAATTTTCTTCGGCAGTTTGGAAGGCTTTCTGCAATTCGTTGGGAGCATCACCGAGCCTCTCTTCTGGATACCACTCACAGACTAACGGTCAGACGGAGCGCACCAATCAGGATCTGGAGGCTGCCATCCGCTGCGTTTGCCACCAGCAGCCGGCCTCCTGGGCGCTCAGTCTATCTTGGATTGAGTACGCCCACAATACTCTCATCAGCTCGGCTACAGGTATGTCTCCTTTCCACTCTGCCTACGGGTACCAACCTCCTGCCT
Source organism: Nerophis lumbriciformis (assembly GCF_033978685.3). Lineage (NCBI taxonomy): Eukaryota > Metazoa > Chordata > Actinopteri > Syngnathiformes > Syngnathidae > Nerophis > Nerophis lumbriciformis. The sequence continues at coordinate 20,611,670 of NC_084551.2, forward strand.
TTCCTTCCCTGGAATCTGAGGTCGCCGTTCCATCGGTTGCTGTCCACCTACGCCGTGCACGTCTAGCCTGGCAGAACACACGGTCCGCACTGGCACGCACCTCGGAGCGCAACCAGCGTCTTGCCAACCGCCACCGCAGCACAGCTCCGGATTACAAGCCTGGTCAGAAGGTATGGCTGTCATCTCGTGACTTACCTCTCCAAGTTTCCTCCAAGAAACTGCAGCAACGTTTTATTGGACCTTACACCATCGAGCGAGTTATAAACCCTTCAGCGGTTCGCCTACATCTTCCGGACTCTCTCAAGATCCATCCGTCCTTCCACGTCTCCCTACTCAAGCCTGTGTCCTCCAGTCCCTTGAGTCCTCCAGAGGTGCCTCCTCCTCCTCCCAGGCTGATCGATGGACACCAGGCGGTCACGGTCAAGGCCATTCTCTGAAAGAGACTCCTTTTGTTAGATTTTCCATGGTGTGCACTTTTTGCCCCATCATCCTTAGTTACCATTTTTGGACTTATTAAATATTTTCAGTTGTTATCGCTTCCCTTGCCTCCATTCTCCGCATCCCGGGGTCCACCCTTGAACTCTATCATAACAGGAACATTATCACCAGACCTATGTAAGCGTCAATATATACCTTGATTTTGCAGAAAAAAGACCATATATTTTTTTAACCGATTTCCGAACTCTAAATGGGTGAATTTTGGCGAATTAAACGCCTTTCTAATTTCGCTCTCGGAGCGATGACGTCACAACGTAGCGTCACATCGGGAAGCAATCCGCCATTTTCTCAAACACCGAGTCAAATCAGCTCTGTTATTTTCCGTTTTTTCGACTGTTTTCCGTACCTTGGAGACATCATGCCTCGTCGGTGTGTTGTCGGAGGGTGTAACAACACGAACAGGGACGGATTCAAGTTGCACCAGTGGCCCAAAGATGCGAAAGTGGCAAGAAATTGGACGTTTGTTCCGCACACTTTACCGACGAAAGCTATGCTACAACAGAGATGGCAAGAATGTGTGGATATTCTGCGACACTCAAAGCAGATGCATTTCCAACGATAACGTCAAAGAAATCTGCCGCCAGACCCCCATTGAATCTGCCGGAGTGTGTGAGCAATTCAGGGACAAAGGACCTCGGTAGCACTGCAAGCAATGACGGCAGTTTGTTCCCGCAGACGAGCGAGCTAAACCCCCTATCGACCCTAGCTTCCCTGGCCTGCTGACATCAACTCCAAAACTGGACAGATCAGCTTTCAGGAAAAGAGCGCGGATGAGGGTATGTCTACAGAATATATTAATTGATGAAAATTGGGCTGTCTGCACTCTCAAAGTGCATGTTGTTGCCAAATGTATTTCATATGCTGTAAACCTAGTTCATAGTTATTAGTTTCCTTTAATGCCAAACAAACACATACCAATCGTTGGTTAGAAGGCGATCGCCGAATTCGTCCTCGCTTTCTCCCGTGTCGCTGGCTGTCGTGTCGTTTTCGTCGGTTTCGCTTGCATACGGTTCAAACCGATATGGCTCAATAGCTTCAGTTTCTTCTTCAATTTCGTTTTCGCTACCTGCCTCCACACTACAACCATCCGTTTCAATACATGCGTAATCTGTTGAATCGCTTAAGCCGCTGAAATCCGAGTCTGAATCCGAGCTAATGTCGCTATAGCTTGCTGTTCTTTCCGCCATGTTTGTTTGTGTTGGCTTCACTATGTGACGTCACAGGAAAATGGACGGGTGTATATAACGATGGTTAAAATCAGGCACTTTGAAGCTTTTTTTAGGGATATTGCGTGATGGGTAAAATTTTGAAAAAAACTTCGAAAAATATAATAAGCCACTGGGAACTGATTTTTTAATGGTTTTAGCAATTATGAAACTGTGATAATGTTCCCCTTTAATTAAGCAATATTCATTAAGTATGCAATTAGAATAATGTGCAGGACACATTGCTTGGTAAATGTATACGTTTTATTTCCTCTGTGGAATGGCTCAGAAAGTAGTCAACACTTCTAACAAGCTTGTTGGTATTCTGGTAGTGGTCCAAAACATGTCAAACATAACAAGACTGAAATTTTAATCATGATTTATTGCGTGAACGTTTCTTGTAGCTGAACTCTGTGATAGTCACACTTTTATTACATTGGCTACCTTCATTATCATTCATTGCATTAAATAAACACATTAAATGCAAACACACTTACACATTCACACATAACTGTGCACATACTTTTGTGTCGAAAGGTCCAGACGTCCATAACACAAAGTTAATTCTTGTAAATGAGGAACTAAATCAGTAACTACATACTGTCCTTTCTAATAAAAACATCCATTCCTTTCCCTCTTTAGGCTTTCAGCTTTTGTGCTAGTCATTTTGTTGTTAATTTATTAGCACCCCACTCTTCCTTTCACTGTCAACGTCTTTTGTCCCCACACTGCTGGGGTCTTATGATTTCAACTAACAATCTAGCTTATAAAAATACATGGTTAAAGTATACAGAAGATAATACAAAATAATAACAGAATAAATTAACATATTAAAAATATGATTTGACAAAAACAGACTATCTTTGAATCTCAGTAAGACTAAATTAATGGTATTTTGGTAACAGTAGAAGAGAAAGTCAAACACAAATACAGATAGACGGAGGAGATATTGAAAGGGTAAAAGAAAACACATTTTTGGGTGTAATAATAGATGATAAAATGAATTGGAAATGTAATGTAAAAAATATACAACATAAAGTAGCAAGACACACGTCAATAATGAATAAAGCAAAATATGTTCTTGACCAAAATCACTTCATATTCTCTACTGCTCGCTAGTGTTACCTTATCAATCAATCAATCAATGTTTATTTATATAGCCCTAAATCACAAATGTCTCAAAGGGCTGCACAAGCCACAACGACATCCTCGGTACAAAGCCCACATAAGGGCAAGGAAAATAAAAATATCTGAGTTATTGTGTAGAAATATGGGGAAACAACTACAAATGTGCGCTTCATTCGCTAACTTTGTTAAAAAAAAGATCAATTAGAATAATACATAATGTTGGATATAAAGAACATACAAACCTTTTAATTAAGTCACAATTATTAAAAATTCAACGATTTGGTGCATTTGCAAACAGCTAAAATGATGTACAAAGCAAACTATAACCTGCTACCCAAGAATGTACAACATTTCTTCTCAACAAAAGAGGAGAAATATAACCTTAGCGGAAAATCGAATTTCAAACATTTGTATGCTCATACAAATGGTAAATGGGTCATACTTGTATAGCGCTTTTCTACCTTTTTTTTAAGGAACTCAAAGCGCTTTGACACTATTTTCCACATTCACCCATTCACACACTGATGGCGGGAGCTGCCATGCACGCCGCTAACCAGTCCCATCAGGAGCAAGGGTGACGTGTCTTGCTCAAGGACACAACGGACGTGACTAGGATGGTAGAAGGTGGGGATTGAACCAGTAACCCTCAGATTGCTGGCCCGGCCATTCTCCCAACTTCGCCGAACCGTCCCCAATAATCACTAAAAACCTTTAGTATATCAGTATGTGGAATTAAATTATGGAATGGATTAACTAAATAAATCCAACAAAGCACCAATATGATTCAGTTTAAGAGACTGCTCAAACTACAAGTGTTCACAAAGTACACAGAACAAGAATTATGATGAAAATTTTGAACCCTTTTTTTTTCTTTAAAAAAAAAAAATTGAGACTATGATTATTTATGTATTTAATATTTGTTCGCTTACTATGGTATATTTTTTATTTATTACTTATTTGTTCACTGAAACAACTGGAAATGTGTGATGCATTACATTGTATCGTATGCATGTTCAAAATAAACTGAAACTGAACTGAACTGTCAACATAATAAGAAATTAATTCAATAATATATAAACAAGGTATGTGGCAACATACTGAGAAACTAAGTGCACAAAAAGTGTACATAAAGTGATTAGTACACAGGGAAAGTGCCGATTGGAAAATACATGAATGCAATGTACTAACAAGACATAATCATTTACCCTATGTTGAAAAGTATAATAGTAAATAAAATCATGTAAATGCATAATAACATAAATGTTTGGAAATAACTGCTGGGTTTACAAACACATTTTCATTCTGTTTTTTCATTTCTTGTATTTCAGGTTGATCAATCACAGCAGAGTCCTTCTGACAGTGTTCCAGCTCATAATAACAACATTCTCACTTAATTAACTCATGTGTTTGTCTTTCACTTAGTCATCCAATCCATTCTAGAAAAAAAAGTTTTATAATTCCACTTGACAGATCTTGAAATCATCACTTAACCAAACCACATGTTTACACTCGGTTTATGGCTCATCAACATTAGTAAGATACACTTAAGAGTATAATAACATTATGTTTTTACAAAAAATAATATTTGAATTTTATTTTCAAATTAATATGAAAACATTTCAATTCTACACAATTATAAACTACAATGAAAAACATACAGCAAATATATTCATCTAAATTGTTTAGGGGGCCAAATTTTCTGAACGCTAAGGGCCGGATTTCTCCCTTCACTATTAGTCGTTTTTGTTTATTCCGGAGAACAAGCAACCTCAACAGTAGATATTTGATGTTGGCCGTTTTATTTTGTCAGTTACATGAGCGCGCCACTCTTTTTAAGAACTTTCTGCAAATAAGCTAGTCAAAGACCCTCTTTATGACAGTATTTTAAGTATGTGCTGCAAAATGTGAGTCCCTCCCAAGTTTTGGACCACCAGTTGAGTAGCCCAAATGAAGAAAATAAGGCCAGGGAGAACCTTAAGGAACACTATTATTATAACTAAAGAAGTTGAACAAGTGACTATACTGACTTCATCTGAAGCACTGTTCATTTTGACAGCTGTTTTTAATTTAGTTTTAGTAATAGTCTTTTGACAAAAATGTATTTTATTTTTATTTTTATTTTAGATATCTATATTAATTTACTTTTAGTCCAGTTTTAGTCGACAAAATTCCACAACATTTTAGTCGACTAAAATGACTGTAAATTTTGTCTACTAAAATATAAAGTATAGCGAACTACGCATCTTTGAAGTTGTTTTGAAAGCACTTGTATTAAAGTTAAAGTGTTAAGGTGCCAGTGATTGTCACACACACAAGCCCCTCAGGGGAGTAGTGAGCAGCAGCGGTGGCCACGCTCGGGAATCATTTGGTGATTTAACCCCCAATTCCAAACCTTTGATGCTGAGTGCCAAGCAAAGAGGTAATGGGTCCCATTTTTATAGTCTTTGGTATGACTCGACCGGGGTTTGAACTCACGACCTACCGATCTCAGGGCGGACACTCTAACCACAAGTCCACTGAGCAGCATTCATTATTATTGCAGAGCATCTCAAAAACTAAATTCCCAACAAGACCTGCAATCCATTAATATTTCAATAAGTATATTTCACACTAACCATATTATGTGTTATTTTTTTAGTTGAAATTTTGCATTTTTTCAAATGTTGAATAATACATGACTCAAACTAGTTTTATTCCAGATTGGCGGGCGAGCTCACCTACGCGTAAAACAAAAGTAGTGGTATACTAAGCAGTCTTGCTCATTCTCTACTGTCTTTAATAATAACAGTAATTCAGTACAGTATGAATCATTTGGAAATATTAGTTAAGGCCTACTTACTGTTGCGTAGATGTCCTGATGATTAGCCTGCAGAAGACGCTTCAAGTTGGTTGTATTTTTACCAGAGAAAATGTTTACAACATGTGAAGTGCCATCTTCTTCCGCTTATCCGAGGTCGGGTCGCGGGGGCAGCAGCCTAAGCAGGGAAGCCCAGACTTCCCTCTCCCCAGCCACTTCGTCCAGCTCCTCCCGGGGGATCCCGAGGCGTTCCCAGGCCAGCCGGGAGACATAGTCTTCCCAACGTGTCCTGGGTCTTCCTCGTGGCCTCCTACCGGTCGGACATGCCCTAAACACCTCCTTAGGGAGGCGCTCGGGTGGCATCCTGACCAGATGCCCGAACCACCTCATCTGGCTCCTCTCGATGCGGAGGAGCAGCGGCTGTACTTTGAGCTCCCCCCGGATGACAGAGCTTCTCACCCTATCTCTAAGGTAGAGCCCCGCCACCCGGCGGAGGAAACTCATTTCGGCCGCTTGTACCCGTGATCTTGTCCTTTCGGTCATAACCCAAAGCTCATGACCATAGGTGAGGATGGGAACGTAGATCGACCGGTAAATTGAGAGCTTTGCCTTCCGGCTCAGCTCCTTCTTCACCACAACGGATCGATACAGCGTCCGCATTACTGAAGACACCGCACCGATCCGCCTGTCGATCTCACGATCCACTCTTCCCTCACTCGTGAACAAGACTCCGAGGTACTTGAACTCCTCCACTTGGGGCAAGATCTCCTCCCCAACCCGGAGATGGCACTCCACCCTTTTCCGGGCGAGAACCATGGACTCGGACTTGGAGGTGCTGATTCTCATCCCAGTCGCTTCACACTCAGCTGCGAACCGATCCAGTGAGAGCTGAAGATCCTGGCCATATGAAGCCATCAGGACCAAATCATCTGCAAAAAGCAGAGACCTAATCCTGCAGCCACCAAACCGGATCCCCTCAACGCCTTGACTGCGCCTAGAAATTCTGTCCATAAAAGTTATGAACAGAATCGGTGACAAAGGGCAGCCTTGGCGGAGTCCAACCCTCACCGGAAACGTGTCCGACTTACTGCCGGCAATGCGAACCAAGCTCTGACACTGATCATACAGGGAGCGGACCGCCACAATCAGACAGTCCGAAACCCCATACTCTCTGAGCACTCCCCACAGGACTTCCCGAGGGACACGGTCGAATGCCTTCTCCAAGTCCACAAAGCACATGTAGACTGGTTGGGCAAACTCCCATGCACCCTCAAGGACCCTGCCGAGAGTATAGAGCTGGTCCACAGTTCCACGACCAGGACGAAAACCACACTGTTCCTCCTGAATCCGAGGTTCGACTATCCGGCGTAGCCTCCTCTCCAGTACACCTGAATAGACCTTACCGGGAAGGCTGAGGAGTGTGATCCCACGATAGTTAGAACACACCCTCCGGTTCCCCTTTTTAAAGAGAGGAACCACCACCCCGGTCTGCCAATCCAGAGGTACTGCCCCCGATGTCCACGCGATGCTGCAGAGTCTTGTCAACCAAGACAGCCCTACAGCATCCAGAGCCTTAAGGAACTCCGGGCGGATCTCATCCACCCCCGGGGCCTTGCCACCGAGGAGCTTTTTAACTACCTCAGCAACCTCAGCCCCAGAAATAGGAGAGCCCACCACAGATTCCTCAGGCACTGCTTCCTCATAGGAAGACGTGTTGGTGGGATTGAGGAGGTCTTCGAAGTATTCCCTCCACCGATCCACAACTTCCGCAGTCGAGGTCAGCAGAACACCATCCGCACCATACACGGTGTTGGTAGTGCACTGCTTCCCCTTCCTGAGGCGGTGGATGGTGGTCCAGAATCGCTTCGAAGCCGTCCGGAAGTCGTTTTCCATGGCTTCCCCGAACTCCTCCCATGTCCGAGTTTTTGCCTCCGCGACCGCTGAAGCCGCACACCGCTTGGCCTGTCGGTACCTGTCCGCTGCCTCAGGAGTCCCATGAGCCAAAAGAACCCGATAGGACTCCTTCTTCAGCTTGACGGCATCCCTCACCGCCGGTGTCCACCAACGGGTTCTAGGATTACCGCCACGACAGGCACCAACTACCTTGCGGCCACAGCTCCAATCAGCCGCCTCGACAATAGAGGTGCGGAACATGGTCCACTCGGACTCAATGTCCAGCACCTCCCTCGTGACATGTTCAAAGTTCTTCCGGAGGTGGGAATTGAAACTCTCTCTGACAGGAGACTCTGCCAGACGTTCCCAGCAAACCCTCACAATGCGTTTGGGCCTGCCAGGTCTGTCCGGCATCCTCCCCCACCATCGCAGCCAACTCACCACCAGGTGGTGATCGGTAGAAAGCTCCGCCCCTCTCTTCACCCGAGTGTCCAAAACATGAGGCCGCAAATCCGATGACACAACTACAAAGTCGATCATAGAACTGCGGCCTAGGGTGTCCTGGTGCCAAGTGCACATATGGACACCCTTATGCTTGAACATGGTGTTCGTTATGGACAATCCGTGACGGGCACAAAAGTCCAATAACAAAACACCACTTGGGTTCAGATCCGGGCGGCCATTCTTCCCAATCACGCCTCTCCAGGTTTCACTGTCGTTGCCAATATGAGCGTTGAAGTCCCCCAGTAGAACGAGGGAATCACCCGGGGGAGCACTCTCAAGTACTCCCTCGAGTGAATCCAAAAAGGGTGGGTACTCTGAGCTGCTGTTTGGCGCGTAAGCGCAAACAACAGTCAGGACCCGTCCCCCCACCCGAAGGCGGAGGGAAGCTACCCTCTCGTCCACCGGGTTGAACTCCAACATGCAGGCTCTGAGCCGGGGGGCAACAAGAATTGCCACCCCAGCCCGTCGCCTCTCACTGCTGGCAACGCCAGAGTGGAAGAGAGTCCAGCCCCTCTCGAGAGAACTGGTTCCAGAGCCCTTGCTGTGCGTCGAGGTGAGTCCGACTATATCCAACCGGAACTTCTCTACCTCGCGCACTAGCTCAGGCTCCTTCCCCCCCAGCGAGGTGACGTTCCACGTCCCAAGAGCTAGCTTCTGTAGCCGAGGATCGGACCGCCAAGTGCCCTGCCTTCGGCTACCGCCCAGCTCACATTGCACCCGACATGTGAAGTGAAGTGAAGTAAATTATATTTATATAGCACTTTTTCTCTAGTGACTCAAAGCGCTTTACATAGTGAAACCCAATATCTAAGTTACATTTAAACCAGTGTGGGTGGCACTGGGAGCAGGTGGGTAAAGTGTCTTGCCCAAGGACACAACGGCAGTGACTAAGATGGCAGAAGTGGGGATCGAACCTGCAACCCTCAAGTTGTTGGCACGGCCACTCTACCAACCGAGCTATACCGCCACATGTCTTCTTGTCTACCTTTCAAAGGTAAAATGTGTCCATATGTCTTCTCTATCTTCCAGGTGTAGAAGACATATTGTAATGACGTGTGTAACAATACAGTATAGGGACATAACGATATGAACATTTCATATCAGTTATTGTGACTAAAATTATCACGGTTGTCATTATCATTATGGAATGTGCTCAAAAAGCTTTTTAAACATTACGGAAAAAAAAAAATGGACACACTGTTGCAATTTTTGTGTTTGTTGTGTTTTACTGAAGTGTTTTAGTCTTAGTGTTGTATTTGTTTTAATAGCTAAACCTTTATTGTTGTACTGTAAACATAGGTTTGTACTGTAGCACTTTAAAATTGATTTAAATGCAAAGTGCGTAACAAATAAACAAATAAAACTATTCTAATAATGTATCACTTCTGGCTGGTGTTGTCTGTCCTACTCTGTTCAGTGGTACTTGAACGCACCATAAAAACACCTATCTCTTTTCCACTGAGGAAAGATCGACCATCATAATTCCATGCTAAGAGAGCAAAGCTTGTAGGTTCAATGTGCACGACTGAATAGGTCAGTTGCTCAGACAGTAAAGTCTTTATAGAAGTTTAGATTGGGGTATGTTGTTTTTAACGGGGCAAGACGTATGTTCATGTTAGCATTTAAGCTAGCGAGCTGGCACCAGTAAGTCCGCTGTGGCCCCCGAGTTTATAAAAGTGCATTTATCGGATTTTAGATTATTTTAATTTAAAAGGGTAATACTACCCATCGGGAGTGTTGTCATTATTACAGTTTCTCGTTACATCCCTACAATATAGTCTTGTTTCCTTACTAGTTGTAGTTCTGATTGGACCCCCGTCCCTCTGCTGCATGCTACTGTGATTGGATAGATTCCTAACTTTAGTCTCTGTTAATTATTTTCGTCTCATTTTTATTTGACTAAATTGTCAATTAATTTCGTCATGGTTTTCTTCAAAGTGCATTTGTTTTGATATAAAATAATAAATAAATTTGATATAAAATAAATATATATTTTTGTAGTTTTTTGGTCATTAAGTCAGTGTTTTTCAACCACTGTGCCGTGGCACACTAGTGTGCCGTGGGATGCAGTCTGGTGCGCCGTGGGAGATGATCTAATTTCACCTCTTTGGGTTAAAAAATATTTTTTGCAAACCAGTAATTACAGTCTGAAAATGATGTGTTGTTGTTGAGTGGTTGGCAGAGTAACCGTGTAATACTCTTCCATATCAGTAGGCGGCAGCCGCTAGCTAATTGCTTTGTAGATGTCAGAAACAGCGGGAGGCAGTGTGCAGGTAAAAAGGTGTCAAATGCTTAAACCAAAAAAACCAAAGGTGGGTGCCCCTAAGAAAAGGCATTGAAGCTTAGGGAAGGCTATGCGGAACAAAACTAAAACTGAACTGGCTTACAAAGTAAACAAAAACAGAATGCTGGACGACAGCAAAGACTTACTGTGGAGCAAAGACAATGTACGTCCAAACATGACATGACAATCAACAATGTCCCCACAAAGAAGGATGAAAACAACTGAAATATTCTTGATTGCTAAAACAAAGTAGATGCTGGAAATAACGCTCAAAGGAAGACATGAATCTGTTACAGGAAAATACCAAAAAAGATAAAAAGACACCAAAATAGGAGCGCAAGACAAGAAGTAAAACACTACACAGAAAAACAGAAAAAAACTCAAAATAAGTCAGGGTGTGATGTGGCAGGTGGTGACAGTACATCTACTTTGAGACAAGACCTATATTGATACAGTACATCTGCTTTGAGACACGACCTATATTGATACAGTACACCTCCTATAGTCATGCATGGTTGGTTATGGTTTAAAATCATATCCAACAATTGCGACAACAACTTTTTACCGTCAACTGAGTTTAGTTTTTGGATGATTTCTGCTGGTGGTGTGCCTCCGCATTTTTTCAACGCGAAAAATGTGCCTCTGCTCAAAAAAGGTTGAAAAACATTGCATTAAGTGGCCCACTTTTGGGTTCCAACCCCACAGTTGAGAATCACACCTATAAAACTGAATTTACAGTGTCAATTGCATCTATTGTTATGGCTGTTGTGTATACTCAATAAGGCATTCTTCACTTTTGTTTAGATACACTTTGTCCTTCTTCTCCTTTATCTCCCACTTGCTACTTATAACCTTCATACTTGTGAATATGTAGATGAGTATAAGTGCTGTCAACTCTATAGAGGGCAGTGAGTAGGAAGAGTTAATGGAGTGGAAATATGGACACTCAGACTCGCTGTTATCAGCCAAGCACAACAAGGTATTCTGTATACTATTTATTTTTACCTGCCCCTTCCTCACCTTTATGCATACATAGTCTATCCCACCTTTCAACAGGCACATTATAATCTTTTTTTTTTGCAAAACCCATACAGTTCCAGAAAGCAATTTACGCAGTTTTCACACATCCACACATGCACTTCTACACCCTCACAAAATAATCAGTGTTCTGGATGGCTGCCTGCCTTGTTCCAACTAGCTGATTCAGAATGTTAAACACCCTTATCCAACAGCCTGATTAACTCCTGGCTTGATTGTTTACCCCCATTCAAACCGGCCACGTCAGGATCCATTACTGCCGTCTATATGGCCCCCACTCGGATTGATCTATACGGCCAGAATCACTCTGATCTGGATTGATTGTGCCTGTCACTGGTGATCACACCAGTCATGGATAAAGTGGTCTAATTGTATTGTCCAGATGATGAAGTTGTTCTGCTGGAGACATGAAAGACTTCAGGAAGCTGTCAGGGCTTCACAAGTGGTTGGTTGTTAAGACCATTTGGAGTGAGCCAATGTGATTGATATCCACTGCAACTGTGATCATCAGGTCACAGCTTACATTGGGTGTTCATTTCTGTCCCTCATGGTAGAACCTACTCTAATTCACCCCTCCATGGGACTAATGATTGACCTCAAGGTAGTGGCATGGACTCTTTCCAGCCTGTATGTCATGTTAAAGCAGCACTAAGTAACTTTTAAACCTTAAACAAATATTTTCATAACTTTTGGTATCATACATCGACTTACAACTAGTTGAAAGACACCTCTTTCATGGACTAAAGGGGTCTGTATCTCTTTGACTTGCACTAAGCAATTTTAGACTTAGACTTCCTTTTATTGTCATTCAAATTTGAACACAATTTCGTTGTAGTGCAGGACAAAAGATAGATTACTGTACAGACAAATATATTGCACTTTTGCATATGCATCCACGTTTATGGATGTATGTTATATTGTCTTTATATTCCAGCGAGTGAATCCATTTTTGGGGGGAATTGAGGGGTTTATTATGATTATGGCCTGAGAGAAGAAGCTGTTACAGAACCTCTGCTACGGAGGCTGCGGAACCTCTTTCTAGAGTCCAGCAGTGAAAACAGTCCTTGGTGGGGGTGGGAGGAGTCTCTACTGATTTTCAGAGCCCTGGTCAGGCAGCGGCTTTTTGTGATTTCCTGGATAGGAGGAAGAGGAGTCCGATGATCTTTTTCGCCGTCCTCACCACTCTCTGCAGAGAATTCCAGTCTGAGACACTGCAGGCTCCAGCCCAGACAGAGATGCAGTTGGTCAGCAGGCTCTCTATAGTGCCTCTGTAGAATGTGGTGAGAATGGGGGGAGGGTGCTGTGCTCTTTTCATTAGACGCACAAAGTGCATGCGCTGCGGAGCTCTTTTTACAAGAGCTCCCGTGTGTAGTGACCAGGTCATCTTGACAGTTATCTGCACCCCCAGGAACTTGGTGCTGCTTACCATCTCCACTGCTGTGCCGTTGATGAAGAGTGGAGTGTGGCTGGACTGGTGCCTCCTGAAGTCGACGATGATCTTCTTGGTCTTGTCGACGCTCAGGACCAGGTTGCTAGTTCTGCACCAGTCAACCAGATGTTTCACCTCTTCCCTGTAGTCCATGTCGTTGTTGTCACGGACGAGGGCCACTACTGTTGTGTCGTCCGCATACTTCACAATGTGGTTAGTAGTGGACCGGGCGCAGCAGTCATGGGTCATCAATGTGAACAGTAGCTGACTTAAGACGCAGCCCTGGGGGAGCCGGTGGTCAGGGAGATGGCACTGGAAGTGTTGTTGCCCACTCTCACAGACTGGCATCTGTCTGTGAGGAAGTCAAGCTGCCAGTTGCATAGGGGGGGGACTGTTTTGTGGAGGGTGGCAGGAACCCGAACGCCTATGTGCAAATACTGCCGTCATGGCAGAATGTACAAAATAACCAAAGAAGCGAAAAGTTTTGTCTGACGAGACAAAAAAAGAAAAAAGGACCCTATCCGGTTAAAAGGACAATCAAGGATCAACATTGGCCCGGCTTTCACTCACTGACTTGAGCTCAAAAATGAAGAGAAAACTTCGACCCGATGCTGCCTTGGCTCTGTTCCTGCCAGCCTTGTAAGTAACTTTCGATGCTCATCTCAAAATGATAATGCTAATGTCAACTATTGGAAGTTTGCGTGGTAGCAATAAATAGCCACCAGCGTGTTGGTTCGCAGTTCCACACTGACACGACCAGTCATGCAACAAACTCAAAAGTACTGTATAAAAACAAAACAATGCAACGACTGCAAACCGCACATATAAAGTTGGAGTAAAATATGTAGGATCCTACTGTGGAAAGATCAGTCACACTGAAACATTGTGGTATTATCGTGTCAGTTTGACATTATATGCGCTAGTCCTCATGGAAAATGTGGTCGACCTTCAGGCAAAACACTACCGCTTTGTTCCACTGGCGACGCCAAAATTAACCAAAACTGAAAGTTCTTAAGTGGGGCTTTAAAGTAAGAAAAACATTGTCTTAATTGTATATTGAAGTACTTTTATGTAGGGATGGGTACCTTTCACATTTGAATCAATACAGTGCCAATTACCGGCACCTCAAAATTGATACCAGTACTCAACGGTATCACTTTTTGTACATGTTTTTAAGAAATGGTAATGTGTTAAATAACATATTTGTATCTTGTTTTCTTGCACTTCTGAGTCTCATTTGCAAGTATTATATGGTACACTTTGCATGCAGTTGCGATTCCAAGATGTTAGATGGCAGTAGTGTATAGACTACAGTGTGTTTCCTAGTCAGGGAGTAATCTTTGCCATTAAGCAGTCTTTTGTTGCGCCCTAACAACACAATACTGTAGCTGTTTGATTGTAATCTGCATTTTAGTTAGAGTTATCATTACCAAATTTAAGAGTGTTGAAATTGTCACTAAAATCGCTATAGCTAATCAGTAGCATGTCTATGGCTGATACAATGTAAATTAGCTTTGATCTAGCGTATTTTGAAAAGTGAAGACTTATTGTACGTTCGAGTGTTTTCTACCAGGCAGAATTATTTTGTTGGCATGTAAAACTGCAACAGTCAGTATTTTTCCATGCACTAAATTAGTCTGATTTCTCTAATAATTGAACTAAAAATAAGCTTCTTAAAACCCATGCATGGAAACACCTTACTCTGATCCTGTTTGGCTCTTGAAAAATCTGATTAACATACCTAGATTATGCGATCGGAAACCAGTTTTCTCTGACATGTAGGCTTATCAGAGTAGCAATCTCTGTGGAGGACCAACACGCCGCTCTTTACGGAGCTCTGAAGCTACAAGCTCTTCCATGTAGCATGTAGCATGCTGTTCCTCTATTTACATTCCCACATAGCTAAAGAAGCTGAAATGACCACTAGTGTATGGCCAACAGTCGCATTAGAGATAGACCACGGAAACTGGGACTTTACATGTAGGTGTGAAAATGGAAGAAACTAAATGATTTGATAAATCAGACTAATTTAGTGCATGGAAACATATTGATTATCTAGAACCTAGGTTTCAGAGTCAAGGCCTGCGGGTTAGATCCGGCCCGGGAATGAATTATCTATGGCCCCCGAGATGATATTTGATTAGTAATAGAACCGGCCCACAGGCCACAGCCGCCTGCTGCTGTTGTGCACGCACCGATACTCCATCAGCGTTGGCGCTAGGAATTTTCAAAATGACCCCATCAAGTCATAAAAATGGGGTCCTACAGTACATTTTTGGGGTGCCACTTTTTTGTAACCATTGTGAAAACAAATAATAAATGTATGCATTATACTGTTATATCTCACATTCTATATTGTGTTTTTGAAAAAGGTTGTCATAAGCGTTACTTTATTCATTAAAAATAATAAAATAAAATAAAAATAATGTTTTATGCATATGTTAATGCATTCATTTATAAACATTCATTCACTTTCCTCTTTCCTTCATAGATCTACATTTTACCGCTGTCTGTATTTTTTTCTCTATTTTTATTGTAATATTTTCAGAATGTATTTGTCCTATTTTTGGCCAAAGTAAGACAAAGAAAACAATCTAAAGTTGTTTTTTAGTTGTAATGCCATTTTAATAGTCCGGCAACGCGTGTGCAGAGATTGTCCTCCATGCGGCCCCTGAGCTAAAATGAGTTTGACACCCCTCTAGAAGCATTTTGGCTGAGTCCGCTTTGAGTGCTGCTTGAGTGAATGTTTCCTCCCAAGTGTTTGAGCCAACCAAGTCTGCAACCAGACGTGACGTTACGTACAACAAACGTATGGAAATATGGCACCGTTTGATTTTATGTGAATCGACACCCGGTCGAACCGAAGGAATTCAGTCGGTACTGAATTGGGTACCCATCCCTACTTTTATGTGTGTATGGTTAGTGTTCATGTTTATAATTGAGGGAAGGCGGGAGCGCAAGGACGACAGGCAAATCAGAGCAGCGTCTGCATTAACTAATGCAGTCGTCGGGTAGGAGAAAGAAAATAAACCGATTGATAGTTAGAGATTATGACAGAGTTGGTTGTCTAACACAGTGTTTTTCAACCTTTTTTGAACCAAGGTGCATTTTTTTCATTGACAAAATTCGGGGGCACACCAGCAGCAGAAAACATTAAAAAATGAAACTCAGCAGCTGATATTGACAATAAAAAGTTGTTCTCGCAAGTGTTGGATAAGAATTCAAACCATAACCAACCATGCATGACTATAGCTCTTGTCTCAAAGTACTATCACATCACACCGTGACTTGTTTGGAGTTTTTTGGTGTCTTCCTGTGTGTAGTGTTTTAGTTTTTGTCTTGCGCTCCTATTTTGGTGGCTTTTCCTGTTTTGTTGGTATTTTCTTGTAGAAGTTCCATGTCTTCCTTTAGCGCTATTCCCCGCACCTGCTTTGTTTTAGCAATCAAGGCTATTTAAGTTGTCGCTATCCTTCTTTGCGGGGACATTATTGATTGTCATGTCATGTTCCGATGTACTTTGTGGACGCCGTCTGCTCCACACGCTGTAAATCTTTGCTGTCTGCCAGCATTCTGTTTTTGTTTACTTTGCAACCAGTTCAGTTTTAGTTTCGTTTTGCATAGCATTCCCTAAGCTTCAATGCCTTTTCTTAGCGGCACTCGCCTTTTGTTTATTTTTGGTTTAAGCATTAGATACCTTTTTACCTGCACGTTGTCGTCTGCATATTGTGATCACGACGAACCATGTTCCCGACATCTACAACGCAATTAGCTACTTGCTGCCACCTACTGATATGGAAAAGTACAACATGGTTACTCGGCCGAGTTCTAGACAGCACCGACACTCAACAACGGCACATTTGCAGATTATTATTACTGGTTTGCAAAAAATATTTTGAACCCAAATAGGTGAAATGACATATTCTCCCACAGAATACAAGACTGTATCTCACAGCACACTAGTGTGCCGCGGCAGTAGTTGAAAAGCACTAACCCTTGCTAAACTTGCTTTGAGTCCATCAAAGGGCGATAGGTTTACAGCCTGTGGCTTTTGGCCCATTGGCTAGCACTGGTGCATGTAACTGTTAACCAGTTGGGATTGGTGGACCAGTGTTGGAAGCTTAAGGGTGAAGGGTATAAAGCTGACGGGGATGCATGAGGGATGTCTTTCCTGTCCCCATGCTTGGATTTGTGCTCCTATGCCCCACTGACAACCCTGGTCCCTTGGTGTTGTGGTAATAGGTTTATATTCATAAGACACCGATCTTAGATAAAATATAGTTTTGTTGTCCGAGCTTGTCTCCTCACAGTTCAAGCGTGTGTTCCTAAGCCGTCAAACCCACGGTCATGTCTTTCAAGGTTGCCCTCTATGACTAATTAGCTGATGAAGATCAAAGTAAAATGTGCTTTGTCATTTGTTGTTCCTGACAGGCAGGTGGTTTGAGGTACGACTTGATGTAATTGTCTTCCGCCTCAGGCTACTGCAAACATGATGAGCACTAGCCAGGCTTATCAGGCCATACACAGATCATACTGATGCACACAGGCCCCGCAGGCAGGGCTGGTGTATCTCACCAAGGATCAAATCATGCAATGAGGGCAAGGGGAGAGGAGAAGTGAATTAGGAGGGACACCAGAGAGTAAGAGGAGAGGATGAGGTGGAAGAGCAGGGCAGAAGGGAGTGATGGAGAAGATAGGAGGTAGGAAAAAAGTGAGCTAAGTTATTTTCCTCTTAAGGCTCTATACTAGAAAATCAAATTGTCTCGTACAATAAGACGTTTTACTGGTTACTGTTTGATTGTGAATTTGTCTGCAATAATTATCATCCCTTCCTCTCTCTAGAACAACGGTAATACAACTGGAGTCAGAACACCAAGAAGGTAATGTAATCAGTATGGATAAAGGGTCCAACTTCTCTGTAGAAGAAGTCAAGAAAACTCTTGCATATTTGTGCTCGGCTAATAAGGAGGATTGCCAAGTCAAAGTGGGTCACGTAATGCCTAGAGGCCTGCTTGTCATTAGTCCAACTGTGCCAGTATCTTGCATTAATTAATTGTCTGACATTGTAAAAAAAACACCGTTCACATTTCAGCAACCGTTTTAATTACAATTTATCTTCTCAAGGGACAATATATAGGAAGTAAACTTGGATAGACTGTACTTTAGAGTAGTCACTGTACATCTACTATTCACTAAAGGTGGCAACTTGTCCAGGGTGTACCCCGCCTACTGCCTGAATGCAGCTGAGATAGGCTCCAGCACCCCCCGCGTCCCTGAAAGGGACAAGCGGTAGAAAATGGATGGATGGAAGTCAACAGACATATAAAATAGTGCTTAACAAGCTGGCCACACAAGTGAGAACCAAGATATTGTGTCGTGCCTGCAATTAAGTTTGGCATTGGTTGTGTCATGGTCTGGGTCTGCATGAGTGCTGCCGGCACCGGCGGGCTGTGGTTCATTGTAGCATCTTGTACTGTGGCATCTTGAAAAAGGACATGATCCCATTTGTTTGGAAACTGGGTCTCATGACAATTTTCCATTTCTATAACTAAGATGACAAGCTGAAGATTGTGGAATGGCCAAGTACCTTTTAACAGCCTTAATTGGCATATACATAATCTTGGAAGGTAATCAGTCCAACAAATAATTTTGAACTATTTTCAAAACAAATTCAAATATTTTGATAGTGTTGTGGGGCACAGCTAAAATCTAATTTCTATTTAGCATTTGTCACACAATTATGGAATATCAACTACCAACATAATGTATAAACAATTAAACACTACACATACATAAAATACTGTTTAGTTACAAGTACAGTGCAACCGGAAAGTTTACATTGCAAATGTATTTAAAAAAAAAATCACATGTACATATGTGATCACAGCGCTTGCTCAATATTTTGTCTTACCTTTGGCAGCAATTACAGCCTCAAGTCTTTTTGAATACGATGCCACAAGCTTGGCACACCTATGTTTCGGTATTTTTGCCCATTCCTCTTTGTAGCACCTCTCAAGGTCCATCAGGTTGGATGGGAATCATTGGTTTTCATCCAGGATGTCTCTGTACACTGCTGCATTCATCTTAGTCTAGTCAGGAAGGAGATCAAGAACCCGATGGTCACTTTGTCAGAGCTACAACATTCCTCTGTGGAGAGAGGAGAACCTTCCAAAAGGACGACCATCTATGCAGAAATCTACTAATCAGGCCTGTATGGTAGGCTGGCCAGATGGAAGCCAAAATGCACCTGAAATACTCTCAGACCATGAGAAATAAAATTATCTGGTCTGATGAGACAAAGATTGAACTATTTGGCCTGAATGCCTAGCATCATGTTTGGAGGAAACCAGGCACCATTCATCAACAAGCCAATACCATCCCTACATTGAAGCATGGTGGTGGCAGCATCATGCTGTGGGGATGTTTTTCAGCGGCAAGAACTGGGAGACTAGTCAGGATAGAGGGAAAGATGACTGCAGCATTGTACAGAAACATCTGGAGGAAAACTAAATACTTCCCATCCATCCTGATGGAGCTTGGGAGGTATTGCAAAGAGGAATGGGTGAAACTGCCAAAAAATAAGTGTACCAAGCTTGTGACATCGTTTAAAAACAAACTCTGTAATTGCTGCCAAAGGTGCATCAACAAAGTATTTTGTAAAGGCTGTGAATACTTATCTACATGTGATTGTTTCCTTTTTTATTTTTAATACATTTAAAAAAAAAAAGGGAACAATGTTGAGGAGGGCAGCACGGTGGAACAGGGGTTAGTGCGTCTGCCTCACAATACGAAGGTCCTGAGTAGTCGTGAGTTCAATCCCGGCCTCGGGATCTTTCTGTGTGGAGTTTGCATGCTCTCCCCGTGACCGCGTGGCTTCTCTCCGGGTACTCCGGCTTCCTCCCACCTCCAAAGACATGCACCTGGGAATAGGTTGATTGGCAACACTAAATTGGCCCTAGTGTGTGAATGTGAGTGTGAATGCTGTCCATCTATCTGTGTTGGCCCTGC
This sequence comes from Nerophis lumbriciformis, assembly GCF_033978685.3. Classification (NCBI taxonomy): domain Eukaryota; kingdom Metazoa; phylum Chordata; class Actinopteri; order Syngnathiformes; family Syngnathidae; genus Nerophis; species Nerophis lumbriciformis. The sequence continues at coordinate 20,631,451 of NC_084551.2, forward strand.
GATGAGGTGGCGACTTGTCCAGGGTGTACCCCGCCTTCCGCCCGATTGTAGCTGAGATAGGCTCCAGCGCCCCCCGTGACCCCGAAGGGAATAAGCAGTACAAAATGGATGGATGGATGGACAATGTTGAGGAAAAAAAATATTAATTCCAATTTGGAATAAGGCTGTAGCATAACAAAATGTGAAAAAGTTAGGCACTGTGAATATTTTCCGGATGCACTTTATATCAGTGAGAATCAATATTGTGATTAACACTACTAACAAAAAGGTTGGGATATGCTCTTTTCACTAACAAGAGGATGAGCAGCAAAATTCACTTAAGTGTGTGATCCATGATTTGACCAATGAAGCTCTGTTTCTTCCGACTCCTTTTCGGACATGTTATAAAAAGAAACTGAACATATGCGTTGTACGGTATAGTAACTGTTCACATTTTGACATCATGTGACCACGATCTAACAATTGATCAACAGTACATTGTCATAGCCAGGCTTTAAACTGCATGCTCTCTGAAAGAAGTGGCCACTGAGCGTATGTGTCACAGAGTGTCATCAGCAAGTTGCAGCAGAAATACAGAGCAACCTGTACAATCACAGAAGGGCATACAGTATGCCTTTTCTATGAACATGTAGAATTTGTTCACCTGTCATTTTCTTGTTGGAGAACAGCTACTTATGCAAAAAGTACTGAAACAGTGAAGAGTTTATAGAGCATCTTAGATTTATCCTAAAATTTCACCCAGAAGTCACACATTTTGACTTTTTGTAAGTAGTGTATATTGTAGCCTCTTGCGATAGGGCTGTATATAGCGATATTATTTGGCATTATTAATTGTAATATAACCATTTCACCAACCTGATCCCTGGTGTCTGACAAAAACCAAAGCAAGATCAACCCCTGATGTGATCCTCATATATATGTGAAGTTGGCACGTTGTGTAATTCGTAAATAAAAACAGAATACAATGATTTGCAAATCCTTTTCAACTTATAGTCAATTGCATAGACTGCAAAGACAAGATATCTAATGTTCAAACTGAGAAACTTATTTTTTTTGCAAGTAATCATTAACTTAGAATTTAATGGCAGCAACACATTGCAAAAAAGTTGGCACAGGGGCATTTTTACCACTGTGTTACATGGCCTTTCCTTTTAACAACACTCAGTAAACGTTTGGGAACTGAGAAGACCAATTATTGAAACTTTTCAGGTGGAATTCTTGCTTAATGTACAGCTTAAGTTGTTCAACAGTCCGGGGTCTCCGTTGTGGTATTTTAGGCTTCATATTGCGCCACACATTTTCAATAGGAGACAAGTCTGGACTACAGGCAGGCCAGTATAGTACCCGCACTCTTTTACCATGAAGCTACGCTGTTGTAACACGTGGCTTGGCATTGTCTTGCTGAAATAAGCAGGGGCGTCCATGAGGGCCTGTCCCCATGGGGCCTGGCCAGGCACAGCCCGAAGAGGCAACGTGGGTTCCCCCTCCAATGGGCTCACCACTCACGCAGGGCATTTGGCGGTCCGATCCTCGGCTACATAAGCTAGCTCTTGGGACATGAAACGTCACCTCGCTGGGGGGGGCTGAGGTGGTGCGCGAGGTAAAGAAGTTCCAGCTAGATATAGTCAGACTCACTTTGACGCACAGCAATGGCTCTGGAACCAGTTCTCTCAAGACGGGCTGGACTCTCTTCCACTCTGGCATTGCACGCAGTGATAGGCGATGGGCTGGGGTGGCAATTCTTGTTGCCCCCGGGCTCGAAGACTGCACGTTGGAGATTAACCCGGTAGACAAGAGGGTAGCTTCTCTCCGCCTTCGGGTGGGGGGACAGGTCCTGACTGTTGTTTGTGCTTACGCTCCAAACAACAGCTCAGAGTACCCACCCTATTTGGATTCCCCTCAGGGAGTACTGTAGAGTGCTCTCTCAGGTGATTCCCTTCTTATGCTGGGTGTCTTCAATGCTCATGTTGGCAACGACAGTGAAACCTGGAGAGGCGTGATTGGGAAGAACAACCACTCGGACCTGAACCTGAGTGGTGTTTTGTTATTGGACATTTGTGCTCGTCACAGATTGTCCATAACAAACACCATGTTCAAACATAAAGATGTCCATATGTGCACTTGGCACCAGAACACCCTAGGCCTTAGTTCCATGATCGACTTTGTGGTTGTGTCATCAGATTTGCGGTCTCATGTTTTGGACACTCATGTGAAGAGAGGGGTGGAGCTTTCTATCGATCACCACCGAGTGGTGAGTTGGCTCCGATGGTGGGGGAGGATGCCGGACAGACCTGGCAGGCTCAAACGCATTGTGAGGTTCTGCTGGGAACATCTAGCAGAATCTTCCGTCAGAGAGAGTTTTAATTCCCACCTCCGGAAGAACTTTGAACATATCACAAGAGAGGTACTGGATATTGAGTCTGAGTGGACCATGTTCCGTACCTCTATTGTCGAGGTGGCCGATCGGAGCTGTGGCTGCAACATGGTTGGTGCCTGTCGTGGCGGTAATCCCAGAACCCGCAGGTGGACACCAATGGTGAGGGATGCCGTCAAGCTGAAGAAAGAGTCCTTTTGGCTTATGAGACTCTGGAGGCAGCGTACAGGTACCGACAAGTCAAGTGATGCGGGGCGTTGGCGGTCGTGAAGGCAAAAACTCGAACATGGGAGGAGTTCGGGGAAGCCAAGGAAAACGACCTCCGGATGAAAGCGATTCTGGACCACCATTCGCCGCCTCAGGAGGGAGAAGCAGTGCACTGTCAACACACTGTATGATGAGGATGGTGTGCTGCTGAACTTGACTGCGGATGTTGTGGATCGGTGGAGGGAATACTTTGAAGACCTCCTCAATCCCACCTACACGTCTTCCTATGCAGAAGCAGTGCCTGGGGAATCTGTGGTGGGCTCTCCTATTTCTGGGGCTGAGGTTGCCGAGGTAGTTAAAAAGTTTCTCAGTGGCAAGGCCCCGGGGATGGATGAGATACTTTTTGGAATCTTTAGAAGACCCTGGCCTGAAGACCGGAGGCTGCGCCCTGAAGAGTAGGAGCATAGCAAGTCAGTGATGTACTGAGGGACGGAATGCCAGGACTAAAATCTTAAACTCAATGCGGAATCTAACTAGAAGCCGATGAAGACTGGATAAAACGGGGGTGATATGGGCTGTCCTAGGTGCACCCGTCAAAAGTCTGGCAGCCGCATTTTGTACAGTCTGAAGTCTCTTTAGCGTTGACTTGTTGAAAAGAGTGAAAAGAGAATTGCAATAGTCAATGCGAGACTAAATGAACGTGTGAATGATCATTTCGAGATCCAATTTGACAACAAATTTCTCACTTTAGAAATATTTCTGAGATGATAAAAACAGTTTTTTGGTGAGTTGACGACAGTGGCCCTGCAAAGACTTGGACTGATCAAACACAACCCCAAGGTTTCTGAGGCTGCTTTTAACAGATGCACCCAGAGCATATACCGTCTTGCGCAGTCCCACCAAAACACGCCACAACTCCTCATTTTCCATATGCTTCTTGTGTACGCTAATTAAGTTGTCAGTCATCATCAGTCCATAGCCTCCTTGACAACGTCTTGTTTCCTCTCCTTTTTTGAAGTCTTCACTTGCTTGCAGCCATGCTCTCCTTAACCCGACAGCCACTTTTCCTCCATGCTATAAGGGATATGATTACATTCTGCACTCTTTTTTTCTTTCTTTTTTGTCCCGTCCCATTTTGCTCTCTCCTCGTCCTATATTTGGCACTCTGCTCCCCTCCCTCCCTTTAAGTTCGGGGTTTACTCTAGACGTGGTGACGAAGAAGAAGGGCGTAGGGAAGCAGGAGGAGAGAGAGGAAGTGTGTATAATTGGCTTTTTAAGGTGTGACAGAGAGAAAGAGAGGGGAAGGGGGCAAGTGAGTGTGTTTGTGTGCTGGGAAGCGAATAAATAGACAGTGTTGAAGGGGGGAAATAGGAAGGTGCTTGTGTTGTTTTAGCCACAGAGGGGATGTGTGGAAGTGTGGCGGTAAATGCAGGACCACTCGCCTATTCTGTGTGGACGTGCATGTGTGTGTGTGTGTGTGTGTGTGTGTGTATGTGTGTGTGAGTGTGTGTGTGTGTGTGTGTGTGTGTGCAGGGAGGGAGAGAGGAGATGAGGCTTATAATTGGGCAGATTTGCCTCTGACTGAGATAATACCCCCTGGGGAAGGAAGACAGAGGGACTAAAGAGAGAGGGATGAAGATGTGGAGGAAAAGTGCGGCTGAAAGAATGTGGGGGAGCCAGGAGAATGAAACAGAAAGTAAAATGGGTTGCAGAGAGGTGACAGTGAGGAAGAAATACCATGTAGACTCAGTAAGCATGCATTTAAGAGAAATGAGCGAGAGTGAGGATGAGAGAAGAACATTTGGAGGTTGCTGCACTGCAAAAAGTCAGTGTTCAAAAACAAGGAAAAAAAATAAGAAAATTGGGGTATTTTACTTGAACTAAGTAAAATTATCTGCCAATAGAACAAGAAAATGTGGCCTGTTAAGACTTTCCAAAACAAGTAAAATTAGCTAACCTCAATGAACCCCAAAATACCTTAAAATAAGTATATTCTCACTAATAACAAGTGCACTTTTCTTGATAGAAAAAAAAATATGAGACCTTTTTGTCTCAATATATTGAAAAATATTCTTAAATTAAGTAAAGGCTAGTGCCATTATCTTGACATAAGGATATGCGCTCGGCATTACATTTCTTGAAACCAGCAAATTTATACTACAAACTAATTTATTTTTCTTAATGGAAAGGCTACAAGGCAACCACTTGTTACTCTCGGGGTCTACTATCCAAATCATATTGTCTAATAATGCATTTTCCCATCGTTAACATGACATCATCGCGCCAAGTGCGTGCTCTTTCAGTCAATTAGTGCGCGAGGAATATATGTATATATATATATATATATATATATATATATATATATATATATATATATATATATATATATATATATATATATACATATATATATATATATATATATATATATATATATATATATATATATAAAGCCCGGCCCGCTGACCAATTTTTTTTAATTGTAATTTTGAAGAATTTATCTGAATGTGCATGAAGTACTTCTGTTCAAAATTGTTTGAAATGTCACATGTTAAATGTTTAAATATTAACTGTCAGTTTACTGTACTGTGCCAACTGTACTACTATATGAGTACGTATTTTCTATTATTTCATTGAAAATAAAACAGCTAAGTCCATTTGGCCGTCATCTGTTTTAATTATGAGACACAATTGTGTCAAAGTCATGATTTTTTATTTCATGCTTGAAATAAGAAATTATTACTTTGAAAAAGCAGTGTTATACCTGTGAGTGTTGATAACACAGCTTTGCAACAGTTGATATTCTAGTTTCAAGCACGTTTTACTCAATATTTAGGTCATAAAATCTCAGCAACAAGCTGGAATATCTTACTGAGATCATTTAGGACCAAAACACTTAAAACAAGTAAAACACTCTCACTCAACATAAAATCTGCTCAGTGAGAAGAATTATCTTATCAGACAGAAAATAAGCAAATATCACCCTTATTTGAGATATTTAATCTTACTTAGATTTCAGTTTTTGCAGCATGTGTGTGTGTAGGGGGGGTCGGGGGGGGACCTGCTGGAGGTTGAAGAAGCTTCCAGTATGTATCTTTATTAGTGCAGCATGGATGCATGGATCGTTAGGACGCCGCTAGTTGAGTGGTATAAAAAGCCGTGCAGTTACTGATCAGGGGTGACCTTAAGGTGCAGAGTAGACTGGCTGCCTTTGTAGACATTATCATGCAGAATATGACACATGTTCTTAGCTCTGGACTTGACAAGATGTACTACAGAATGACCATTAATTAAAGAAGTCTTCAGGGGTCTTCTTCTGTTCTTTTATGTTTGATAAAAGTAGAGCCCTGCTAAAAAAAAAATGTTAACCTAAGCATAGGAAAATAGTAGTGGTTATGTTTTTGTTCGGGTAACATATTAATAGGCCATGTCCGTTTGCACGGAGGAAGATGTGGAAATACGGCACTGTATTGTTTTTGTTGCTAGGACAAGCGGAACATTTGTAAAATTAAAAGGTGTAAAAAATAATGGCGAAACATACAAACCCCGTTTCCATATGAGTTGGGAGATTGTGTTAGATGTAAATATAAACGGAATACAATGATTTGCAAATCCTTTTCAACCCATATTCAGTTGAATATGCTACAAAAACAACATATTTGATGTTCAAACTGATAAACATTGTTTTTTTTGCAAATAATCATTAACTTTAGAATTCGATGCCAGCAACATGTGACAAAGAAATTGGGAAAGGTGGCAATAAATACTGATAAAGTTGAGGAATGCTCATCAAACACTTATTTGGAACATCCCACAGGTGAACAGGCAAATTGGGAACAGGTGGGTGCCATGATTGGGTATAAAAGTAGATTCCATGAAATGCTCAGTCATTCACAAACAAGGATGGGGCGAGGGTCACCACTTTGTCAACAAATGCGTGAGCAAATTGTTGAACAGTTTAAGAAAAACATTTCTCAACGAGCTATTGCAAGGAATTTAGGGATTTCACCATCTACGGTCTGTAATATCATCAAAGCGTTCAGAGAATCTGGAGAAATCACTGCACGTAAGCAGCTTCGTTCCCTCAGGCTGTACTGCATCAACAAGCGACATCAGTGTGTAAAGGATATCACCACATGGGCTCAGGAACACTTCAGAAACCCACTGTCAGTAACTACAGTTGGTCGCTACATCTGTAAGTGCAAGTTAAAACTCTCCTATGCAAGGCGAAAACCGTTTATCAACAACACCCAGAAACGCCGTCGGCTTCGCTGGGCCTGAGCTCATCTAAGATGGACTGATACAAAGTGGAAAAGTGTTCTGTGGTCTGACGAGTCCACATTTAAAATTGTTTTTGGAAACTGCGGACGTCGTGTCCTCCGGAACAAAAAGGAAAAGAACCATCCGGATTGTTATAGGCGCAAAGTTGAAAAGCCAGCATCTGTGAAGGTGAAGAGGGTGTCTTAGTGCCCAAGACATGGGTAACTTACACATCTGTGAAGGCGCCATTAATGCTGAAAGGTACATACAGGTTTTGGAGCAACATATGTTGCCATCCAAGCAACGTTACCATGGACGCCCCTGCTTATTTCAGCGAGACAATGCCAAGCCACTTGTTACATCAACGTGGCTTCATAGTAAAAGGGTGCGGGTACTAGACTTGCCTGCCTGTCGTTCAGACCTGTCTCCCATTGAAAATGTGTGGCGCATTATGAAGCCTAAAATACCACAACGGAGACCCCCGGACTGTGGAACAACTTAAGCTGTACATCAAGCAAGAATGGGAAAGAATTCCACCAGAGAAGCTTAAAAGATTTGTCTCCTCAGTTCCCAAACGTTTAATAAGTGTTGTTAAAAGGAAAGGCCATGTAACACAGTGGTGAACATGCCCTTTCCCAACTATTTTGGCACGTCTTGCAGCAATGAAATTCTAAGTTAATTATTATTTGCAAAAAAAAAAATAAGTTTTTGAGTTTGAACATCAAATATCTTGTCTTTGTCGTGCATTCAATTGAATATGAGTTGAAAAGGATTTGCAAATCATTGTATTCCATTTATATTTACATCTAACACAATTTCCCAACTCATATGGAAACGGGGTTTGTATTTGTTGTTGATGGTCCATGCATGTTAGTAAGTAGGCTACATTGTATAACTGCAGAATGGGGGGAAAATACCCACAACAGTTTATGGAACACTTAAAGGCCCTTGTTTGTCACTGTTAATTGGTTCCGGATATGATCGCAATATATTAATTAAAGCAAGCATGAATCACTAATTTTAATTTTAATACCTATGATAAACACCTTAAACCTCTTATTGTTTTGTTTAACACCTTGGGTAGATTTATTTTAAGTTGTCCATACAGAACTCATCACTGTCATTTATACACCCAGCTCAACTGGCTCCATCCTGACAAGCGACGGCTGTACAACTGGTTTTTATTTATTTTCAAGTGTATTTATTTTAATCTACCAGCATATCTGAAATGTTTTCTTGTGCCCTTTACATCATCCTACCCTCTAAGACCCTCTCAATATCCTACATTTACTGTCCCTACTGGGCGTAAAGAGCTGACCCAGAGGTCCTTTTCTTTTAGAGCCCCCTTTTACTGGAATCATCTGCCTGCCTCTTTGAGGTCTGTATCATCCATTGGGCCCTTCAAAATGTCTCTTTTTGTTTATCTTAAAACTGAATGTCACTGTATGTAGTATGTCCTAAGTTGGAATTTAATTTAATAATATATGTATTTTACTGCATGATATGTTATTTTATTGTAAATATTGTAAATTCTGAGAGAGTTGTGTGGGCTGAGAGGTATCTGAGCAAAATTGTCTTTAATGATATTCTGTAATTGTTTGTTGTGTGTCTTGTCCTGTGTTGTAGTGTATTGTGTTCATTTTAATTGTCTTTGGTCCCCCTTGAAAACGAGATGCTGCATCTCAAGGGGTTTGCCATTAATAAATTCAAATTCAAATTATTGATCAAATATTTTCATAACTACAGCACAAACCACTGTTTACTACCGTGCAAATATATTTTTCAACATTATGAGAGCCCTCGAGAACAAAGGTTCTCAAACTGTGGTACGTGTACCGCTAGTGGTACCCAGGCTCCATCTGGTGGTGCGCCAAAGAATCACTTGATTAAAGTACAGTGTTTTATTTTCCTACATACATAACACAGTTTTACTGTTCAACCTGTGTGTAATATGACAGGGGTCAAAAATATACCTGTTAAATAAAAACCTCTACCTTGTTTTTAATAAATACTTCGGCCTACTACATCACTGTATTTTAATGTTGGTCATGCCACCATAATGAGGTGGTAGTTTTCGAGTTTGAGAAGCACTGCTTTAGACATTAAATAACAACCTTAGGTCACCTTTACATTCATTTATAGACTCCGGCACCGCCGCGATCCCGAGAGGGACAAGCAGTAGAAGATGGATCGATGGATGCAAATGCTTCCTATAGCTGAGCTAATCAGTGGCCACAATACTGAACAGAGTAATCTGATTGGTTTGGTCTCATCGAGTGGGCAATACTAATGTAGTATTGACATTTTTAATATATATGGCCATTTTCATGTTTGACAGTACTTAATTCAGTGCAAAAATGGGGTGGAATATTCTTTAAAAAACTAAACAAAAATCAGTGATTTGTTGAAGCCGCAATATTTGGGGAGCAAGGGACGTTTGTATTTGCATTTTGGGTCAGGTAGAAACATTGAGATTCAAATGTCTTCCGTCTTTGTCTTTTAGGGTTTGCAGAGGTGGGTAATGCATAATATTATCACCATAGCTCTTTAAAGGCCTACTGAAACCCACTACTACCGACCACGCAGTCTGATAGTTTATATATCAATGATGAAATCTTAACATTGCAACACATGCCAAAACAGCCGGGTTAGTTTACTAAAGTGCAATTTTAAATTTCGCGCAAAATATCCTGCTGAAAACTTCTCGGTATGATGACGTCTGCGCGTGACGTCACGGATTGTAGAGGACATTTTGGGACAGCATGGTGGCCAGCTATTAAGTCGTCTGTTTTCATCGCAAAATTCCATAGTATTCTGGACATTTGTGTTGGTGAATCTTTTGCAATTTGTTCAATGAACAATGGAGACAGCAAAGAAGAAAGCTGTAGGTGGGAAGCGGTGTATTGCGGCAGGTGTTGTGCTGGATAACGCACCCCCGCCGTAGAATGCACCCCTTGACTGGTGTGCCGGATAACACAGCCGGTGTTTCATTGTTTACATTCCCGGAAGATGACGGTCAAGCTTTACCATTGGCCTGTTCAGAACTGGGACAACAGAGACTCTTACCAGGAGGAGTTTGAGTTGGATACGCAGACACGGTACCGTGAGTACGCATGCAGCTGCGGCTTCCAAACATTTGATCGCTTGCCCGTACGTGCGTGCCGCTATGTGCATGTCACGTACGTAACTTTGGGGACTTTGGGGAAATATATGTGCTGTATGAACTTTGGGGAGATGAACGGTACTTTGGGCTGTGGGATTGAGTGTGTTGTGCAGGTGTTTGAGTTGTATTGGCGGGTTATATGGACGGGAGGGGGGAGGTGTTTGTTATGCGGGATTAATTTGTGGCATATTAAATATAAGCCTGGTTGTGTTGTGGCGTCTTGTGTTTATTTACTGTTTTAGTCATTCCCAGCTGAATATCAGGTCCCACCTGCCTCTCACAGCATCTTCCCTATCTGAATCGCTCCCACTGCCCTCTAGTCCTTCACTCTCACTTTCCTCATCCACAAATTTTTCATCCTCGCTCAAATTAATGGGGAAATCGTCGCTTTCTCGGTCCGAATCACTCTCGCTGCTGGTGGCCATGATTGTAAACATTGTGCAGATGTGAGGAGCTTCACAACCTGTGACGTCACGCTACTCGTCTGCTACTTCCGGTACAGGCAAGGCTTTTTTATCAGCGACCAAAAGTTGCGAACTTTATCGTCGATGTTCTCTACTAAATCCTTTCAGCAAAAATATGGCAATATTGCAAAATGATCTAGTATGACACATAGAATGGACCTGCTATCCCCGTTTAAATAAGAAAATCACATTTCAGTAGGCCTTTAAGGCAAAGGTGGAAAAGATGAAAAGCAGCAAAAAAAAACTACAAACCAAAAGTTGCAAAATTTTGCAATGCATACAATAAATAAATTAAGCAAACAAGCTTTTAATTTTCCTGTGGGAACTCTCCTGAAGGAATCAATAAAGTACCATCTTTCTATATATCTATCTGATACATTTGCACTTGTGTTTATCTTCCCTTTAAGCAGAATAACACTTTACTGTAGTATGATGATATGATCATGCACCATGTTCTTGTAAACTCAGCCTGATGATATACACACGTTATGTAAGGAAGTTTGACAACTTGGTTTCCAGGTTTCTCTCCATCCCCAGCAAAATGATCTCGCTTTATAAATAGTCTATAAAGCATTGTGGAATCACTATTTTTAACTTGGTTTTGCTCCAATCCAAAGTAGGACAAAACAAACGGTTTTTCCTTTTTTTTTTTTATTCTTAACTTATTCTTAGCCCACGAGTGGTGCGTTGTGTGTGCGTGTGTAGAACAGCTGGCATACAGCTGACTTAAAGGAAGCCGTGATAACAGCAACAGAACGTACAGTTTGCTGATAAACTGATGGAAATGGAGTTGGAATACAAAGACCAAAAATGAGTGAAAGACACTGGGCCTCATTCATCAATACGTAACACTCCAGTCTTAAGCACCATAAAGGCATTGGTTGGAGGTTTAACATGTTAATTAGGTCCACACCTGCAAAAAAAGTACTTACGAAGACAGTTTCACACAATTGAGCAGGACTTTTCATCAGAAACATTCTAAAGAGCAGACGAGTAGTAGAATAACAAAAAATACAACAAACAGTTGTTTTCATCAATCATGACACATTTAAATGTAGTATAAGAAAGCATACTGTGCATTGGTAAATGCCACTTTCTTCTTAAAACATGTACACGTGGGACTTAAGAACACATGTGTTCCTTATGAGGCCCATTCTAACTTGCACAGTAAAACAAATGTACAAACCCTGTTTCCATATGAGTTGGGAAATTGTGTTAGATGTAAATATAAACGGAATACAATGATTTGCAAATCCTTTTCAACCCATATTCAATTGAATGCACTACAAAGACAAGATATTTGATGTTCAAACTCATAAACTTTTTTTTTTTTTGCAAATAATAATTAACTTAGAATTTCATGGCTGCAACACGTGCCAAAGTATAGTTGGGAACGGCATGTTCACCACTGTGTTACATCACCTTTTCTTTTAACAACACTCAATAAACGATTGGGAACTGAGGAAACTAATTGTTGAAGCTTTGAAAGTGGAATTCTTTCCCATTCTTGTTTTATGTAGAGCTTCAGTCGTTCAACAGTCCGGGGTCTCCGCTGTCGTATTTTACGCTTCATAATGCGCCACACATTTTCAATGGGAGACAGGTCTGGACTGCAGGCGAGCCAGGAAAGTACCCGCACTCTTTTTTTACAGAGCCACGCTGTTGTAACACATGCTGACTGTGGCTTGGCATTGTCTTGCTGAAATAAGCAGGGGCTTCCATGAAAAAGACGGCGCTTAGATGGCAGCATATGTTGTTCCAAAACCTGTATGTACCTTTCAGCATTAATGGTGCCTTCACAGATGTGTAAGTTACCCATGCCTTGGGCACTAATGCACCCCCATACCATCACAGATGCTGGCTTTTCAACTTTGTGTCGATAACAGACAGTCTGGATGGTTCGCTTTCCCTTTGGTCCGGATGACACGATGTCGAATATTTACAAAAACATTTTGAAATGTGGACTCGTCAGACCACAGAACACTTTTCCACTTTGCATGAGTCCATCTTAGATGATCTCAGGCCCAGAGAAGCCGGCGGCGTTTCTGGATGTTGTTGATAAATGGCTTTCGCTTTACATAGTAGAGCTTTAACTTGCACTTACAGATGTAGCGACCAACTGTATTTAGTGATAGTGGTTTTCTGAGGTTCCTGAGCCCATGTGGTGATATCCTTTAGAGATTGATGTCGGTTTTTGGTACAGTGCCGTCTGAGGGATCGAAGGTCACGGTCATTCAATGTTGGTTTCCGGCCATGCCGCTTACGTGGAGTGTCTTCTCCAGATTCTCTGAACCTTTTGATGATTTTATGGACCGTATCCCTAAATTCCTTGCAATTGCACTTTGAGAAACGTTGTTCTTAAACTGTTTGACTATTTGCTCACGCAGTTGTGGACAAAAGGGTGTACCTCGCCCCATCCTTTCTTGTGGAAGACTGAGCATTTTTTGGGAAGCTGTTTTTATACCCAATCATGGCACCCACCTGTTCCCAATTAGCCTGCACACCTGTGGGATGTTCCAAATAAGTGTTTGATGAGCATTCCTCAACTTTATCAGTATTTATTGCCACCTTTCCCAACTTCTTTGTCACGTGTTGCTGGCATCAAATTCTAAAGTTAATGATTATTTGCCAAAAAAAAATGTTTATCAGTTTGACATCAAATATGTTGTCTTTGTAGCATATTCAACTGAATATGGGTTGAAAATGATTTGCAAATCATTGTATTCCGTTTATATTTACATCTAACACAATTTCCCAACTCATATGGAAACGGGGTTTGTAGTTTTGGATGAATTGTGTAGCTAAGTCATTGTTTTGGAGTGTATTTCATAGAACATTATTTTGGTAATGCTGTCCTTTGGTAATGGCAGACGGTAAGTGGTGGTTTAGGTCTGGTGAGCACAACACAGTGAGTAACAGAAAAGATAATTGTACAGCTGAACAACTTACCTACTAAACAATAAGGCATTTTGGTTTGATTTAATGACAGCAAACCAACTTCACGCATCACACATACAAAATCAGTTAATTTTACTTAAAGGGGTCATATTATGATGTTTCTACATTTAAAACACTTCCTTGTGGTCCACAAAACATGTAACGGTGGTTCTTTGATCAAAATGTAGCATAGATTATGTTTTACGGACCATCTTCAAGCTGCAATCTGACGTCTTTTCAGGATTTGCCTTTTTGTGAATGGTCTCATTTACGTGCCTCCACTTTGACTGTGTTCTCCCCCCGTCAGTTTTTAGCACTTCCATATGGAGTCTACTGACAGATATACAAACCCCAAAACCAGTGAAGTTGGCACGTTGTGTAAATCGTAAATAAAAACAGAATACAATGATTTGCTCATCCTTTTCAACCTATATTCTATTGAATAGACTGCAAAGACAAGACACTTGATGTTCGAACTGAAAAACTATTTTTTTTCAAATATTAGCTGATTTGGAATTTGATGCCTGCAACATGTTTTAAAAAAGCTGGCACAAGTGGCAAAAAAGACTGAGAAAGTTGAGGAACGTTGAAAAAAAGCTCCTGGCACCAAGTTGTCTGCAATGGCCGGATCTACAGTATGGCTCTCCCTCGGCATAAAGACAGAGACAAAAAACACGGAGGTCGCGTAACATTACTTTAGTTGAGGTCTCGTATTTTAACACAAATGTACATCACTACTGACATCCCAGTGTGACATGTCTGCTTTTAGCTGTTTTAAATGAATAAATAAAGCAACAGTTACATTTTAAGGTCGCTCATTCCGCTCCGCGTAGCGTTGACATGAAATTAATATTTTATTGAAAATAATTGTCACCGTTGAGCGTGCAAAGGATCTCGGAATATGAAATGAGGCGAAGCGTACACGGATGCAACCTTTTGGAGAAAAGGACACACTTGTTGGCAAGATTCAAAGGACATTTGGAACTTTTCTGAATTGGGACAGCCTCTGCGCACCGTGATGACGTCAGCACCCCACAAATGCTCACTGCAAAGGATGCAGCCGCCGCATTGAGACACAGTTCATGTGTTCATAAGTAATGACTCTTTTGCACTTTTGTGTTGTCTTTTCTGTCAATTGTTTCTTCCAGTGCTCTTAATTTGTTTTGTTTTTTTCTGTTTTTAGTCTCTAATGATGTGATTTTAAAGTTAAAGTTAAAATCAAAGTACCACTGATAGTCACACACTCATTAGGCGTGGTGAAATAATCCTCTGCATTGGACCCATCCCCTTGTTCTACCCCCTGGGAGGTGAAGCAAGCAGTGAGCAGCAGCGGTGGTCGCGCTCGGGAATCATTTTGGTGACTTAACCCCCAGTTCCAACCCTTTACTACAACTTCTGAGCGCTGTTGCTGGTTGGCAATTGGGAGGCTTACCTGTCCCTGATTGACAATCAGGAGGGTCTATTTGCCACTGTCTCCTTTCTTGTGAGTGATGCTGGTTCATTGTCCAAAGTTTGTGTTGAGCGTTTTCCTTACCTTACCTTGTCTTGCCTAGTTTTTGTCACATTTTTCTCAGTTGTGATCTCCTGCTGTAGCCACGCCAGTGCTGTCTCATTTTTGGTACCTAACAAAATGACCTTCTACTCGCACGTCGCTTACATTCCCTGCTTCCTGGGATCATGCCAACTACAATCATAGGCAACCTTGTGTATAAAGTAAACATAATCGTTTCCTATACGAATGCATCTAATAGCATGCCTGGCTTTGAGAGGAAAAGCTTACGTGTGCTCGGGATGTGAGGACAAATGCCTGTAACAACATGCCAATCTGCTGTGTCATGTTGAATTTATCAAGCAAAAGCATAACTTTGCACTTTAATGCCATTTGTTAGTGTCATAGATGCCCTCTGACATGTTGGGTGGAATGTAGGAGCAGAGCATGTTTTTACCAGGAGTATTACATTTGGGCATATGTTCTCATTCTTAAAACTCCAAAGTGCTGTTTTAATATATATTTTTAGAGATAAATGCTTTAAAATGTAATATCGGAAATTATCGGTATCGTTTTTTTTTTCTTTCATTTTTTATTTTTTTTATTTAATCAACATAAAAAACACAAGATACACTTACAATTAGTGCACCAACCCAAACAACCTTTCTTTCTGTTATTAATATTCTGGTTCCTACATTATATATCAATACAGTTTGCAGGGATACAGTCCGCAAGCACACATGATTGTGCGTGCTGCTGGTCCACTAATAGTACTAACCTTTAACAGTTAATTTTACTCATTTTCATTAATTACTAGTTTCTATGTAACTGTTTTTATATTGTTTTACTTTCTTTTTTATTCAAGAAAATGTTTTTAATTTATTTATCTTATTTTATTTTATTAATTTATAATTTATAATATAATTAAGGTCCTTTTTAAAAAAATTAAGAAGGACCTTATCTTCACCATACCTGGTTGTCCAAATTAGGCATAATAATGTGTTAATTCCACGACTGTATATATCGGTATCGGTTGATATCGGTATCGGTAATTAAAGAGTTGGACAATATCGGAATATCGGATATCGGCAAAAAGCCATTATCGGACATCCCTATATATTTTCTTTGCATAGGAACATTTTAGGTGACTAAAAATTGCCGTTCATTCAAGAACTATGGTATCCAACTAAAAGGTGTAAAAATATTACTGAATATGTTGAATATGATCAGAAATTAAGTATTTTCTGTAATCTCTACGCAAACAACCCAGAAAGTATATATATATATATATATATATATATATATATATATATATATATATATATATATATATATATATATATATATATATATCATAATTTACATCCAATCCTTGATATTTACAGTACTTGTTACAACTCTCAAAGTAAACTTAAATGTATGTCTTTTTTTTAACTCTATGTCTGATAACACACATATTAACTACTTAAAATGTTAATTTGCCCATCTTGGACAACTTCATTTAGTTTTGTGCAAGGTTCTCGAGCCAAAGATAACATATTTGAGATGCAAGACTGAAAGTAAAATAATTAGTTTTTGTATAAAATTAGCAAACACATGAAATATTTATGCTGATAGCAGGTTGACACTAAGCACATCACAGTTATATATGAGAAAAATTAAATGAATTAAAATTATTTTTAATTACATTAAATGAAAGTTACTTTTGGCCTAGATCTGAGTATACAGCCTCTTTTGGCCTATGTGACATGTGAATTATTAAACATTTTCATAGGGGTGAACAGGGACAACTAAAGTGGTAATTTTATTCAAATTGTGGTTGTTTTTAAGAACATAAACTTTAAATAGAGTAAACAAGTATGTCAAAAAGGAAAACAAAATGATTTAAAGGGGAACTGCACTTTTTGGGGATTTTTGCCTATCGTTCACAATCATTGTGAAAGACATGAACACACATCTTTCTTTTTTTTAGGAGGATGTGGCTAATGGGAGTCACTAGCCTTCAAAGCCATGTAAGACAAATTCAAAACCCTCCATCAATGTTTTATTTACACACTGCAAGTTTATATAAAATGTAACAGACACGTTCATAACTATATGTAATATGTTCAATATTTACCGTATTTTAATAATTGTACGCATCATCAGAACTCATTTCCTCTGCACATTGTTGTTCCGTTTCCATGGCGGCGCATTTCCGATTTCCGGCAACAAATGTGTGTTCGTACTTCCGGAAACAAACGCGAGTTTGTTGTAATCATAGCAAACTTGGTAACATACATCAAAAGTCAGGACACAAAGTCACGGGATGGCATCTTTCCACCATCATGGCCCCCGTCTATGGAACAGCTTGCCGGAGGACCTCAGGGCTGCGGAGAACGTTCATGTTTTTAAGAACAGGCTTAAGACCCACCTTTTTGATGTGGCTTTTACCTGATATTAATTATTTTATTGAAATCATTTGTATTTTTCTTTTCATCCTGTTTGTTATGCAAGATTTGATTAGGTTCTATTTATTTATTATTTATTTACTGCATATTCATTTTATTTGTATCTTTTTTTTTTCTATTAATCTCTTTCAATTATCGAATTGAATTATATTTATATAGCGCTTTTCTCTAGTGACTCAAAGCGCTTTTACATAGTGAAACCCAATATCTAAGTTACATTTAAACCAGTGTGGGTGGCATCCTCAAAGTGATATAGAGGCAGAATTGATTGCTCCCATGAGCTGCATTGCTCGCTACTTCGAACGAGAAGATTTTTACATGTTTGAATGCAAAAAAAACAAAACCCTTTGTCTTGTCTCTCATAAGTATTGTGAACGATAGGCAAAATTCCAAAAAAAAGTGCAGTTCCCCTTTAAATCATTCAATTTTTTATTTTTTTTGGTCATACTCGTGTTACTCCTTATTTAAACTATATTTTAAAGGCCTACTGAAACCCACTACTACCGACCACGCAGTCTGATAGTTTATACATCAATGATGAAATCTTAACATTGCAACACATGCCAATACGGCCGGGTTAGCTCACTAAAGTGCAATTTTAAATTTTGCGCAAAATATCCTGCTGAAAACGTCTCGGTATGATGACATCTGCGCGTGACGTCACGGATTGTAGAGGACATTTTGGGACAGCATGGTGGCCAGCTATTAAGTCGTCTGTTTTCATCGCAAAATTCCACAGTATTCTGGACATCTGTGTTGGTGAATCTTTTGCAATTTGTTCAATGAACAATGGAGACAGCAAAGAAGAAAGCTGTAGGTGGGAAGCGGTGTATTGCAGCCGGCATGCAGCAACACAAACACAGCCGGTGTTTCATTGTTTATATTCCTGAAAGATGACAATCAAGCTTTACCATTGGCCTGTGGAGAACTGGGACAACAGAGACTCTTACCAGGAGGACTTTGAGTTGGATACGCAGACGCGGTACCGAGAGTACGCTTCCAAAAATTTGATCGCTTGCCCGTACGTGCGTGCCGCTATGTGCATGTCACGTACGTAACTTTGGGGACTTTGGGGAAATATATGTGCTGTATGAACTTTGGGGAGGTGAACGGTACTTTGGGCTGTGGGATTGAGTGTGTTGTGCAGGTGTTTGAGTTGTATTGGCGGGTTATATGGACGGGAGGGGGCAGGTGTTTGTTATGCGGGATTCATTTGTGGCATATTAAATATAAGCCTGGTTGTGTTGTGGCTAATAGAGTATATATGTGTCTTGTGTTTATTTACTGTTTTAGTCATTCCCAGCTGAATATCAGGTCCCACCCGCCTCTCACAGCATCTTCCCTATCTGAATCGCTCCCACTGCCCTCTAGCCCTTCACTCTCACTTTCCTCATCCACAAATCTTTCATCCTCGCTCAAATTAATGGGGAAATCGTCACTTTCTCGGTCCGAATCGCTCTCGCTGCTGGTGGCCATGATTGTAAACAATGTGCAGATGTGAGTCACGCTACTCGTCTGCTACTTCCGGTACAGGCAAGGCTTTTTTATCAGCGACCAAAAGTTGCGAACTTTATCGTCGATGTTCTCTACTAAATCCTTTCAGCAAATATATGTCAATATCGTGAAATGATCAAGTATGACACATAGAATGGACCTGCTATCCCCGTTTAAATAAGAAAATCGCATTTCAGTAGGCCTTTAAGTTTATGTTCTTTAAAACAACCACACATTGTATTTCATGGTCAAATCAAGTTTTAGGACGCAAGAACAGGCAGCCAGTGTACAAGGTAGTCATTATTAATCTTATAAATTGCATTCGTTAAAAAGGCAGTCAGATTAATGTTCACTTTGCCTTATAAAATAGAACAATCACAATTAATTTGAACATGAATTTATATATTTTATTACCTGGGAACGCAAATGGCACCAATTGGGTGGAATGGCTAATACACAAGCATCAGCCTTAAAAACATTCATTGTTATCAACTAAAAGTTAGAATTACATGTATCAGGCTCAGGTATACTGGGACATTTTCTCCTCACTGCAAACATATAAGTAGGGATTTAATTTGGCAGATGTTTAATTTGCAGTCTGTTGGTTTTATTGACGCTTTCCCCTCGCTCATGAAAGCCATCTCCCTGCACACCCACAAACAGGCCTGACTGCGGTTGTCGTGAGCGCCCTCTCAGACGCTGCAGTGATGCACTTGGATGGAGAAGCTGCCGGGCCCAATGTCAGCCATCTTGTTTTGCCAGCCCTGCTGGAAGTCCTCCACAACATCTTGGATCAGACGGCAAATGCTGTGCGCTCAGCACTGCAGGTACGACCACACATTGCAGCAAATGTGATCTTTTAAAGCCTCGGCACTGGCTTATATTTATAAATGACTGGGGACCATGCTATGTTGTTCTGCTGTGTCATGCTACATTGGGCTTTTATTATAGGGATTGATTCACCTCCATAATGCCACGCACACACACACACACACACACACACAATCCTAAAATCAACTTCCTCAATTGTGCGTCCTTGTATCCCCAAGGTTGTGTGTGTGTGTGTGTGTGTGTGTGTGTGTGTGACAATTGAAGTGCGCACTGGAAGCTTGCAGGTTTAACCAACCGCAATATCGAAGTTGTGGACACAAGGGAATGCGGATGAGGCTCTGAGCCCCCCGCTCCAAAATGCACACACACACACACACACACACACGCACACACGCACACACGCACATACACACACACACACACTGCAGACACAGAGGGGCCTGTCTGGTTCTGTCCCTGCGGCCTCATTATCACCGCTGGCTTTGTCCTCAGCTTGCCTCCCTGCACACACACAGACGCACACGCACGCACACACACACACACACACATCAGCCCCCATCTCCCAATAGTGTGTACTCCAGCCCAAAGCATACATATTAATGCTTGGACAGGGAGGTGGAAGGGCTAAAGGGGAGGTATGGTAAAAGCCTGGGTGGAAGGGAGAAGGTACAGAAGAGGGAGGGACAGAAGTGGGAAAAAAGCAGAATGTTTAGCAGAAATCAATTCTGCAAGAAATGCAAGGCTCATTAAGAAGAAAAGTTCTGGCCTGAACAAATTCACTCGGGTAACAAGATGTGATATGCGGAAAAAAACAACTTCAGCACTCTCCGTCGACTTCTCCTAAACTTGTAGAGCATTAGAAAATATTTGTCACCTGACTTTACTGCTAATTTTCCTCAACTGGCAGGCAGACGTGAGCAAGAGTCAGACGTGAGTAAAGAGAGCTCGGGGAATAGGACAACTCCAGTAGTGTTAAACGCAACACACAAACACCATTTTCTATCTTATTTCCTCTTTCAGTCCGTGTGTGTTTGCGTCAGTCTGTCAGAATGTGTCTTGGCAGGTCTCTGGATCCATCATTATTGACTGTCAAATCTTTATAAATGATTTAACTTGTGCATGTGTGTGTGCTTGCGTGTGTGTGTGTGTGTGTGTGTGTGCGCTAGCACGCGTGTGTAGAGCCAGAGGCTATCTTGTCCATCGGCAGAGACGGATGAGGCAGAGAAGCTGCAGACCACTGAGCCAACTCAGCACGCACCTCGTCCACATGGCGAGGAGGCCAACGCTTACAAAGCGTGTTGTGTAAATGTCTTGCATGCATAAACTGTTTTTGATTATACACAACAGTTATGGAGCCGTCTCGTTCAAGGAGCAACCCATGGAAAAAGAAAAAACAAGTAAACACTAATTGTGCAATATTACCCCAATATAAATAAAGGCTTTGCGTAATCACCTTTTACCGTCTTCAGTTTTATGTTTTATTTTAAATTAAATCGCCTCTTGGGTCAAAATAGCAGTAAGCATCTCGTTGATAGGTACATCAGCTTTTTGCAGACATGTGGAATGTACAAAACCCAAAACCAGTGAAGTTGGCACGTTGTGTAAATTGTGCATAAAAAACAGAATACCATGATTTGCAAATCCTTTTCAATCTATATTCAATTGAATAGACTGCAAAGACAAACTACTTAACTGGTAAACTTTGTTATTTTTTTGGAAATATTAGCCCACTTGGAATTTGATGCCTGCAACAGGTTTAAAAACAGCCGGCACAAGTGGCAAAAAAGACTGAGAAAGTTGAGGAATGCTCATCAAACACTTATTAGGAACATCCCACAGGTGAACAGGCTAATTGGGAACAGATGGGCGCCATGATTGGGTATAAAATCAGCTTCTATGAAATGCTCAGTCATTCACAAACAAGGATGGGGCGAGGGTCACCACTTTGTCAACAAATGTGTGAGCAAATTGTCGAACAGTTTAAGAACAACATTTCTCAACGAGCTATTGCAAAGAATTTAGGGATTTCACCATCCATGGTCTGTAATATCATCAAAAGTTTCAGAGAATCTGGAGAAATCACTGCACGTAAGCGGCAAGGCCGAAAAATTTGATCCCTCAGGCGGTACTGCATCATAAACCGACACCAGTGTGTGAAGGATATCACCACATGGGCTCAGGAACACTTCAGAAAACCACTGTCAGTAACTACAGTTCGTCGCTACATCTGTAAGTGCAAGTTAAAACTCTACTATGCAAAGCGAAAGCCATTTATCAACAACACCCAGAAACACCGCCGGCTTCGCTGGGCCCAAGCTCATATAAGATGGACTGATGCAAAGTGGAAAAGTGTTTTGTGGTCTGACGAGTCCACATTTCAAATTGTTTGTGGAAACTGTGGACGTCGTGTCCTCCGGACCAAAGAGGAAAAGAACCATCCGGACTGTAATAGGCGCAAAGTTCAAAAGCCAGCATCTGTGATGGTCTGGTGGTGTATTAGTGCCCAAGGCATGGGTAACTTACACATCTGTGAAGGCGCCATTAATGCTGAAAGGTACATACAGGTTTTGGAGCAACATATGTTGCCATCCAAGCAACGTATTTTTCATGGACGCCCCTGCTTATTTCAGCAAGACAATGCCAAGCCACATTCTGCACGAGTTACAACAGCGTGGCTTTGTAATAATAGAGTGCGGGTACTCGACTGGCCTGCCTGGAGTCCTGACCTGGACTGTTGAACAACTTAAGCTGTACATCAAGCAAGAATGGGAAATAATCCCACCTAAAAAGGAAAGGCCATGTAACACAGTGGTAAAAATGCCCCTCTGTCAACTTGTTTGCAATGTGTTGCTGCCATTAAATTCTAAGTTAATGATTATTTGCAAAAAAAAAACTTTAGTTTCTCAGTTTGAACATTAAGTATCTTGTCTTTGCAGTCTATTCAATTGAATATAAATTGAAAAGGATTTGCAAATCATTGTATTCTGTTTTTATTTACGATTTACACAACGTGCCAACGGGCAGCAGGGTGGTACAGGGGTTAGTGCATGTGCCTCACAATACGAAGGTCCTGAGCAGTCCTGAATTCAATCCCGGGCTCGGGATCTTTCTGTGTGGAGTTTGCATGTTCTCCCCGTGACTGCGTGGGGTCCCTCCGGGTGCTCCGGCTTCCTCCCACCTCCAAAGACATGCACCTGGGGATAGGTTGATTGGCAACACTAAATTGGCCCTAGTGTGTGAATGTGAGTGTGAATGTTGTCTGTCTATCTGTGTTGGCCCTGTGATGAGGTGGTGACTTGTCCAGGGTGTACCCCGCCTTCTGCCCGAATGCAGCTGAGATAGGCTCCAGCACCCCCCGCAACCCCAAAAAGGGACAAGCGGTAGGAAATGGATGGATGGACAGCGTGCCAACTTCACTGGTTTTGGGTTTTGTAAAATAACATGCGTGTTCCTCTGTCTAGTTGTCCACTGAGAGCCAGGAATTGAGGGAGGAGTCTATTCAGCATCTGTCACTGCTGGTCCGATTGTACAGAGGAAGTCATGACCGCCTGTCAGCTTCCTGTTGACGCAGCTTCTCCCATGTTCTTTGCGCCAACGTTTAAAACAGGCCTCTCCAAAGTCAGCGCACATCACTTAAGATAATCAAACAGCTGGTAAGTTTGATACACACATGCACACACATAACGTGTTTTCCGGACCATAGGGCGCACCGGATTATAAAGCGAACTGCCGATGAATGGTCTATTTTCATATATGAGGCGCACAGGATTATAAGGCGCATTAAAGGAGTCATATTATTATAAATTTTTTTCTAAATTGAAAACACTTCTTTGTGGTCTACATAACATGTAATGGTGGTTCCTTGGTCAAAATGTTGCATAGATTATGTTTTACAGATCATCTTCAAGCCGCTTTCTGACAGTCGCTTCCGGATGCGCCGTTTTGTGGGCGGTCTTATTTACATGGCTCACCTTCGGCAGCGTCTTCTCCCCGTCATATTTGTTGTAGCGGTGTAGCGTGCAAGGACGGATGTGGAAGACGTGTCAAAAGAAGGAGCTAACTGTTTTAATGACATTCAGACTTTACTTAAATCAATAACGGAGCAACATCTCCTCATCCGGAAACAACAACAACAACAAATGTGTCTCGTGAAAAACCGTCCGACCGGAACTCACTAATAACTAACGTAAATAATTTTCTTGGGCGAATAATGTAAACTCACTACACCGGTATGTTTTAGCACTTTCATGGCGAGTTTACTGACAGACATAAGTAAGAACTTTACACTACTTTATATTAGAAATGGCAACAGCAGAGGATGAATGTCCCATAACAAGAAGATAGAGAAAAAGAAGAAACTTATTGACTACGGCGTCGGCATGGACTACAAAGGCGGATTTTTCAGGATCAGGATTTATGCAGATCCCAAATACAGATCAGCAGGTACGAGAAGGTAACAAAAGTTGCTTTTGCATAATATTGCGGAAAAAAATGCCAGATAATATGTCTTAGCTTATACACACACACCATAATAATACTCGTATGCTTAATGCGCCGACAATCCATCAAGCGGTGCGGCTTCATAGCTTACCAAAGTCGTACTAAAACATTTTGATAGATTTTTGAGTGCCGTGTGTAATGTTCTATATCTTCAATGGAACATATAAAATGTTGCTGTTGTTTACTTGAGTCATATTGCCATCATAGTGCAGTCTACACATATCTATTATGTTTGACTGCCATCTACTGGTCACACTTATCATTACACCATGTACCAAATAAAATTGCTTCGAGGTCGGTAAGCAAAACCAGAATTATTCCGTACACCGGGTTATAAGGCGCACTGTCGAGTTTTGAGAGAAAAAAAAACATTTAAGTGCGCCTTATAGTCCGGAAAATACGGTATTGTTTACAAGCAGTCTTAGCAATCAATAATAGACTAAATGCCTCGCACACTTAGAAGCCACATCATTAGGGACACCTGCACAGCCAAATGAGATGCAGTAATGGATCTGTATTAAGTAGTCTGCATAACAACACACTTTTCATTGACACTGTTGTGGAAGTACAGTTATACCACAGTTTTTATGCCCCACTCTTCGTTTTGATTTGTTTTTTTTACAAAAACTTTTGTTTTCCCACAGTTTTTGTATGTAGTCAAGCGTTGTGCGAAACAAACTAGTTTGTTTGCCTGCGTATCATTCAGCAGAATTGAGTGGCCAAAATAATCTCATGCGTCGGCGACTCAGTGTCTGTTTTTGTTTTGACTGTGACTGAAAAATACGCCAGCATGGGGCCAAAGAAAGTTGTGAGTAAGTTTGATAACAAGGTGGGACACACTCTTGAAGTCAAGAGAGAACCCGTAGCAGTGTATGAAGGTGGCGTCAGCATGGCGGCGAGTCCCTTTCCCACCTCTCTCTCGGCCTCTCCACTGCTCGCCATCTTCACTCACGAGAGTCTTCAACTAAGATGAATGTGACGTTAAAGGGGACAAATGCTGATTTTAATCTACATTTTAAACACTACCTTGTGACTTGGATACAATTTATTGGATATGAATTTTGCTCCAGTCCCATATATAATCTACTTTTTGCGTATGTCTGCAAAATGTTCATGGAAGTGTTCCCAGATTGCAAATGAAACAACGCCCCACCCTCTTAAAAAGTATCCAAATGTATCTTTTGAAAATGTGCACTCCTAACTGTTTACAGCATCTTGTAGATGAATGTCTTTGCTCTTTTTTTGCAGACATCGTCAAAAAATAAACTTTATAAACATCATATAGATTTAAAACATCAGGTACACCTACAGTATACACTCCTCTTATTTATTCAGAGCTGCATAAAAAAAATGGGTATTTTAGCAGCATTTATGTAACTGCATGTTGCACATCAGTGTTATTGTTATCAAACCAAGTCGTAGTGTCGCCTTCTTTTCACCTTTTAGTTTAGCACCTAATCCAATTTAAAGTTAAAGTTAAAGTTAAAGTACCAATGATTGTCACACACACACTAGGTGTGGCGAAATTATTCTCTGCATTTGACCCATCACCCTTGATCACCCCCTGGGAGGTGAGGGGAGCAGTGGGCAGCAGCAGTGGCCGCGCCCGGGAATCATTTTGGTGATTTAACCCCCAATTCCAACCCTTGATACTGAGTGCCAAGCAGGGAGGCAATGGGTCCCATTTTTATAGTCTTTGGTATGACTCGGCCGGGGTTTTGAACTCACAACCTACCGATCTCAGGGCGGACACTCTAACCACTAGGCCACTGAGTAGGTGTGAGTTCAGGAGATTTTGACATCTCCTGATGATTGAGGGAACCCCCCCTCATGAAACAGGCCTGTAGAGATGAAATAGTCTTGTGATTTTTTTCCCACACATACATATATATATATATATATATATATATATATATATATATATATATATCAGTGACGTGCGGTGAGGTTCATGGCTGGTGAGGCACTGACTTCATCACAGTCAGATTTACAAACATATGAACCCTAAAGAGTATCTTATTCACTATTTGATTGGCAGCAGTTAACGGGTTATGTTTAAAAGCTCATACCAGCATTCTTCCCTGCTTGGCACTCAGCATCAAGGGTTGGAATTGGGGGTTAAATCACCAAAAAATATTCCCGGGCGCGGCGCTGCTGCTGCCCACTGCTCCCCTCACCTCCTAGGGGGTGATCAAGGGGATGGGTCAAATACAGAGGACAATTTTAATTACACCTAGTGTGTGTGTGACAATCATTGGTACTTTAACTTAACTTTAACTTTACACATACAAACTGTAGCACACAAAAAAGCACATTTAATAAAAAAAAAACGTTATTATGGTCTTACCTTTACTTATAAATGAAGTCCATGCGTCGCTGTTGTGCTGGATTAATGCACCCCCTGACGGGAGTGTTATATCAACTAAAGCCCTCACTTAAACTTTCCACGTGCAAGATTGAATCTATTTAAAAAAGTGTAACCGAGGTTTTATAAATGTCGCTTATACTGTATGAAACTACAAAATAACAAACACGGAGGCTCCAGTTTACACGAGGACCACTTTATTTACGTTCTTTCAAAAACCTCCGCTCCACTCCAACGTGTCATCACTTCCGCTCTTAGCACCTTCAAAATAAGAGCTCAAGGCATATACTGTACAACTGCGCATAACAGGAACTTAACATCACAAAGAGGAAAGCCCATAAAAATAGGTTACAAAAGTTATTTAATAAGTAGCCAAAAGGTGCAAAAACAATAATGTTCGTGTTGGAGGAGTTGTGAATTAGCTACACCTTCAGTCTGCAGGTGTACCTAATGTTGTGGCCCTGCAGTCATTCACAACTCCTCCAACACGAACATTATTGTTTTTGCACTTTTTGGCTTCTTATGAAATAACTTTTTTAAATAGATTCAATCTTGCACGTGGAAAGTTTAAGTGTGGGCTTTAGTTGATACAACACTCCCGTCAGGGGGTGCATTCTACGGCAGGGGTGCAGGAGGCGGGATTACTGCGAGCCTCAGCCAGTGTGTCTTTTGCAGCCGTTTTATGATCGCTCAGCACAAGAAATACGTTACACACATACAGTTGTTGACAAAATACACTGTACATTATATACCTCAGCTAACTAAACTATGGAAATGTATAATATAATTCATATAGCAATACGGTCTCACTGCACAACAGGCCAGCAGTTAGCCGAGTCCGAAATCCATGTTGAGGCACAACGCAGTGACGTGCCTCAACTGGCTGCTGTTCACCGCACCGTCTCTTCTCAGTATTTGAACGGCAAATGTCAAATTTCAGCGATTTTAAATAAAAATAATCTAAAACTGGTGAAGTTAAATGGAAAATAACTTTATAGTATAATCACTGGATACATAACAGTTTAATAAAAATGTTTTCTTTTTACATTTTTTTTCTTTCCATAATGGCAGGTGAGGCCCCGCCTCATATATATATATATATATATTAGGGGTGTGGGAAAAAATCGATTCGAATTCGAATCGCGTTGTGCGATTCAGAATCGATTCTCATTTTTAAACAATCTTTTTTTTTTTTTAAATGTATTTATTTATTTTATTTTTTTAAATTAATCAATCCAACAAAACAGTACACAGCAATACCATAACAATGCAATCCAATTC
This sequence comes from Nerophis lumbriciformis, assembly GCF_033978685.3. Classification (NCBI taxonomy): domain Eukaryota; kingdom Metazoa; phylum Chordata; class Actinopteri; order Syngnathiformes; family Syngnathidae; genus Nerophis; species Nerophis lumbriciformis. The sequence continues at coordinate 20,659,266 of NC_084551.2, forward strand.
CAAAACAAAACCTGACCCAGCAACACTCAGAACTGCAATAAAAAGAGCAATTGAGAGGAGACACAAACACGACACAGAACAAACCAAAAGTAGTGAAGAAAAATGTATATTATCAACAACAGTATCAATATTAGTTACAATTTCAACATAGCAGTGATTAAAAATTCCTCATTGACATTATCATTAGACATTTATAAAAATAAAAATAAATGAACAATAGCTTACACTTGCATCGCATCTCATAAGCTTGACAACACACTGTGTCCAATGTTTTCACAAAGTTAAAATAAGTCATAATTTTGGTTCATTTAATAGTTAAAACAAATTTACATTATTGCAATCAGTTGATAAAACATTGTCCTTTATAATTATAAAAGCTTTTTACAAAAATCTACTAGTCTGCTTGCATGTCAGCAGACTGGGGTAGATCCTGCTGAAATCCTATGTATTGAATGAATAGAGAATCGTTTTGAATCGGGAAAAAAATCGTTTTTGAATCGAGAATCGTGTTGAATTGAAAAAAAAAATCGATTTTGAATCGAATCGTGACCCCAAGAATCGATATTGAATCGAATCGTGGGACACCCAAAGATTCACAGCCCTAATATATATATATTTATTTATTTTATTATTTTGCTGTCCTATTCAGCTACTCAAACACATCATATTTTTGATGTAGATGCCCATATCTGTTGTACAGATTTACTTTACAAAAGAGAAGTGTCGGATGCTTCTCTTGTTGCCTTATTTGTATTCAACTTTATTAAATGGATTTATTTAATGTTTGGTGCAGCGGGACCGGAGCAGGAGGGGATAGAAAGAAGAAACAAAGGTAGACCGGGGGGGGAATTGCGGGGACAAGAGGTGGATAAGACAGAGAGACGACAACACAAACAACAACAGAAAAACATCAGCAAATACGATATGTACAAATATGATACAAAAAATTATAGCAAATGATAAATAAATGGGTTGTACTTGTATAGCGCTTTTCTACCTTCAAGGTACTCAAAGCGCTTTGACACTACTTCCACATTTACCCATTCACACACACATTCACACACTGATGGAGGGAGCTGCCATGCAAGGCGCTAACCAGCACCCATCAGGAGCAAGGGTGAAGTGTCTTGCTCAGGACACAACGGACATGACGAGGTTGGTACTAGGTGGGGATTGAACCAGGGACACTGGGGTTGCGCACGGCCATTCTTCCACTGCGCCACGCCGTCCCAAAGAACCAGCTACTGAAGTATATGGTAATAACACAAAAATGACAATGAACATTATTGCACTACAAATGGAGCAATACAAATAACAATTGAATTAGCACTATTGAATAATAATAATAATAATAATAATAATTACTTCACATATCAACAGTACAATTGTTTCAAATGCAACAACACATGTATGTAATGAACAGTTGAATTACAAAAGAAAGCAGATACATGGAGGAGAAGAAAGAGAAGCAAACTATATTAACCTTGTAGATTGTTATAGTAAATTTAAGTTAAGCTTTGTCAATGTGCTGTGTTTTACCCGAAATTATTTATTTTACAAACATCAGAGCAAGTGCGAAAAATTAGACACACAAATAATACTCCAAAACCCTGCAAGCCGAGGCATCCACAAATGTGCGCACGCTAAAATGCATGAACCTTATGATTTGATGCTGTGGCATTGTTTAACGCTAGTATTCAGCATTGTAACAACATTTATAAGTTAGAAAAGACAAACGAAGTTCATCATAGGTGCCCTTTGATTGTTCTTTTATCAATGTAATTCATCATTTATATTTGTGCAGTTCTTCGTATAAAACTATAATTATTCTCTATGAAATGTATTGAAGTGATTGGCTGTTATGAGTTGTGTTGGGGAGGGTCGAGCTTGTGATTTCCAACTGCTTGTAAGGCAGTGAAGGCAACAGGCTGAGTGCGAGGCGGAAAAGAATGGATGCGTAGAGACGACAGTTATTTTTGGGGGGCGTGGTTGCAGCCATCAACAGCCTGTTATGTGTTTGCAATAAATGAGATTATTGATCGACTCCACCCTCTTTATTTGTATGCTTTAGTAGACATCATAGTATTTTCTGGTGATATTTAAATTAGATTTGCCTTATTTCTTATGGGGAAAATAGTTTTTCGAACAATTTGTTTTTTGTCTAATTTTTGGGAAAAAATTACTTTCTAAAACCAATGTTTGACTCTACATCAGGGATGCCCACACTTTTTCAGCAGGCGAGCTACTTTTCAAATGACCAAGTCGAGATGATCTACCTAATATATTTAAATATATGAGGTGGCGACTTGTCCAGGGTGTACCCCTCCTTCTGCCCGAATGCAGCTGAGATAGGCTCCAGCACCCCCCGCGACACCAAAAGGGACAAGCGGTAGAAAAAGGATGGATTATTTATACATATGTTATATTTAAATATATATATTTATTTATTTATGAAACAGACGTTTTTTGTTAATATGTTAAAGGTGTTTAATAAAAATACAAGCATGTTTAACACATATTGATTCCTTTCTTTCATGAATACAAGAATATAAGTTAGTGTATTACCTGATTCTGATGGCTTGCATTGATTGAAATCAGACAGGATCAACAGTCGTGCTGGTAACTTCCACATTTTCAAATTTTCATTGTGGAGGAGAAAAAAAAAGTCCTCCTTTCTGTCCAATTCCACATTAAAGTGGTGTTTTTTTTGGCATCTTAATTGTCCAGCGCTAGCTTTGTGAGACTCTTATTTTGAGACACTCTTATTTTGTTAGCGCAGGCAGGATGGAGCAGCGCTTTTACTGTAAAGACAGCAACTTTGAGGTTGGTTTTTAGGCTTTTAACAGCAAGTACTGCGCGAGAGTCTGTTGACATAAAAAGTGTTTCTCTCCTTCCTGCTAGTCGTTTTTTTTCTTCATACTGAGCTTGGAGCAGCCAGTGTCATCTCACTAGATCCTCGGGTGTCAATCAAGTGACGAATGTGACGTCGTTGTTAAGATTGATGATCACTAATTTTTAGGTCTATTTTTTTAATGCCTGGCTGGCGATCGAATGACACACCCTCGGCGATCGACCGGTTGAGTCTAGATTATTCATTCAACAATGTTTATGTGGTTTGCAGTGGTGTACATGGGCACAATATTAAAAAGACATCTTAGCATGATGTGTATTTGTATAGATCAGGGGTCGGCAACCCAAAACGTCCATATTGGACCAAAAATACAAAAAATAAGTCTGTCTGGAGCCGCAAAAATGTAAAAGCCTTGCATAAGTGTTAGAATGAAGGCAACACATGAAGTAAATGTCTATATTAGCTATAATAGCCTACTATCAAAATGACTTTAAAAGTCTTATATAAGTGTTATAATGAAGACAACGCATGATGTAAGTGTCTTTATTAGCTATAATAGCCTACTATCAAAATGACTTTAAAAGTCTTATATAAGTGTTATAATGAAGACAACACATGATGTAAGTGTCTATATTAGCTATAATAGCCTTCTATCAAAATGACTTTAAAAGTCTTATATAAGTGTTATAATGAAGACAACACATGATGTAAGCGTCTATATGAGCTAAAATACTGTAGCCTACTATCAAAATGACTATGTGTCACAGGCCGAAGCAAAAACTCGTTGACAGAAATGTTGAAATGTAATATTTATTCTACACATTTTTACAACATTGGAAACCATTAGTAAATCAGAGGCTACTCAGAAGGTGAGATAACTTCTGGAAATGACTGGCTTTTAATGGCCAAAAGGTATAGATGTGTGTGTCCAAGTTAAAGAAAACAGCAGGCTGTCTTATTTTAATAGATTTATTATAATCTTTCGGCAAGCTAGGTAATGCTTGCTGTGGTCTGGAACACCATGGCACACAAACAACTATCTGAAATGCAGCCAATATTAAATACAGATAATGTGTCGTGAGACATGCAAATATAAATTACCGTATTTTTCGGAGTGTAAGTCGCACCGGAGTATAAGTCGCACCTGCCGAAAATGCATAATAAAGACGGAAAAAAACATACATAAGTCGCATTGGAGTATAAGTCGCATTTTTGGGGGAAATGGATTTGATAAAACTCAACACCAAGAATAGACATTTGAAAGGCAATTTAAAATAAATAAAGAATAGTGAACAACAGGCTGAATAAGTGTACGTTATATGACGCATAAATAACCAACTAGAGCGTGCCTGGTATGTTAACGTAACATATTATGGTAAGAGTCATTCAAATAACTATAGTATATAGGACATGCTATACGTTTACCAAACAATCTGTCACTCCTAATCGCTAAATCCGATGAAATCTTATACGTCTAGTCTCTTACGTGAATGAGCTAAATAATATTATTTGATATTTTACGGTAATGTGTCAATAATTTCACACATAAGTCGCTCCTGAGTATAAGTCGTACCCCCGGCCAAACTATGAAAAAAACTGCGACTTATAGTCCGAAAAATACAGTACATACAAAGAGGATAAAAGTAAAGGATATTAAAAGAGCTCAAATATACCTACAAATGAGGCATAATGATGCAATATGTTCATACAGCTAGCCTAAATAGCATGTTAGCATTTAATAGCTTGCATTCATGCAGTGACCAAATATGCCTGATTAGCACTCCAACAAGTCAAAAACATCAACAAAGAGCACCTTTGTGCATTCACGCACAGCATAAAACGTTTGGTGGACAAAATGAGACAAAGAAGAAGTGGAAGATTTTACATGTACACAAACTGTTCGTTTTTTTCCTCCCATCTTTTTCAAAAATGCTCCAGAGAGCCACTAGGGCGGCACTTAAGAGCTGACACCCGGTATAGATGTATGTTCTGTATGTCATCCGTCACTCAAGGGTCATAACTTTGCCTCATTTATTTGTTGCATTATGCTTTGCTTGTCACATGCGCAGCGCTGCCCCAGTGCACACATACAGTATCTAATGCCAACTAAGGCAGAGGCCTTTCCTTATTGGATCACTAGCAAAAGTTTTACATCAAATGAGAAGATATGTTTTAAACTGGAAAAAAGAAATTGACATTGGTTGTATTCACTTTCGATCAAAGGATTTTTTTTTCTCTAATCTGATTATCAATCAGTTGGTGGACATTGGACATTCATTATCCGCAACATGCACTGAATTAGTCCCAGTGACTCACGTTCTTTCTCCAACACACACCTACACCCTCAGAGAAGTGCTTGCCCTTCTACAAAGGCTTTTTAATTATCTTTCATTGATTTCAGGCCTCTGGTAATCTCAATCAAAGATCCTGCTAATGGTTGGCGAAAAAAAGGAGGGGTTGTTGGTGGGATGAATCAAATCTGAAATACTGCAATTTCCATCTCGTCTTTTTTTAGCCACAACTTGGAACGGCGTGAAGAGAATGCTAATGAAAGGAAACAGGATTGTAAAAGGTTGTTGGGGAGAGTAGCAATTAATTGGACATGGAAGCTGTTTGGTTTTACAGTATTCATTTTTCCAAATTAATGTATGCAGTTACAGGTGTCTTCATTGGTAAATAAACGTGTAGTTCACACAGAACAACATCAAGCTGTCATGTTTGTTATATTTTTAAAAGTGCATATACAGACAAAACATACATTTGTATGAATGACTATTCAGTATTCATTACTGCTAAAATTACCTCCTGCCACTAACGTCATGTCTAAATGTCTAAAATATTCAGAATAAATGTTTAATCATTGTTAACTTGTACATGTCTGTCATGTACAAGTTGTCAATAACAACCTGCTCAGTGGCCTTGTGGTTAGAGTGTTCGCCCTGAGATCAGTAGGTCGTCAGTTCAAAAGTTATCCGAGTCATACTAAAGACTATAATAATGGGACCCATTACCTCCCTACTTGGCACTTAGCATCAAGGGTTGGAATTGGGGTTTAGATCACTAAAATGATTCCTGGGCGTGGCCAGCACTGCTGCTCACTGCTCCCCTCACCTCACAGGGGGTGAACAAGGGGATGGGTCAAAGGCAGAGGACAAATTTCACCACACCTAGTGTGTGTGTGTCAATCATTGGTACTTTAATTTTAACTTAATCAAATTAAATGTAAATTAGTTGAATATTATATTATACTTTTCTCAATCGCACACATTCAGACTTTGATTGATGCAGTACACACAATGTAGACAAATGTACTCAGACACACTACCCAATCAATTAACCAATCAGTAGACAATAGCCCGTGTTCCCTTCTGAATCTTAATTCTTCATTTACCTCCATGATGGTAACTTATAAGTACATTACATGGTTCAAGGTCCACAAAGCTCTGCTTAATGAGTTTGGTGGGGAAGACCCTGAAAACCTTGACCTCAACCCAATCAAACGTCATTAGGATCAGTCGCTAGGATTAATCCTCTCTCTGGGGGACACCTATATTTCATTTTATTTTGACTTTCTAAACACACGGCCAATACTCTTATAGTAGTGGTGTAACAGGAAAAGTATTTGTATCCGAATTTTGTTTTCATTGTGGAACCTTCAGTTGGGTGCAAATTCCCAATTGGTACACAATCAAGTAAGGACAGGTATTGTACCTCATGTCAGGTGTTTATGCAGTAAACAAATGCGGTGGCCAGCATTTGATTTGCAGGACTCAGGGCTCAGAAAAAGAAGCTCTCTTCCGTCAAGGTTATCTCTTCAAAAACACTTAAGGGGTGGTTCACACATTGCTGGTTTGGATGGTGGAACATGGCGTTTGTCAAACCGTCATGACCAGCGTCAATGACGGAAAGCCTTTTTCAACAAGTTTTGAACACAATGTCAATGTCAATGCCACCTGTAGTTTCTTGAAAAGCTTGCGGCACTTACATGTTTAACTCCGCCACCTTCGTAAAGTTACCGTGTTTACATCGGATTAAGTCAGTGTTAACAGTATTCTCACACCTTGCGGTGCGAATACAGAGGCTGCCATTCTAACAACGTTTTGAACATGACCTATTTCAAACTGCCAACTGAGGGTCCCCGCAGTTCTCAGGGTTCATTATGGATGAGTGATGAATGACCAGGTTTTATGTTTGGTGTTTTTAAGGTCTGTGTTATTACGGCCGTGACCACCTATGTTAAAGGCCTACTGAAATGCGATTTTCTTATTTAAAGGGGATAGCAGGTCCATTCTATGTGTCATACTTGATCATTTCGCGATATTGCCATATTTTTGCCGAAAGGATTTAGAAGAGAACATCAACGATAAAGTTCGCAAATTTTGGTCACTGATAAAAAAGCCTTGCCTGTACCGGAAGTAGTAGACGATATGTGCGTGACGTCACAGGTTGTGGAGCTCCTCACATCTGCACATTGTTTACAATCATGGCCACCAGCAGCAAGAGCGATTCGGACCGAGAAAGCGACGATTTCCCCATTAATTTCAGCGAGGATGAAAGATTTGTGGATGAGGAAATTGAGAGTGAAGGACTAGAGGGCAGTGGGAGCGGTTCAGATAGGGAAGATGCTGTGAGAGGCGGGTGGGACCTGATATTCAGCTGGGAATGACTAAAACAGTAAATAAACACAAGACATATATATATATACTCTATTAGCCACAACACAACCAGGCTTATATTTAATATGCCACAAAATTAATCCCGCATAACAAACACCTCCCCCCCTCCCATCTATATAACCCGCCAATACAACTCAAACACCTGCACAACACACTCAATCCCACAGCCCAAAGTATCATTCACGTCCCCAAAGTTCATACAGCACATATATTTCCCCAAAGTCCCCAAAGTTACGTACGTGACATGCACATAGCGGCACGCACGTACAGGCAAGCAATCAAATGTTTGGAAGCCGCAGCTGCATGCGTACTCACGGTACCGCGTCTGCGCATCCAACTCAAAGTCCTCCTGGTAAGAGTCTCGGTTGTCCCAGTTCTCCACAGGCCAATGGGAAAGCTTGACTGTCATCTTCCGGGAATGTAAATAATGAAACACCGGCTGTGTTATCCGGCACAACAGTCAGGTGGTGCATTCTAAGGCGGGGGTGCGTTATCCGGCACAACACCTGCCGCAATACACCGCTTCCCACCTACAGCTTTCTTCTTTGCTGTCTCCATTGTTCATTGAACAAATTGCAAAAGATTCACCAACACAGATGTCCAGAATACTGTGGAATTTTGCGATGAAAACAGACGACTTAATAGCTGGCCACCATGCTGTCCCAAAACGTCCTCTACAATCCGTGACGTTACGCGCAGACGTCATCATACCGAGACGTTTTCAGCAGGATATTTCGCGCAAAATTTAAAATTGCACTTTAGTAAGCTAACCCGGACGTATTGGCATGTGTTGCAATGTTAAGATTTCATCATTGATATATAAACTATCAGACTGCGTGGTCGGTAGTAGTGGGTTTCAGTAGGCCTTTAAGTTGAGAACAGGAACAGCAAACATACTATTAATTATTTGCTTAAAGGGAATGTTTCCAACCTTCACGCGGATGTATAGAGGGCGTTAACTTTCCAGAGCATTATATCCCGCCCTCTTCCGGCTTTTAGAACAAAATGAGGGGACTGCTTTTGTGCATGTGCACGCGCTTCCTGCGTGTTTGGTGGACGAGACAGTGCTGAGCAACAAGCCTGAATTCAAGACAAATTCCGCGAGTCGACAAGCAATTTTTATTCAATACAATTATAAATTGTGCAAAATATAGACATTTTAAAAAATAAACCACTAATGGTAACATAAAATAGCTGGTGGTGAGGAGGGGCAGGCCATAGGATTTTTTATTTTTTTATTTGAACAAGTTGCAAACAGCCTATTTTTAAATTAGTTTACCTATTATTTACAAAAAATTAGTAAAGACAAGACGACGGATGTATTTTTTTAATGCATTCTAACTCGTAAATAAAAGTCTGTTTACAATGGAGCCAAAGGGAGGTCCTCTATCCTGCCCATAAAACCCAATAAATAACCATCCCAAAAGTGCCAACAATACTCCATTTACATTTCGCGACTTGACTATGAACCAAATATTAGTAATATTGTTATTATAAACGCTAACGCAAACATACTATGTTGACATTGTTGGCTGGTAAACTGCTTTCTCGCCTCGGAGGTCGTGGGGGTTTAAGCTAGATCATAAATAACGCCTCTCACTTGGATAGTAGAAGGATGAGGACGTAACCCGACAAGTTGGTACACTTTGACAGGCAATTTAGAGCAGGAAATGGGCAGAACGACAAAAAAGACACTTAGTTTCACCCCCACCCGTCTTTTTTATTAGTAATTGTTCATATAAATGAAAATATAACAAGATTCTATCAGTTGGCATCGTAATGACAGCAGACATTGTACAGTAAGGGATATTATATTATGTTTGTTGGCTCTCATGAAGTCTGCAGTGAGTAATAATCAGTGATGTTGAAAGAGAACGCAAATGCTGTGATACTTTTTTTCAAATGAATGGGCTGTGTATGCTTAAAATTAGCAAATGATGTAAATATTACTTATTATAAATGTGCCCGTTACTACATTACATACTGTATATACTTACAGCATGTATATAAAAACTTAATGGAGGTGTTTAGATGTTTTTTAAGGGCTCTATAGGCAGAATAGAGCGACTCCCATAGGCTCCATTGTAAGCTGACTTTTACTATTTAAAATGCATTACAAAGAAGAAAAACATATGTGTTCTTGTCTTACATAAGGACTGTGAATGATAGGCAAAATTTAAAAAAAAGTGCAGAGAAATTATTTAAACTGTTCCAACTGTTACTTGTGTAAATGTAATGTTGCACTTTCCTATTAAGAAAATTAGTAAACCAGGGGTGTCCAAAGTACTGCCTGGGATCTATCTGGTCCTGAAGCTTGTTTTTTATTGGCTTTCAACATCAGCCACCATCTCCCAATCTAAGAACAAAATAATTGCTTTACTAATTAGATGTATTATTATATTTTACATTCATTTTCTTTGTCACCTATGAAGCAAAGCTTATATTGCTTACATTGCAGTACCGTATTTTCAAGACTATAATTAGCTACTTTTTTCCCACGCTTTGAGCCTTGCGGCCTATAAAACAGTGCTGCTAATGTATGGATTTCTTCCTTAACGGCCATAATGTTTTGTGTTCAACAAGTTTTCATCGAAAACCAACAGAGACAATGAAAAGGTGTGGTATTGTTGGTGCTGTAGCACCATCTTTTGAACGAGTTCGCTCACTTCAGGTGCTGCGGGTTTAAAATGTACTTCCCGTTTCATTACTTGAACCGGAAGTATTCGTCCATAGTGTTTCTGCTCGAAAAGATTGATTTGTCACTCCAAGCAACATTTGTAAGTTTTACAATATAACTAAAACAATTAATACTCCCTAAACCGTCCCGTGTGATGTCTGTAAGAGTGTTTTCATGCATATTTGTCTGTGCTATCATAATGTAATCACGCTAGCGTCATTAGCATTAGCTAATATGCTAACACATTTACAGGTGTCTGTGTTAGTTTTATTAACTTACATTGGCATTCTGTTGTATTGCTCTAGTTTCGTAAATCCACTACAACATCACGGTGGCGTTATTGAGTCTGACTGATTGGAGAGCTAGTTTCCGCAGTTAGCGAGTCCATAACTATGATTTGTGTTTTGTTTGATCAGCCATTTTACTGCTGTGTGACAGGCACCGTTTGGAAACAATTAAGGTATTTAAATAAACATTTACAAAATATTTCGTATCGGTATATATATATATGTGTCTTATGGTCCAGTGCGGCTAATATATGTAAAGAATAATTTCGCCACACCTGGTATGTGTGTGACAATCACGGGCACTTCAACTTTAACTTAACTTTTAAACCTTTTAATTTCTTCTCAAATTTGGTGGGTGCTGCTTAAATACGCTCTATAGTCCAAAAAATACGATATTTTGACATATCCATACCCATCTTTATTACTCAAATGTATTCTTAATTTTTTTCTGTATGTTATTTTTTAGTTGTGTAGAATTATAAAATATATTATACATATTAGTTATATTTCATATAATTATATGTTATTATGTATAAATTATAATGTATATACTGTAGTAGAGAATTAGCTGCAGGGAGTCTATCGTTTCATGTTTTATTTTAAAATTCATAGAAGCTCAAAAGCTAAACAGTTTTAGTTTGGCATTTTTGTTACCTTACCTCCCGTTTATGAACCAAACCGTAAGGATGTTGTACCGTTACACCCGTATTTTAAATACATTTAAGAAATTGAAATATAAAAATTTTTGCAGTATACTCTGTGTTGTGGACATTAAAGACTTTAAACTTGGTCTTAACGTTAATGTATGAGCCACCATCACAAAAGAGACATGTGAGCGTGTAGCCAAAATAATAGGGTTAGTTGAACTAGTCTGAACTTGTGGAAAACCCTGCAAAAGAATTTAGCTAATGTAAAGTGTGTTCTACTTGAAGTTAAAACACTTCCAGGGGGATTTCCAAAGACCACAACAACCACAGGTCATGTGTGTGTGTGTGTGTGTGTGTGTGTGTGTGTGTGCAGTGTCTTTTTTTGCAAGTGTCTTACTTGATTAGTGTGACATCATTCAGCAGTGGCTTATTGGGGCTTTAGTGAAAACTATTCATGAGATGAACTGCATTAAATTACCCGGTGAAAATACAGTGGAAGTTGAACAATGTTTTAACAATATTTTGTTAAAGGTGCAGAATATACACAGATCTGATAGGTTGGAATGTCATGATGACTTCGTAAATCAGCTGCATGACCTCACACAAAAGGTTCAGTTCTGTTCAGTTAAGTTCATTTCAAACATGCATACAATACACTTACAATGTAATGCATCACATATTTCCAGTTGTTTCATTACAGCACAACCAAAAAGGAGTAGGAAGAAGCCGAGTTTATTTAATCCCACCGCTTTTCCGATCATAGCAGTTTAATCCCATGTCTTTCTCTGTTTATAACAGAAAAGCAAATGAATACATATTAAATAAGTAAATATACCATTAGTAAGTAAATAAATATTAAATACATATATAATATTTGCCTTTGTACTTTGTGAACACGTGTGGTTTGAGCAGTCTCTTAAACTGAATCATATTGGTGCTTTGTTTGATTTCCTTCCTGAATCCATTCCATAATGTAATACCACATAGGGATATGCTAAAGGTCTTAAATGTTGTACATGCACACAAATGTTTTAAATGAGATGTTCCTCTAAATTTATATTTATCTTCTTTTGTTGAGAAGAATTGTTGTACATTCTTGGGTAGCAGATTATAGTTTGCGTTGTACATTATTTTAGCTGTTTGCAAATGCACCAAATTGTTGAATTTCAATAATTGTGATTTAATAAATAACGGGTTTGTATGTTCTCTATATACAACATTATATATTATTCTAATTGATCTTTTTTGTAACACCGTTAGTGAATGAAGAGCGCATTTGTAGTATTTGTATTTCTCAGATATAGTAACACTAGCGAGCAGTAGAGATTATTTAGTGATTTTTGGTCCAAAACATATTTTGCTTTATTCAATAATCATGTGTTTCCTGCTACTTAATGTTGTATATTTTTACATGAGGTTTGCAGTTCATTTTATCATCTATTATTATACCCAGAAATGTATTGTCTTTTGTTCTTATACATTTTGTACTTGTTTTCTGCCTCTGTAGATCTTTGTGTTATGAATGCTCTATATAATGTATTCTTCTTGTTGCAAGCATTTTTCAGTCCTTTTGTCATCCAAAGTTGATTGTTTTTCTTTTGCTTCTTACTAAGTTGTTTCAATGGACTGTGTTTGTCATAAAGCATCGTGGAAGTATTAAAAATTGTACCATATGTATTATCTACATAAATTGCCCTGTATACATTATCCCAACTTTGATTTCTCAGATCATTCTTGAAAACTGTCATTCCTTGTTTTGTGCATATTCTTCAAAATGTATTTTTAAGTTAAGTTAAAGTTAAAGTACTAATGATTGTCACACACACACTAGATGTGGTGAAATGTGTCCTCTGCATTTTACCCATCCCCTTGTTCACCCCCTGGGAGGTGAGGGGAGCAGTGGGCAGCAGCGGTGGCCGCGCCCGGGAATCATTTTGGGTGATTTAACCCCCAATTCCAACCCTTTATTCTGAGTGCCAAGCAGGGAGGTAATTTTTGTCATCAATATTCCTCTTATTGTGGTTTCTGTCATAGTTAATGAAAAATGGTGGATGATCACTGATGTCGGATATTAAGCAGACCACTTGTAGTGTTATTATCAAAATCATTGATAAAAATATCATCAATAAGTGTGGCACTGTGTCTTGAGATTCTGCTCGGCTTTGTGATTTTAGGATATAAACTTAGGCTATACACTGTGTCAATAAAGTCATCCCTGGACTTGTGTTTGTTTGGGTTCAAGAGGACAATGTGGATCTATATATACAGCTGATTAATATGTTTTTTGTTTTTTTCATGACATATTTCAATGGTTAGACATTGAAAGATATCAATAGCTAATGACATATTTTTTACCACTTTGTAGTTTAAGTTCTTCATCACGTACACAGCTACTCCCCCTCCATTCTTGTTGGTTATGTTAATTTAATTTAGTTAAAATTCTTCCAAGTCAAAATCCATTTCTTTTTTAGCATCTATCCATGTTTCTGAGATAGCGATAACTTTGAAAGCTTTGTTTAATTTTTCCAAAAAATGCTTCACATTGGTTTAGTTTGCATAAAGCTTCTGCTGTTTCAATGAATAATCGACAGTTTGTTGTCGATTTGAATGTTTACGTTATATTGTCAATAGTAGTGAACATTGTTTTTTACCTTTACTTTCTTTAAGATTGGCGTGCATTGGTCCCTCATAAAAAATGTTTAAGATATATGAATAGAAATTAAGCAGCATTTCTAAAAGGTTCATAAAAATGTTTTCAAACCAATTCTGTACAAAAAAAATTGTGTCAGGAGCCATAAAGTTAAAGGCCTACTGAAACCCACTACTACCGACCACGCAGTCTGATAGTTTATATAACAATGATGAAATCTTAACATTGCAACACATGCCAATACGGCCGGGTTAGTTTACTAAAGTGCAATTTTAAATTTCGCGTGAAATATCCTGCTGAAAACGTCTCGGTATGATGACGTCAGCGCGTGACGTCACGGATTGTGGAGGACATTTTGGGACAGCATGGTGGCCAGCAATTAAGTCGTCTGTTTTCATCGCAAAATTCCGCAGTATTCTGGACATCTGTGTTGGTGAATCTTTTGCAATTTGTTCAATGAACAATGGAGACAGCAAAGAAGAAAGCTGTAGGTGGGAAGCGGTGTATTGCGGCAGGTGTTGTGCCGGATAACGCACCCCCGCCGTAGAATGCACTCCCTGACTGTGTTGTGCCGGATAACACAGCCGGTGTTTCATTGTTTACATTCTTGGAAGATGACAGTCAAGCTTTACCATTGGCCTGTGGAGAACTGGGACAACAGAGACTCTTACCAGGAGGACTTTGAGTTGGGTACGCAGACGCAGTACCGTGAGTACGCATGCAGCTGCGGCTTCCAAACATTTGATCGCTTGCCCGTACGTGCGTGCCGCTATGTGCATGTCACATATGTAACTTTGGGGACTTTGGGGAAATATATGTATTGTAGGAACTTTGTGGAGGTGAACAATACTTTGGACTGTGGGATTGAGTGTGTTGTGCAGGTGTTTGAGTTGTATTGGCGGGTTGTATGGACGGGAGGGAGCGGGGAGGTCTTTGTTATGCGGGATTAATTTGTGGCATATTAAATATAAGCCTGGTTGTGTTGTGGCTAATAGAGTATATATATGTCTTGTGTTTATTTACTGTTTTAGTCATTCCCAGCTAAATATCAGGTCCCACCCGCCTCTCACAGCATCTTCCCTATCTGAATCGCTCCCACTGCCCTCTAGTCCTTCACTCTCACTTTCCTCATCCACAAATCTTTCATCCTCGCTCAAATTAATGGGGAAATCGTCGCTTTCTCGGTCCGAATCGCTCTCGCTGCTGGTGGCCATGATTGTAAACAATGTGCGGCTGTGAGGAGCGCCACAACCTGTGACGTCACGCTACTCGTCTGCTACTTCCGGTACAGGCAAGGCTTTTTTATCAGCGACCAAAAGTTGCGAACTTTATCGTCGATGTTCTCTACTAAATCCTTTCAGCAAAAATATGGCAATATCGCGAAATTATCAAGTATGACACACAGAATGGACCTGCTATCCCTGTTTAAATAAGAAAATCGCATTTCAGTAGGCCTTTAAATAAACAGTTTAATACAAAAGTACATGTTAAGCTACTTACATATTCGTCAAAACTAATATGAGTTTGGTAGAACTTAAAATAAGGAAGTGGCTTTAAAAGAAATGACTTTGAATGGCATCAACATTAGGGAAAAAGAGCTCACAAGGCATCTTGCAGTCAGCTAAAAAGCCAGGACAGTATACACAGAGACTAATTGGACATGCACTACAAGTTCACTATTTGGATCACTGTGTAAAAAGCTGTTGTTGCTACGTTAAGCAGTTCAGCTGTGAGGTTTAATAGGCTCCAGTGACACCGCCCCACCCTACCATGGTCAATGATGGGCCCTGCAGTTTTCGTGTAATCCTGCGAACAGGCAGCCTGAAGAACTCCCTTGACAGCTGTTTCAGAGGAGTCCAAAAAGCTGACAAGAAGCAGCAATTTAATAGAGCTTAGGTTGTTCTTTATAGATTTTACATTCTAATATATTCGTCTGATATCTGTTTGCCCATGTTAAGAGCTACTTTAATACATATTGGTTTAGCGCTTTATATCAAACAGGATAAGACATGTTATAACTTTACGGCATGCAACGGCAAGAAGGCTGATGGTTCCGTATGTATAACAGTGCCACTGAAAACCAACAACCAAATACAGTAGACTTCCGTCATTCGGGGGCTTTATCAATCAATCAATCAATGTTTATTTATATAGCCCTAAATCACAAGTGTCTCAAAGGGCTGCACGAGCCACAACGACATCCTCGGTACAGAGGGCAAGGAAAACTCACCTCAGTGGGACGTCGATGTGAATGACTATGAGAAACCTTGGAGAGGACCGCATATGTGGGTAACCCCCCCCCCCCTTTATATTCCAAGCCCACCTAGAAAAAAATAAAAAAGTGTATGTATATAACAGTGGTTCTTAACCTGGGTTCGATCGAAACCTAGGGGTTCGGTGAGTCTGCCTCAGGGGTTCGGTGGAGGTCAAAACACACCCGACTCATCGTGTAAATACAAACTTCTCCCTATCGGCGTATTACGGATACGGCAACAGCTGACTGGCTTGCAGGTGTGTAATTTGTTGTGAGTTTATGCACTGGGTTGGTTTTGTTCTCTGAACAAGGTGATGTTCATGCACGATTAATTTTATACACCAGTAAAAAAACATGGTAACACTTTAGTATGGGGAACATATTCACCATTAATTAGTTGCTTATTAACATGCAAATGAGTAACATATTGGCTCTTAACCAGTCATTATTAAGTGCTTATTAATGCCTTATTTGGCATGGCCATATTATAACCCTAACCCTCTAACCCTGACCCTAACCAAATAACTCTAATCTAAGTCTTTATTACTTAGAATATGTTCTCCTAGTGTCCAAATAACTCTAAATGTAGTCTTTGTTACTTAGAATATGGTCCCCATACTTAAGTGTTACCAAAAACATATAACATTGTCTTGAATTAGAAAAAAAAAAAAAAAACATTTTATTTTTCACTAAAGAAGGGTTCGGTGAATGCGCATATGAAACTGGTGGGGTTCGGTACCTCCAACAAGGTTAAGAACCACTGGTATATAAGATGCACATAAAAATGTTTTTATCTGACACTCTGTGAAAGACTAGACTATGATGCTGCATCAGGGTGCCACCGCACGCCCAGGGCCGGCCCGTGGCATAGGCCGTATAGGCAAATGCTAAGGGCGCCGTCCATCAGGGGGCGCCATGCCAGTGCCACAAATGTTGGAGAAAAAAAAAAAGAAAAAAAAAGTTGTTACTATTATTTCTAAATAAAAAAAATAATCTCACGTTAATTAAAATGCAAAGTAAAGCCTATTTAATAGAAATATTATTTGTTACAACATTACGCCCCCCCTCCTCCCCACGCACGGTGCGCCCCCTCCCTTCCCGTATCATGACTCTTTTTGGACGTCACCACATCAAAAAATCAACACAAGATGTCAAAACGGCCAAAACTGTCAGGTGCCCAGGGAAGAAAAAAGAGAAAAGAAGAGGAGAAACGAGAAAAGACAGAGGTAGCAGGTAGGTAACGTTAGCCTACATGAAATTATTTGTCTGTTACAGAATGTGATAGTACCTGGCTTTTTAGCATTAAGCTAATGTTACATGATTCGGCAATTGCTAATCAATAAATAGCTAGTTCTGTTTTAACGTCGGGTTAATATTGTGGAGGGGGCTAAATTGTTATGGAAAATAATAATGTAACGTTAGGTAATTACAGTACTCCCACCTTACATTCCTCAGGGACATTTGTATTAGATCTTTTAAGCAGGTGTTTTTTGTTTACATTATTGCCTTCTGGTTAGCTAATGTTTGCCCTGCAGGTAATAGTCACTTTTCCACCCCTTTATATATTAGGTATAGTTGTAAGTAAAAAAAAAAGGTCAAAGACAAAGCTATTCGGGTTCTTGTGAGTATATACACTTCACTGCCGATGTGGGGGGGCGCCACCTAAAATCTTGCCTAGGGCCTGCGCACGCCACCTGGCTAGCTCCTCCTGGTTTTACAGTGACACGTTCCTCTGACTTTGGATCAACATTTGCAATAAAGTGACTGTAATTATTCAATTAAATTCATCTCCAGAACCCTCCCCGTCTCTCCAGTTGTCATGTTTTACTTGCGATGAAGCAGCTACCAAGAACCTGGCAACATTTGCATTTTGAAAACGAGGGAAATTTTCCAGTAATGAAGCATAACAAATAAGGGAAATGGAACCAAGGTGTTGTGCTTTAACGCGTGTACATATAACCCAAGTATAAAGACACTACTCAGCATGACTGATTTGCCAAAGTGTCTCCATTTCGTCTTTTAATTCGCACTCCGATTACATGTATACTACTGAAAACAGATGGCAAAAGTTTTGATAAAGCCACAGTTCTTTAATTAGAGGGTATTTGTTCAACCTAATTCTGCGTTCTCATGCCCTTTGCAACCGAGTAGGCAAACTAGGCAACTTTCTAGGGACCCAACTGAAAGACCCCCTGACACCATCGAGTCATGTATTCAAATGTTTGCCTAGGCCCTCTCAAATACCTTGAAACAAGCCTAAGTGTTCTGTATCATTTCCTGTTTGGGCGCTCTTATTTTGGATCTACTTCCTTTCGTACTTCTGTGAAACTGTTTAGTTTCCTACCAGTAGACCTGTTTTCTATTGCTAATCAAGTCTATTCAGGTTTACCTGTTGCTCCTTACCAGCGCTGGATTATTATGGGCCTGCTGCAACAAAAAATTAGCTGTTTGGCCACAATACCCAGCAATAGGTTTGGATGAGAAAAGATGAGGCCTTTAATCCCAGGATCACCATACCTACTGTCAACGTACCGTCAAGCATGGTGGTGGTAGTATTATGTAGTATTGGAAACTCAAGACAGCCATGACATTATGTTCTTTACAAGTGTATGTAAACTTTTGATCGCGACTGTATGTAGCATAAACTATAATTTTTCTTGCGACATCTAGTGGACACATTTAGAACTGCGGTTTCTTTCATTCAAAAATTTCAGGTACATTTTTATACTTAGCAAACTCATCCCGCGGGCCGGATAAAACCTGTTTGCGGGCCTGATCCGGCCCGGGGGCCTCACGTTTGACCCCCCCTGCTGTATATGCTTCTCCACGTCAGAATTGGGGTCAAATACGAAAACCTTATTTGATGATTTACTACAAATACTATTGAATATTATGGTTTTATTTCAAATGGGCACATCCCAACCACACACACACACACACACACACACACACACACACACACACACACACACACACACACACACACACACACACACACACACACACACACACACACACACACACACAGCGTTTGACTTGCTGAACGACATCTATCACAAAAGAGACGACTGCAGCAGCGTGTGTGCACACCTGTATCTATCTCTGAGCCTTTTGTATGTTTTTCGAGTGCAGGTTCCCTCTTTGAGCCTTTTGTCGCCGCTTTGATCCGTCAATGTACGAGCCCAGACACGTTTCCCACACACACACGTGCACACACACACACACACACACACACACACACACACACACACACACACACACACACACACACAAGGTATAAATGGTCTCAGATCCACAATAAAGGTGCATTGTAGTCCTGCTATTGAGTTCTCTCCTCCCCCTCCTTGGTCACTCTTTTTAATTCCTCTTTGTGTGACCCCTTCCTCCTCTCCCCATCCCTTAATCTCTATTTCCCACCACTCACACCTTGCAGCCCTCCTGTCGTCACCCGACTCTCCTCTTCCTCCCCTCGTCACCTTTCTACCTTCCTCTCCCCTCGTCTCCTCCGTGCCAGATGAAAGCAGAGATCAGCCGCTGTCTTTGAAGTGGCCGACACTGGCACACGCCGCCTTGCTTTAGCCGCCGGAGGGGAAGGGGGGGTCACAGGTTTTAGGAGAAAGGGTGGGAGATGAGAGGATGGAAGAGAGGGGAGAGAACGGCGTTTAATTTAGCGAGGAACGGGAAGAAGCCCGAGCTGAGAGGTTGATGCAAATGATGTCATTCAGCCTTTACCATGGCAACCTAAGGAATGTCTTACCCCCCAAAACATACTCCAGCCTGACTGGCCAATTGTGTTGGGGAAATAATTGTTCTCCCTCTGAAGCCGAAAACTAATCTTGAGTCCACAACTGTTCAGTGAAGCATCACTTTTTTTTAGTTTGTCCCACAACTCCTTTTGCAACTCTTTTTGTGACCTTTGAATTCCTTGTTTGACCATTATGTCTTCTTCTTAATGCAGCAATATGTGGAAGTGTGTAATGTGTCCAACGTCAATCGTATCATTAAAGAACTTTCTAACTGGTTTCTTTTTTTACAGTGGTACCTCGGTTTTTGTGAGTTGAGGTAAGTGAAAAGGTTAATTGTCAACAGTGAGTGTCACATTTATCGGCGGGCCACATCCGGCACCCTGTCCGGCACTCGTGAGGCCAATCATAAATTACAAAATAAATTTTAAAAAGTATCTATGTCGAGTGTGCAATACAACGGCGCTGCTTTTGTTTTGAAAAGTGTTATTTGTATTACTTCCGTGTGGACGTATGCTCGTGCGCGATTGTGAGTGAATGTGAACAGCGGCAATCACAAATTACAAAATAAATTTAAAAAAAACATCTATGTCGTGCGTGCAATACAACTGTGCTGCTTTTATTTTGAAAAGTGTTATTTATGGGCGTATGTCCGTGTGTAACCTGTGAGTGAAGGTGCACAGCGACAAGCAACGTTCCCTCTAAGGTGCGCGCCTGTGCAATTGCGCATTGCTCAAGCGTCCTCTGCGCACGGCAAATCTATGCCACGCACAAAATCAAATAAAAAAATAAGCGCATAACAATTTTCGACACACGGACACGACAGAGAAAACAGTTTTCGTCATCATTGTTCAAATATTGCAACGTCTGTCGAGACGCTTTGAGGAAATTAATTCCATCCATCACTTTACTGAGCAAAACTCTTTATTGTCGGCCATAAACCAAAACATTAGTAAAAAAAATTATATCTCGCAAAACTGGTCATTTTCTGCAGTACAAACCAGACCAAAAGCAACTTTGTCATATCAACAGCAACCGCTCGCTCTTTCTCACTTGCGCCAACACATGCACATATGGCACTTAGCCAGTGATGCGTTTACAGCCACACAAAAAGTCGGACAACTCCAACACCACACATAAAGTGTAATTCCAGGTCGTTACACTATGATTTACCAATCAAATGTGTGCTTATTCTAGTGTCATTTATTAGGACTCTTAATTTATAAATATTAATCATGAAATGCTGTTAGTATATTAAATAAATACTAATAAAAATATATTCTTTACAAACAGGAAGTTGCACGAATGTACACATGATCCCCCGCTTACATCTCATTGTGCAACATGTGAATGTTTTAATGGGAACTAAATGCAATGTCTGAAAGGGGTAAAAATTATTTCCAAAGCAGGACCTCCACCCAGACAAACAATACAAGTACACAGTTCATGAAAAACAATATTTGTTGTTATTGTCATTGTAAGTGGGCCTAAACATTTATATTAGAAATGGAAATGACTGCTGTCATTTGATTATAATAATAAGAGAATGTTGTCTATCTATCTGTGTTGGCCCTGCGATGAGGTGGGCACTTGTCCAGGGTGTACCCCGCCTTCCGCCCGAATGCAGCTGAGATAGGCTCCAGCACCCCCGCGACCCCGAAAGGGACAAGCGGTAGAAAATGGATGGATGGATGGAGGCTGAACTTGTTATTTAGTCAGGTTTGGGACAGGTGTGCTGCTGGTGTAGCCACAGTGTGCACGTGTGATGTTGCTCACATGGGCTCCACTGAATGCTCAGGGAGTTTTTGCGTTTGCTCACACACATGAAAAATTAGAGGGAACATTGGCGACAAGTGATGCCTGATTACCCCCGAGATGCTAAAAAGAGAAAAGTTGATGACAAATGGCGTGTTTTCAACAAGAAATGGACTGCCAAGTATTTCTTTACAGAAATTAAAGGTAAAGCCGTGTGCTTAATTTGTGGTACACAGGTTGCTGTGTTTAAAGAATATAATTTGAATCGCCACTACACGACGAAGCATGAGGAAAAATACCGCAATCTGTCTGATGAAGAGCGCGCAAGGGAGCCTGAAGCATTGATGGTAAAACTGCAAACCCAACAAGGACTTTTTGCCAAATGTAACACCCCCAGAGATGCAGCCGTCAGGACAAGTTTCGTCATTTCTCACAAAATCGCCAGAAAAAGTAAGGTGTTTTCTGACGAAGAGTTTATTAAGGAGTACTTATTGGACTGTTGCGCTGATATGCCCGGAGAAGAGGGGCGCATTTGAGAATGCGTCACTCTCCCGACGCACTGTAACGAGGCGGGTTGAGACCATCGTTGGAAACTTGGAGCTTCAGCTGAAGAACAGAACGGCCGACTTTGACTGTTTTTCGCTGGCTTTGAATGAGAGCTGCGATGCACGTGACACCGCCCAGGTGCTCATCTTCTTACGTGGGATAACTGCAGACTTTCAAATCACGGAGTAGCTGGCAGCCATGCAGTCAATTAAAGAGACAACCACAGGTAATGACTTGTTCACATAGGTAAATGCGTGTTTGGACATGTTAGGACTGAAATGGGACAAGCTGGCAGGTGTGACAACAGATGGTTGTCTAAATCTGACAGGGAAAAATGTTGGACTTTTAAAGAGGATGCAGGATAAAGTGACAGAAATTGACATTTTTGCATTGTATTTTACATCAGGAAGTGTTGTGTAAGACAGTGTTAAAAATAAAACCATCAAAAGCAATCTGCTTTTGTATAAAGTTAAGTTAGGTTGAATTAAATTATTATTATTATTATTATTAATCTTACGGGTTGCTCATGCGGCCCACGGTAAAAATTAATTGCCCACCCCTGCTATAGTGTCTTTAATTTGAATTTAATTTAATTGAAGTATTTATTTTAATTTAGCTATATAACTAATGATGCAGCCCCAGGTCAAGTCAAATTGTTTTGGTGTACCCCTCAGATTATATTTAACTTTCTCTAAATCTAAGAAAAACATGAGGTCCTTAAGCCATCGGGGAGGCCTTGGGGGCAAACTGTGATTTCCACTCCAATAAAATCCTTCTACGAGCTATTAATGTTGCAAAGGCGATACTATCCCTAAAAGTCTGCTTAATTTTTTGATAGTTTAGTGGAATTCTAAAAATAGCCAAAAATAGCCAAGTGACAGTTCTTATCTCAAAACGCTCGTAAATTGAGGCCCTTTTAAGTTGAAGTACCACTCGAGTTCATTCCAAAAGGTCAGACAAAGACTGAATAGCCCGAAAACCAAAACTATTTTTCACCCAAAAATAATGCAAATCCAATTAATTATTTCCAGACAATCAAAAATGTTATCGGAAATCACAAGACTTAGACTCAGACTTAGACTTCCTTTTTATTGTCATTCAAATTTGAACAACAATTTGAACAAATAAGTTAGTGTTTTTCTCTCTCTTTATCAAAGTGCTGGCATTTACAACTTTTTTTTGGCACCATGGTGGATTACTTTGCAGTCATACGCAATAAAAAGAAAAGCAGAGACTTGTGATGTTAGTGTGTTCGTTAGATCAGAACTACGGTGAGTCAGCCAGTGATGATGTCATTGAGGAGCGATAAAGCCTGGGGAGAATCATGCTGGGTTCCTCGAAATTTCCCAGTCGCAAGTTTTAACTGGAACTCAGGGCCGGATTTCGTACTCGGAAGTTCAGAGAGTCCTCACCATCCATGAGTTGGCTTTCGAAGATGGCTGCTATGAGTATAAACAATAATAGAAACTCCTTTAACAACCGTGGTTAGAATTGCCGACTAGTTTTTGTCACAGTAAATTAACTATAAACATGGTCTTGTTTGTTGGACATCAGGCTGAAGTAAGCTTCCGATTCACCAGCCTCCGATTCAAATGGTGGGTAATACTGATAACAAACTGATACATTTAACTTAAAATGTCATCATCATTGAAAAATTGTGTCAATTGTGCAAAATAAATCTAAAGATTTTTAATTTTTTATCTTTGTGTTTCCTCTTCAGCTACCGTGTTTTAAGATCACAAATGGACCGCATAGTCAGTGGCTTTGTGGTTAGAGTGTCCGCCCTGAGATCGGTAGGTCGTGAGTTCAAACCCCGGCCGAGTCATACCAAAGACTATAAAAATGGGACCCATTGCCTCCCTGCTTGGCACTCAGCATCAAGGGTTGGAATTGGGGGTTAAATCACCAAAAATGATTCCCGGGCACGGCCACCGCTTCTGCTCACTGCTCCCCCTCACCTCCCAGGGGGTGATCAAAGGTGATGGGTCAAATGCAGAGAATAATCTCACCACATTGTGTGACAACCATTGGTACTTTAACGTTTTTAACTTATATTCAAACAAGTCAGGTGCATGAATAGATTTCATGGCCATCTTAATTTCCGACTTCCTACTGGAACGCGAATAACTGGGCTGTGACGTCATTCCCAGCTCCGACTTACAACTTCCGAGGTTAATTCAACGCAGCGTTTCTTTGTGCACTCCAGTCTGCAGTATGACTCACAGGCAAACCGACTCGTTTGTCACACAAAATGTTGGGCCCTATGATAAACTAGACGGGAAACAACATTTTCAGTGAAAAGTAAACCCTACAACAACTGGTGTGTATAAAAAGTAACCACTGTATATTGTTAGTAGGGATGTCCGATAATCGCTTTTTGCCGATATCCGATATTCCGATATTGTCCAACTCTTTAATTACCGATACCGATATATACAGTCGTGGAATTAACACATTATTATGCCTAATTTGGACAACCAGGTATGGTGAAGATAAGGTACTTTTGAAAAAAATTAATAAAATAAAATAAGATAAATAAATTAAAAACATTTTCTTGAATGAAAAAGAAAGTACAACAATATAAAAACAGTTACATTGAAACTAGTAATTAATGAAAATGAGTCAAATTAATTGTTAAAGGTTAGTACTGTATTATATGGGCTTCACGGTGGCAGAGGGGTTAGTGCATCTGCCTCACAATACGAAGGTCCTGAGTAGTCTTGGGTTCAATCCCGGGCTCGGGATCTTTCTGTGTGGAGTTTGCATGTTCTCCCCGTGACTGCGTGGGTTCCCTCCGGGTACTCCGGCTTCCTCCCACTTCCAAAGACATGCACCTGGGGATAAGTTGATTGGCAACACTAAATTGGCCCTAGTGTGTGAATGTGAGTGTGAATGTTGTCTGTCTATCTGTGTTGGCCCTGCGATGAGGTGGCGACTTGTCCAGGGTGTACCCCGCCTTCCGCCCGATTGTAGCTGAGATAGGCTCCAGCGCCCCCCCGCGACCCCAAAGGGAATAAGCGGTAGAAAATGGATGGATGGATGGATGGTTAGTACTATTAGTGGACCAGCAGCACGCACAATCATGTGTGCTTACGGACTGTATTCCTTGCAGACTGTATTGATATATATCGATATATAATGTAGGAACCAGAATATTAATAACAGAAAGAAACAACCCTTTTGTGTGAATGAGTGTAAATGGGGGAGGAAGTTTTTTTGGGTTGGTGCACTAATTGCAAGTGTATCTTGTGTTTTTTATGTTGATTTAATAAAAAAACAAAAACAACAACAACAACAAAAAAACGATACTGATAATTAAAAAAACGATACCGATCATTTCAGATATTACATTTTAACACATTTATCGGCCG
Organism: Nerophis lumbriciformis; assembly: GCF_033978685.3. Lineage (NCBI taxonomy): Eukaryota > Metazoa > Chordata > Actinopteri > Syngnathiformes > Syngnathidae > Nerophis > Nerophis lumbriciformis. The sequence goes on from NC_084551.2 coordinate 20,684,723, forward strand.
ATAATATCGGCAGGCCGATATTATCGCACATCTGTAATTATTAGTCACCAATTGTCGTCACCACACCCATGCTACCCACGCGATACAAAGATCAGCTTAATCAATATAAGGACAATTCAACCCACACGCACTAAAATGGACAAATGTCAAAAACAAGACACCACTCTGTAGACCAGCATATGGTGCTAAAAAGTCCATAAAATCCTACCATTTCCACAACAAACTTCACCTACCTTGAAGCTAATAATAAGTAATATTGACAAAAAATGACAGCAAAAATGAGCGTTAAGGACTATAGACAAAGTAGCTCTTACCTTTGGTGTCCAGTTGTTATGTTAGTCCATTTCCTGCTGTGACACAAATGATTTGTAGCAGAAACAATGATGGTAGACTCATGAAGGACACATCTTCTTCTTTGTGTGCTACGGTGGTTGGCATCAAGATTAGTGGTGCGTTACTGCCACCTTCTGCTCCGGAGTGTGGGTCAGACATAGTTTACGTCCTAATTTCTATTGCGCAAAAAAACCTGAAACATACCAATTACAATTGTAATAACTGAAATACCTAACCAGCCCTTTGGGGTCGGCGTGGCTCGGTTGGTTCCTGGTTCGATCCCGAGCTTCTGTCATCTTAGTCACGTCCGTTGTGTCCTTGAGCAAGACACTTCACCCTTGCTCCTGATGAGTGGTGGTTAGGGCCTTGCATGGCAGCTCCCGGCATCAGTGTGTGAATGTGTGTGTGAATGGGTGAATGTGGAAATAGTACCTTGGAGCGCTTTGAGTACCTTGAAGGTAGAAAAGCGCTACGCAAGTTTAACCCATTTACCATTTAAAGTTAAAGTACCACTGATAGTCACACACACACTAGGTGTGGTGAAATTACTCACTGCGTTTGACCCATCCCCTTGTTCCACCCTCTGGGAGGTGAGGGGAGCAGTGAGCAGCAGCGGTGGCCGCGCTCGGGAATCATTTTGGTGATTTAATCCCCAATTCCAACCATTGATGCTGAGTGCCAAGCAGCATTTTATAGTCTTTGGTATGACTCGGCCGGGGTTTGAACTCACGACCTACCAATCTCAGGGCCTAACCACAAGGCCACTGAGCAGGTTTAGCCACACACATCTGCCCTCTCTTTAACCCTCCTCATCAACACTCCCATTACTTCTTAAATCCAAAAATATAACTCTGTGCTCTTTAAAAACTCTAATAGTGCCCTAACCAGTTTCCTGTCACTCAAATTATTTATACTTATATCTGCTGTCTCCTCTTCAACACAACTTTATGTCTTTTATATTTACTGCACATACCTATAACATGTTCCACACACTCCTCCTGACAGCCCTCACACGATTATGTTTGATGTTAGTTAGTTTATTATTTCTTCGGTCAGTGGTCAACAAAATAAACAAACAATTTTACATAAACAAACAGTTTATGACAATGTCTAACTATTAATGTCATTAATCTATTTACCATACTCAGTGCCTCATTCATGAAAGGTTTTGCGTGTAGTAAAACACGTGCTAAGTGGATTGCTTCTGTTTAGAGAGCAGAATAAGGCGTGCCATCTATTTTGCGTCTCTGTCTTCATTAATGTGCAAAGTATAAGCTGATCATCAGAATGCTCACGATACTGGGAAGAGAAGATGCACAACTATTGCACGGCATGCCTATGTGATTTGTTAACACGCATCACTGTTTTGTGAGCACTATTTTGCGTTTTGAAAAGTACGTGCAAACTGACAGGAACACACACACAGCTTGCGCTGTTAAGACAGACGCATGTGTCAACACTAACCATATTTGGACTGTTAGAAATAAATACATATTAGACATATTGTCTCTTCAGCAACATCCTTTTATAATGTTACAGTTTTTGGATGACTTAAGGGAGTGATTCAAACAAATTAAATTAATGCAATTTGGTGTCTGCCTGCGTATTTTTTTATGATGTTCGTTTTCATATAAAATATATATATATTATTAACATATTTCTTATATGAAAAAAACTTCTTGCATATTCTTCTTCACATCAGCAGTCAGTGCCGCAGTCAGCTCCCAAGAGTGTGTTCCATTGCAGATGCACCGCAGGAGGCAAGACTGCTGCTTTCTTAAATGCCCATAAAAAGTGCTACATGTCTGCTGCTTGTTTGATAACACCGCTGAAGTGAATTAACGAACCCATATTATGTTTTGCATATGGTGAATGTTCATATTCATCTGGGAGACAGCAAACCACCAGGTTAAGTGAAGTGAAGGGAATTATATTTATATAGCACTTTTCTCTAGTGACTCAAAGCGCTTTACATAGTAAAACCCAATATCTAAGGTACATTTAAACCAGTGTGGGTGGCACTGGGAGCAGGTGGGTAAAGTGTCTTGCCAGGGGACACAACAACAGTGACTAGGATGGCGGAAGCGGGGATCGAACCTGCAACCCTCAAGTTGCTGGCACGGCCGCTCTACCAACCAAGCTATACCGCCCCTATAACTAGTAGGCATTTCATTTGGGCACATACTAACATGGGGCCCTTTAGTACTGACATTTGTGTGTGGACTGGATTAGTTCTCGCTGAAGAAGAGGCAATAAAGTTGGACCTTGGGATGCAAAGGTGATAGCACTAGCCGTGAGAAGAGACTACATTTTTAGCTTGATGTAAACATCTAAGATACGACCTGCATCTGTTGTCTTCCCAGACACTTACACACGAACATCTCCTTTTATGGTCACGATGCACGCTCCTGACCCAGCACGCACACCCTGATAGGGGGTTTAGGAGTCCTTCATTTTTGACCTCGGCTCCTCCAGGTACTGCAGTCCTGCATAATGACACTCACTTGTAATAAAGCAACTTTTGGTTCAGTACAGCGTCCCCGACGTCTCTTTTGATCCAGCCGCACTGCCGTGTCATCCTTATGTCATCCTTCACAGCAAGAAGCGCATGATAACGCGAACGTGCAGCAAATGATGCGCCGTTCAACACACGGAAATTCCCCTTTAAAATAAGGCAATTTGCACCAGTTATGAATAGCAAATGCGGTCTTAGTCGATCACACGCAACACGCCCCACTAATAGTACAAGCTATTGTGTTGATTGCACACTTTGTTTAGCGCCTACTTTTTGTATGTAAGTAAACCAGGCTCTATGTGGTGTCAGAATGATTTCTTCTCTCCTTACTGCACTGCCGACCCTTTCAACTTTCACACTCTGCTGTATTTCCCATAAATGTCCTCTTTTGCCATTCTTCAACGCTTTTCCTCCATATTTCACACTTCACCTCTGCGTTACTCATATTTACATGCATTTCTATGTGTCATTTTCTTAAAGCTCTCTTTGCCAACTCAGCTGCCTTTTCATTCACTCTCACACCTACATGAGCTGGTACCCACAAAAACGGAACCTTACTCTCCTGATTTGTTCTTTTTGGAACTGTCTGCAATTTTTCTAATAAAATATCCTGGCGGCAGTTTGAGCTGAATGAAGTTAAACCTGCCAGAACAGAAGCTGAGTCAGCACAAAGCAACACTATCTTTCATAGTAACTCCACCCACTATCTTTAATACTGCCACCATTTCCACTGTGTACACCTTTAGTTTGTCTGCCGTCCTTTTGTTTACCCCAATTCCTTTTTTTGGTACCGCTACTCTAAACCACTGTTTTAAAACCACTGTGCCCGGCACACTAGTGTGCTGTGAGATATTGTCTGGTGCCGTGGGAAATTATGCAACTTTACCTAATTGGTCCAAAAAATATATTTTTGCAAACCAATAATTATAATCTGCAAATAATGTGCCGTTGTCTAGTGTGTGTGCTGTATAGAGCTCGGCAGGGTTACCATCTAATACTCCATATCGGTAGGTGGCAGCAGGTAGTTCATTGCTTTGTAGAATTCGGAACACGGGTGGTTTGTCGTGATCCCAATATGCAGAGCACAGCGGGAGACAGCGTGCAGATAAAAAGGTATGCCACTCTTAAACCAAAAATGAACAAAAGGCAAGTGCCGCTAGGAAAAGGCACTGAAGCATAGGGTTGGCTATGCAAAACGAAAGTAAAACTGAACTGGCTACAAAGTAAACAAAAACAGAATACTGGACGACAGCAAAGACTTACAGTCTGTGTCCGCACATGACACGACAATCAACAATGTCCCCACAAAGAAGGATAGCGTCCGCACAACTGAAATAGTCTTGTTTGCCAATACAAAGCAGGTCAGGCAATAGCACTCAAAGGAAGGCGTGAAGCTGCTTCAGGAAAACACCAACAAAACAAGAAGAGCCACCAAAATAACAGCGCAAGACAGGAACTAAAGCACTACACACAGGAAATCAACAACAAACTCAAAAAAAAAAAAGACAACTTGGTGGAGTTTCACTTTTTAACGTTTCTGCTGGTGGTGTGCCTACGTATTTTTTCAATTAAAAAAATGTGCCTTTGATTGATTGATTGACACTTTTATTAGTAGGTTGCACAGTGAAGTACATATTCCGTACAATTGACCACTAAATGGTAACACCCGAATAAGTGTATCAACTTGTTTAAGTCGGGGTTCACTTAAATTGATTCATGATACAGATATATACTATCATATATACTATCATCATAATACAGTCATCACACAAGATAATCATCAGGGTGTATACATTGAATTATTTACATTATTTACAATTCGGGGTGTGGAAGGGGGGCGGGGGGGGGGGGGGGGGGGGGGTAGGTTTGGTTGTTATCATCAGTCATCAACAATCGGTCACTCCTAATCGCTAAATCCGATTAAATCTTATGCGTCTAGTCCAATGGTTCTTTACCTTGTTGGAGGTACCGAACCCCACCAGTTTCATATGCGCATTCACCGAACCCTTCTTTAGTGAAAAATAAAAGGTTATTTTTTTTCAAATTCAAGACAAACTTATATGTTTTTGGTAACAATTTAGTATGGGGAACATATTCTAAGTAACAAATACATAATTTAGAGTTTTTTGGACACTACGGTAACATATTCTAAGTAACAAAGACTTAATTTAGAGTTATTTGGTTAGGGATAGGGTTAGAGAGTTAGGGCCAGGGTTCGATGGAACCCAGGTTAAGAACCACCGGTCTAGTCTCTTACGTGAATGAGCTAAATAATATTATTTGATATTTTACGGTAATGTGTTAATAATTTCACACATAAGTCGCTCCTGAGTATAAGTCGCACCCCCAGCCAAACTATGAAAAAAAATGTGACTTATAGTCCGAAAAATATGGTACTTCGAAGACCTCTGTCAGAATAATTGTATATAAGTTATCACTAAACTTGTTTTCCCATGAGTTTAGGCTGCCCTGCGAGAAAACAAAAGCTGTCTTTGATCTTATCAAGCAAAAGGCCTACCGCTTGTAAAACTCCACTGTGTGCGATGGGATGCGACATGGAGGTGTGGGTTTCTTTGATCTATTGGACAGCCACAGGAAGACCTTGTCATAACCCAAGATCTACGATCTACAAAGCAGAGAGGGAGAAGACCTGACACCGCTCCAGGCATATTTTCTTTGAACTGTTTATGACCGAGTGCGGCAGCTGTTTATAACCCTCCTCCCCTTAGAAACAGCTGCAGCTATGTAATCAGAAAAGGCCCAAATAAAGGAGGAGGCGTGGAACCCTTTCGTCAGAGCATGGGACGACACAGTACGAGGGTACTTGTCAACGCACTCTCCTCATGAGCTAAATTGAATCCTGTCTCTGTTTGATTCCATGCATCTTGTCTTGTCTAATAGATGTCATCGGTGTTTGAACCTGACAACCTCCTCAATCCTGCACGTCTTCCTATGAGGAAGCAGCGCCTGGGGAATCTGTGATGGGCTCTCCTATATCTGGGGCTGAGGTTGCCGAGGTCGTTAAAAAGCTCCTCGGTGGCAAGGCCCAGGGGTGGATGAGATCCGCCCGGAGTTCCTTAAGGCTCTGGATGCTGTGGGGCTGTCTTGGTTGACAAGACTCTGCAACATCGCGTGGACATCGAGGGAGGTACCTCTGGATTGGCAGACCGGGATGGTGGTTCCTCTCTTTAAGAAGGGGAATTGGAGGGTGTGTTCCAACTATCGTGGGATCACACTCCTCAGCCTTCCCGGTAAGGTCTATTCAGGTGTACTGGAGAGGAGGCTACGCCGGATAGTCGAACCTCGGATTCAGGAGGAACAGTGTGGTTTTCGTGCTGGTCTTGGAACTGTGGACCAGCTCCATACTCTCGGCAGGGTCCTTGAGGGTGCATAGGAGTTTGCCCAACCAGTCTACATGTGCTTTGTGGACTGGGAGAAGGCATTTGACCCTGTACCCTGGGAAGTCCTGTGGGGAGTGCTCAGAGAGTAAGGGGTATCGGACTGTCTGATTGTGGCGGTTCGCTCCCTGTATGATCAGTGTCAGAGCTTGGTCTGCATTGCCGGCAGTAAGTCGGACCCGTTTCCAGTGAGGATTGGACTCCGCCAAGGCTGTCCTTTGTCACCGATTCTGTTCATAACTTTTATGGACAGAATTTCTAGGCGCAGTCAGGGCGTTGAGGGTATCTGGTTTGGTGGCTGCAGGATTAGGTCTCTGCTTTTTGCAGATGATGTGGTCCTGATGGCTTCATCTGGCCAAGATCTTCAGCTCTCACTGGATCGGTTCGCAGCCGAGTGTGAAGCGACTGGGATGGGAATCAGCACTTCCAAGTCCGAGTCCATGATTCCATGGTCTTCAGTAATGCGGACGCTGTATCGATCCGTTGTGGTGAAGAAGGAGCTGAGCCGGAAGGCAAAGCTCTCAATTTACCGGTCGATCTACGTTCCCATCCTCACCTATGGTCATGAGCTTTGGGTTATGACCGAAAGGACAAGATTACGGGTACAAGCGGCCGAAATGAGTTTCCTCCGCCGGGTGGCGGGGCTCTCCCTTACAGATAGGGTGAGAAGCTCTGTCATCCGGGAGGAGCTCAAAGTAAAGCCACTGCTCCTCCACATCGAGAGGATCCAGATGAGGTGGTTCGGGCATCTGGTCAGGATGCCACCCGAACGCCTCCCTAGGGAGGTGTTTAGGGCACGTCCGACCGGTAGGAGGCCACGGGGAAGACCCGGGACACGTTGAGAAGACTATCTCTCCCGGCTGGCCTGGGAACGCCTTGGGATCCCCCGGGAGGAGCTGGACGAAGTGGCTGGGGAGAGGGAAGTCTGGGATTCCCTGCTTAGGCTGCTGCCCCCGCGACCTGACCTCGGATAAGCGGAAGAAGATGGATGGATGGCTATATATATATATTTTATATATATATATATATATATATATATATATATATATATATATATATATATATATATATGTATATATATATATACATACACATATTTATATTTATATATGAAAGTGATTATAGTTGACGTAGGTGTCTTGGGCTGCAAAATGTGGGTGACCACTGCTGTAAATGTATCAATAATTCATTATTAGTTGCTTCTTTGTGATGTCTAGTGGCATTTTTCTCATCTCTACTGGAATTGCTGACACAGGTGACGTGTTTAAAGCACCACTGCCCAACCTTAATGCTTGTGCTTGCACAGCATCCAACTTTTTAATTATCGATTTTGCCGCTGCGCAATATACCATACATCCATAATCTGAAGTGGACCTAAACAAGGCCACATAAAGTCACCTGACAAACACCTTATTTCATTTATCACTTTTTTTTTCACATTCATCCACAATTCTTTATATATTGGCCTTTTTATGTTAACCTTGAATAAAAGACATTCTTAACTTAAGTCATTCTATAACTCTCCTCCTCCAGTCTGTTTTTTCAACTGAGAACCTGAATCCCCAATCACATCCCAATTCCACCACCCTTTTGAATTTTCATATGATTTTTCATATTTCTTCCCCAGTGTCAGCAAACAGTACCTTAAAAACACCATGAATCATAATATTAAACAATGGCTTTAAGACACTCCCTGGTGTCATCTTACCTCATGTTGTCTATAAATACTGTCCAACCTAAATTGTCCATCCTGATAAAATAATGCTTTTGCCAATTAAACACTTCCCCCGCCCCTACGTCCATCACAATTATTGAAATTCAACGATTTGGTGCATTTGCAAACAGCTAAAATGATGTACAAAGCAAACTATAACCTGCTACCCAAGAATGTACAACAGTTCTTCTCAACAAAAGAGGAGAAATATAACATTAGAGGAAAATCGAATTTAAAACATTTGTATGCACGTGCAACACTTAAAACCTTTAGTATATCAGTATGTGGAATTAAATTATGGAATGGATTAAGTAAATAAATCAAACAAAGCACCAATATGATTCAGTTTAAGAGACTGCTCAAACTACAAGTGTTCACAAAGTACACAGAACAAGAATTATAATGAACATCTTGAACCCTTTTTTTCCTTTTGCTTTATTGAGACAAATATTATTTATGTATTTGATAATTGTATGCTTACTATTGTATATTATTTATGTATTATTTATTTGTTCACTGTTTTGTTACAGTGAACAAGGAAATTGGATGAAATTGCTATGGTATGAAAAGGAGTAGGATTAAATAAACTCTGCTTCTTCCTACTCCCTTTCGGGTGTGCTGTAATGAAACAACTGGAATTGTGTGATGCATTACATTGTATCATATGCATGTTCCAAATAAACTGAAACTGAAACTGTGTCATTCAATAAAAACACCTTCCCTCCACATCATGTCATATGTCCAAAAAGACTGTGATAATTGACTCTTTGCTATTATGGACCTTTCTTATTTACATTTCTAGTCCAACCATTAATTCCATTTTATTTCTTATTTTTCTAAAACCTTTTTGATAATTTGCTATCAGATCTTTCTTTTCAATATAATATTTAGCCTTATTGTCACCATCCTCTATTATTTGACAGAATTTACAGGTTAGTGCGAGTGGTCTGTAACTGGACGGTTTGGATGGGTTCTTGCCAGTTTTCTTATAGGAATTATTATTGCTTCTTTCTATGTTATTGGTATCTTCCCCTTCTCCCACATCCATCCATCCATTTTCTACCGCTTGTCCCGTTCGGGGTTGCGGGGGTACTGGAGCCTATCTCAGCTGTATTCGGGTGGAAGGAGGGGTACACCCTGGACAAGTCGCTACCTCATCGCAGGGCCTCCTTCTCTTACACTTTGTTATAAATCTGCAACATCTTTGACAACGTCCCATCTCCTAAATGTTTTTACCATTTTATAACAAATTTGATCTGTACCTATACCGCTTGGTTCTGACCTGCTTGTTGCTGTCATTATTTCATGGTCTGGAAATGCTTGATATCAAGCATTTACAGACCATGAAATAATGGTTATTATGGGCCATTGGATAGATATCTATCCAATGGCCCATAACCTCCTTCCTTTTCTGACATGTTAATGTTTTTACTTTTCTTCTGAAAGGTTTTCCAGACTGTGTATTCTTGAACATATTTTAGCCATTATCCCTGCCTTTTATTATAATTTGACCCCAATGGAATAACCAAAACTGACTCATTACCCATTGACACATGAATGTGTTCCTGTGCCATCGTTCAAACAAAATAAAGTGTCCATAGAAGTCCCTGTGACTTTTATTGGTGGAATTTCTGGTAAACCTATTGGTCAATTTGAAATTTAGAGGCAATATTTCTTTTCTATTGTTTGGAAGATTTTAAAATGATGGTAATCATTTGGAAATGTTGCACTTTTAGATGAAACTTTGGTTTCCTTTTGTCACTAAAATCAGACCAATTTACAACTCGGATACAATTTGTTTAAAAAAAAAAATAGTGTTAAATGTTTGTCTTTATAAAATATGAATTTGTTTTTATTTAATTGTGTTCCACTTCTTTTAAACTATGGAGGTTGTCCTAAAACTTTGTTTCCTAATTAATAAACTTTCAAGGTTTTTGGAGCCTCTAGGATGTGTTGATTAGGTTAATGATGTGGATTTTAATTAACAAAGGAGGGTGTTGGATATGATGGACTTTGCTTTTAAACTGCCCTCAAAAACCCCTAGGACAGGAGAGGAGGTGTGTGAAAAAAAAAAAGTAATTTTAGCCAAAGTGGTTCTGTAGACAGTTTATGAAGAACATATGGACAAAGAATACTATTGGTTTTCTCTCTTTCACTCACACGTGTAAACCCTAAAGCTTTTGAGGCTGTGACTTGGCAACATAGTCTCAGCTCCCACCAAAGATAAATTCTGCGCTTGGTCACTCCAGGATGTCAACATGCTCCAGACTGTTGGTTTATATTTCTGCCAATTTCAATTTAGTGCACCAACGGTGGTCTCAGTTTCATGAAGGGTCTTGCTGAAGAGACAACTAATTTGTGCTTCATGGCCACATAACCCATCATAACTTTCATGCTGGTTTGTAGGGGGATCAAATATTTTACACAAATATAACTTAAATGCATTTACTTTTGATATTCTGCTAAAATACACAATTGGAATGTTTCATACCTTTGTATGGGTTCAACTTCCAAAAATAAGCAACTCAAGTGCATCCCTACTGCAAGTTTGTCTTATACAGTAGTTATGAATTGTTTTTGAGCTGCTTGAAGTTTTACATACTGTATATTGCATGTGAGCATTGGTGTATTACTTTAAAATATGCAATTTCTACAGAAACAGTTTTGAATCTCCCACTTTCCATTCTTTTAGCTTCAGAATTTGATCATCTCACAACACAGTGAGGCATGCATCTGACTTAATGTCAAAGTGGCACTAACCATATTTCATGCCATACTTAGTGTTCCAACACAAATGCTGAGTGAAGGGGAGAGAGAATGCAGCCAGGTGAAATAATGAGTCCATTTTATTGTTTCAGAACACAGCAGGCTACAAGCAACCAGCTCCTCTGACTACCCTACCCCCACCCGCCGAGTAACAGACCAATAAGATCACTCCCGCACCAACTAGGTCTGCTACACCCCCTTTGGAACAGCAGGGACACCTTACGTGTCCACCTTTAAAGCAAGAAAATAGCTCGATATTTGGACCATAACTTCCAATTCATGTTTTATACAAAAGCTACACAATGTTACACTGCAACTGATTTAACCTTAGTGTTTTGGACACCATTTAAAATGTGATCAGATACTTTGATGGAGCATTACCACTAAAAATAAAACACTACGATTTAAAATACAAAAAAGTTGTGAAAAAACAAACAAACAAAAGAGTATAATAATTCAGAATGGGGGGAAAGCAAGCTCGACGCACTGTGTACCATAATAGAAATCAGGAAAGAAAACTAATTTAAAAAAAAGTACGAACAAAAAAAAAAAATAAAGTAAAAATGTAAAAGTACATAAAATGTTTTGTCCAAAATAAAACTGATCAAAATCCATGTGACGCATCAGGATTTGAAGTCAAGCCACCATCCTCCGGGTTCAGAACCGCACTTATCAAATTTGTCCCAATGGAGCTCTTATAGACAGGATGGGTCATCGTCAGGCACTTTCTAAAACCCCGCCTCCTCCATGTGGGCGAATTAAGATGCAGGTTCATCCAGATCACATGATACAGCTGCAAAGAGAACAGGATGATAAGTAACGGCCTAAAAACAGGAAACACACTGATCAAACATAACTTTGCATTTTGAGCATGCAGCAGCCTCAGTGAGTAAAACGCAGACATTTCTCCCATCAATTCCATCACACATACATCTGACTAAATGTCAAAGTGTAATGCTCAGGCACCATCTTACCTAGTAGAAAGTGTCGAGTAATGTTGGTCTTTGTATTTACAAGTCTGTGTCAAACCAGGCCAGTTGATTGGAGTCACCAGGTGGCAGGCCTTCGATCAGTTCCTGGGTATGTCCCAGATCAGGGAGCCCCTCCACAGGGGGATAATCCTGACCAGGGTGGTGGCTCCCACCCAGGTCATGGTCCATCATGGGTTCCATGCCCATCGAATCCCCGCCATAACCTCCAGAGTGGAAGGAACGGTAGCTTGGGTCTGGGAGAGTGAAGGAAGAGCAGCTGTTAAAAGCATGTTAACCAACCAAGCGCACACACACCACAGTAGTATTAAACAGCAAAACTAGCTTTTTGAATTTGTAGGAATTGTGCATATTTTAATCAAGCGCTACATGACTGGAAAATTAGGTCTTCGTTGATGCACGGCAGGAACTGAAACTTCAATTTTCTCAGATGTGTCCCCATCTACTGTAAAAAGTGCAGTGTAGAGGATTTCACTAACCGTCCTGCCTATAGCCCAGAGGCTCTCCCTGAGCACCAATGTCCAGACCGAGGTCACCAGTCTGCAGCAGAGAGTTAGATAAAACTGAGCATTGAATGTGCAAAAATAAGATTCATTCTAGAACTTCCATTAAAAGCTCCATACTTCATTCCAGGCCATTGGTTCCGTCCTGAAGAGAGAGCTGGTGAGTTCTACAGAGAGGCGTTTCTTGTAGTCTTGAGGCTTGTCCTCTGACATACGGAACAGAACTGCTGCTGCATATGTGGCTGTGAATAGATGAAATATGACAAGTTAGCATATTGCCTTCATTAATTGCACAGTAAAGCAATATCATATAACAGTGTCTCACATGCATTTTGGCCATAACAGTAATTCAAAAACACTTTTGTAGCCTAAATCAAAATTATTTCTGTATTTCACAATTTGTTTAATCAAGAGCCAAGCCTGGTAGCAACAAACCAGGATTATGCATTAACGTACCAACGCCTTCATTGCGGCTATGCAGCAGCTCGGTGAGTGGGGCAGTCGCTCCCTCAGCCTCGATGGCCTCTGCGGCCTCTTTGTCCTGGGCCAGCTCACACAGGACACCTGCTGCCACACGCTGGATGTTCTCAATGGGAGAATACAAGAGCTGCAGACACAAATAAGGTGGTTTAAACAGTGTCAGTCTGCTGAACCAAAGTCATTGAGGAACCAGACAATCTGATGGCAACTTTGCTTATAGCAAACATCTCAATTGTTTCACCTGTACAAAGAGTGGAATTGTGTTGAGTCCCCTGATGACTATTCTGTTGTGGACGTCTCTGGCCAGGATATGAAGTGCTCCTGTGCAGCCCTCCACAATCTCCTCCATGCGAACTCCCTCCTATAGAAACAGCAGTTCGTACATATTAAGGATCTCTTTGTGGACTTAGTTCTTAGCTGGTAATGAGAACAATGCAATATTACTATTGTTACCATGCTAATGTTGCTGTATTATTAGTGAGTTCACAAAGAATTAGAACGCTCGCATGCACTCACCACAAACTGCTGCTGTGTTCCTCCCATGCTGGTGCGCCTTTGCGTATCCTGGTGAGCTCTGACCAGCAGCTGAACCAGTCTAGGAATGGCTCCTTGCTCCCTTAGAGGAGCGTGGTTTGCAGGGCACAGCGCCAGGTTACGGATCAGACCAACTGTAGCCTGAGGGATAAACCATTTCGTGTCAGTAATTTTTTTATATAATACATTTCACTTTCAATTACAAAAACATCTTATCATGGTCATTTCAACATCTATCATACCAACACCCATTCATTTACATGTTAATGGTTTATATGGCCGGACACGATGCATGTGCTTACCTTAATAAGTGGCCAGTGTGACGGCGGATGCAACAATTTGACTACAACCGGCAAGCCATAATGCAGCCTGACTGCATTCTGAGCCATCTCGGCATCCTGGTGTCGAGATGTGAGGTGACGCAGGGCACAAATAGCTGGTTCTGTGATGTCTTCTCTGTCTCCGGCCCGTAGCACTGTGCGAACCAGAGCCTCAATTCCACCAACCTTCAGAGTGACATATGAGGCAATGGGCAAAATTAACATTGGGTGGGCCATTGCCTCAAAAAATTACTTCATGGCTTTGAGTTAAAGACAAAACGAATACACAAAATATAAATGACAGTTTAACCCTAAAATACAAGAACCAACCTGGCAGACCATCATCTTGTTTTTGTAGTTGTTACACGTCAGGTTAGAGAGGATGCCAGCAGCACAGGTCACCACGTTAATGTCATCACTACCAAGTAGTTGGACCAGTGTTCCCAGCAGACCCTCCATTCCCTCCTGAAAACACAATGTCATGTTAGCAAACAAGAATAATTTTATATCAAACAGCTTTCAATATGTGTCTAAATTGTTAGCAAGTCAGGGATGTGATCATGGAATTAAAAAAATAAAAAGATGAAAAATTGGGATATAGTCATCCTTCACTACATCATGCTACAAAGTTTGCAGCTTCACTTTATCACTGAGTTTTAAAAGCATACTCAACATCAAAATTAAGCATTTACAAACATGGGTAAATATACAAAAATATCACTACTACGATACATGACCCCAAATCAGAGTATGCTGGCCACCGATTGGCTCAACCTCAGCACCATTGCTATATTGGATTAGTTTGTAAGAGTGTAAATGTGACTAAAGGGTGTTATTTCATGTCAAGAAGGCTCTCATAATGGAAAAAAATTGTATTCAGGTCATAAACACTTTATGCCCTAGCTATTAAAATATTTATTTGGCAAAAATTAATTTCCCATGGTTAAACCCAGAATGAACTAACAGCGACAACTGAGGGATTAATGTAGTGGAAAGGAACAAATCACATCCATGACAAAGTGATTTTATCTGCAACCCAAGGGAACATGTTCACAAAATGTGTTGTATGTTTTTACCTGCTTGGTGGCAGCATCTGATAAGTTCCTGAGTGTCCAGAGACAGTTTTGGACTAGTCTCTGGCTGGGGTCTGTCAAGTGCAGTCCTAGAGCCTGCATGCCTCCTTCAACAACATCAAACCCATTTTAAACACTGGCCTTTGTCAAAAAGGTAAAAGATAGCAACAAAAGAAAGCTTACCAGCTTCTACAATTGCAGGTTTGTTACTGGAGCAGACCGACAGGACTTTAAGAACTCTGCTTGTGGTCCACAGTAGTTTCTCATAAGTGTAAGTCCTCATGATGTTGACCAGCGCTTGTGGGCCTCCACTAGCCAGGATGATCAACTATCAAAACAAACAAATATTTTGATTACATTTTATCCAAGACAAGATTGTGTGATATTTCCAAATTTCACAGCGGACAACTCACCTTGCTTTCCTGGTTTCCATAGGCCAGAATTTGGAGACAATCTGTGGTGATGGCCAGGAACTTAACATTTGTTTTGTTCAGCAGGGCCACCATTTTCTGAAGCCCACCAGCTAAGCGAACGGCCATCTTTGCTCCTTCCTGGTGCAGCAGGAGGTTGTGGAGGGTTGTGATGGCATAGAACAGGACAGAGTCTACTGGTGAACTGCAATGCAGAAAAAACATTGGATTACAATACAATTGGGGAATTGGATTGTATTGTGTTGGTCCCCAATGACCATTTGTCAGGAAACAATTGCCAATTAATTCAGAAGGTTTTGTATTGCAACAGTACTTTACAGTAGCAAATATTTTAGTGAAAACAAGACCGTACGCTGCTTTACTTTACGTATAACACATTCCGCTTTTGTATGTTATTGACAGAAATGCATACAAAAATTCAAATGTTTGTATTTATGAAGTAAATAGTAGGTTTTGAAGCAGGCATACCCAAGCATTTTGACTAAAGCTGGGATTCCTCCAGATTTAAAGATTGCCAGCAGACCCTCTCTGTGATGGGAGAGGTTGTGGAGGGTCCCTGCAGTGCAGCGAGCTGTCTCCACATCATTTGTGTTCTGCATTGTCCTGACGATGGCAGATACCATCTGAGGGGAACGCATGATTGCGTGCCGGGAAGCTTCTTTCTTTGATAATTGGTGCACCATCACTGCTGCTTTGTTTACTACGACCTTGAGGAGAAGAGAGACATGTTTGAGAATGATTGCAAAGCATTGAACAGCAGCTGTGATCAACAGTCAAACTATTAACCTGGTCCTCGTCATTAAGTAGTTTGGTAAGTTCTGGTATGGCTCTGGTCGCGAGCTCGGCGTCATCTTGATAGTTGATCAGATTGACCACAGCGTGTTTGAGCATTTGTGAAGGCTCTGCCAGCCTCTGAACATTGGTAGGATTTGCTGTGTCATACTGTGTGGAGGGGATCTGCATGCCCTCTTCAAGAGTCTCTGGGAACATTGCTGCACGCACCCGCTGGGCACGAGTCATGGCATACTGACCATCCAAATCTGAAAAATTATTTTTTTTTTACCTTGCAATACTCGAGGCAAAGCTTCTAAATCATTCAGCTGCCAGTCATGGGACTCACCTTGGACTTGTTCCTGGGAAAAATTCTGGTTAAAGCCTTGCTCCCACTCATAAATGGCCTGGTTGTTGTCAAGATCATCTTCTTCAGGATTTCCTTTCCCGCTGAGTGAGGGAGCTGTAGTGGTGGCCCCTGAATGGATGCCTGAATCCAGGTAAGACTGTTGCTGCCAGTGGCTGACTGCTGCCTTTCGGTCTGGCTCCATTGCCATGTCCAACTCCATCAAATCAGCTGGGGAGAAAAGTAGAATATAAAAACATGTAATAAAACCAATACTTGAAAAAGTGGGACTACTAATCTTAAGCGTGTAGTTTGTACGATTCAAGTACCAATAGTACACTTTGGGCTTGGCAAATATAAACAATGTATGCTTTTCTATGCATAACGTAAGCATGGTAGGATAGTCCATGTGCCAAAAGTGTCAACTTACCCTGGGAAGCCATGTTCCTTTCCACTAAACACAGCTGTCACAGCTTCCTGATCTAAAAAACAAAACAAAAAAAACAGTCAGTTTCTTACTCCCAGTCATTCCAAGCTCATTAATAATCATTACAAATGGTAGATTGCAACAGACTTTTAATTCAAATGTACTTTTTGCTTGCATAGTTGACTACACTGTACCACTTTTCCCACCTCACCGAAAGGGGAGACATCTTTGGATTCAGTTTTCTATAATAGGCAGGCAAGTAAATGGTACTAGCATACAAGGCCCACATAAAGCAAATACTTGTGTGAAAGAGGGTGGGAATTAGAGCACTGGGTGGAAGGAAAATAAGCAGTGGGAGGAAGGGTGTGCACATTCCGCAGTCTTTGAAGATGAAACTGCCGTCTGCAAGTTCACTGTCAGATGAGAGTTTAAACTCTTATATCAAGTTATACATGTCATGATGTATGAACACAAAAGTAACAACTGTAGACAATGTCACAGCGGCCTGAGCTAAATGTCCAAATCCCACCCAGATGAAGTACATTAATATACAGTATACCTGCCAAGAAATATACTGCATTAAGAGGGAACCAGTTCAACTTTGTTCATGGTTCTCCTTTAGCCCATTCAATCAGGCTCCAACTTTTATATGTTTAAAACCACCACTAAATAGTCCAGTCTCAACAATGATGCATACACAAGGATAAAGAACAGCAGACCGCAAAAGTGGTAGTGCATTAGTTGAAGAACCAGTGAGTGTAGGTCACAGCAAAATGTTGCGAATATGCAAATAGGACAACATTACTGCACTGAATGACTTTTCTTCATAAACACCCCAGCACCCAATTTCAGCTGTAACTAAAACAAGCTCATGTAAGGCTCTTGGTGCACCGCTTCAACCCACAAAAATCAAATTCTAATTCACTGTTCGCACGCCATCCTCAAGCTGGAGAAGCTGGAGCTCCCAAAAACTAACCCCCAGTTTAATGGGAACCATATGTGCAACACGAGACCTCATACAAATCAAAGCACATCATTCACACTAGAAGAAAAGTGGATCTTTGCATTCAACATTAAAGAGGAGCCAACATAAAAAGGCCAGTCTTTAATTGACACCAAACAAATGGCAGCCTTGCCATCAAACCCAGCAGACTAAACAAGTCATTGCAGTACTAGTTCCAAGCACTAAGAGAAACTGAATGGAAGATTTGTTTGAAGCCCGATATGAGGTCTAGACAAAAACCCATATAACTCAACACAGGAGTCCTAGGCGTCACAAGACAGTTCGATCCAATTTTACACACACACACACAAACTGGTGGTCATTAGGATTTTTATTTTTATTTTTAAAACATACACATGCCGTCAAAAAAAACAACGTACCTAGGTGTTTATCATGTGAAATAAAAACTAACAAAAACATGAACAATGCAAGATGCACAACCACCTTGCTGGGCCTAAAATTGATGTCAGCAGCAACTGAACTGAATACAATATTAGACTTCAGTGAACAATACCAATATGGATGTGATGGCCAAATATTCCTATTTCCACTTTAAGCAACTATTCCCAACCTTGTGAATGAAAAACAATGAATTACAACTTCTGAAGTTGTAGTTTGTTGACCAATTGAATCAAAAACTTGTCAAAACACTTTGCAAATCTACGAATTGCCAATAATCCCCATCAAAACAAAAAGAGAATTTGGGTTGAGGGCCGACTTTTGCTTTCTATCAGAAATGCCTTACCCAAGCTGGATTTCTGGCAGAACCAAAAGCAACTACAGGTTTTTATTGTTAGCAAAGCAATGTGCGGGGTCAGCAGCCCTGACTGCTGGCTGCAATCTTGCTATACATTGAGCTCCATGCCTGCAGCCTCTGCAACATAAGGCTGTCTCCTGTGGATGATGGATGCCTTGAGGGAAACAGTTATGGGTTGTACTTGTATGGCGCTTTTCTACCTTCAAGGTACTCAAAGCGCTTTGACACTACTTCCACATTTACCCATTCACACACACATTCACACACTGATGGAGGGAGCTGCCATGCAAGGCGCTAACCAGCACCCATCAGGAGCAAGGGTGAAGTGTCTTGCTCAGGACACAACGAGGTTGGTACTAGGTGGGGATTGAACCAGTGACCCTCGGGTTGCGCACGGCCACTCTTCCACTGCGCCACGCCATCCCTTTTGCGGGAAGCAGTTTAGTAGTAAACATTAAAATATTTTCAGGCGGAAGGCATAACTAGGTCTGCATATATACAAATTAATCATGCAAAATAGGTTTTAAAGATACGCCTAATTTAGTGTGAATGTTCTAGGTGACTTAAGTGTCAACATCACCAAGGTGAAGAATGCGGCCAAAGTGTCGCTTTTTGATTGTAACATTTCACTGATTAATTCAAGAGCGATGTAGTAAATATATGAACTGTAAAGAAGTTGAATATGGTGCCATTAGCGTGGCATTTGTGGCAATTATGATAGAGTTCAAGTGGGGGTGTTGGTAATTGTCCCAACCTAAACCAATTCGAACGCAGAGGCAAATAAAACTGCAACATTGATGCCGCGTTTTATCCGCTCACATACCGAATTGGCTCACTCAATTTTGATTTTGTTTCCTACACATTAACATTGAACGCTTCACTCACATACGATTTTTTTTAAAAAGGTCAGTTTGAATTGCACACCTGAGCCTGCCGCTTGCATAACTTTAGTTAACACTCCACGCAGCCGCCCTCCTCCTCACAGCTGCAGGGCTGGCCCGACTTAGTTGCTCCAACACTCTTTACTCAAATTTCACACACAGGCTCCACCTCGTCTTCCTCCCAAAGCAACAACGGCTGGGAGGAATGTGTGGGTCTTTGTTTAAAAACGGACGACATGGAAAAAAACCAAATTTCATTAATTCAGTAGAAACTACAACCACGAAAAAGTCAAAAACAAGGTCGACTGGGTTACACTTTAACAAGCTTAATGTTCACTCGACCACATATTGTCGTCGGTGAAAGTTTTAACAGATACACTGACACATGCAAATATACAGATGTATTTAAAACGGCAACGAACCAGTTCGCTTTAAAGCCATTAATAAAAGAAGCTGACAAAAAGGGGGAAAGTATCATAAAAAAAAAAGAGTCAGTAAAGTGGAATGTGGCTAACAATCTGCATGGGCTAACACTACATGCTACACTTTACAGCTGTAGGTCACAATGGTAACCGTTCGGGCTACTTGCTGAAGTCCTATGAGCGTTGAAACGACAATCCACTACCTTTAAATTAAACCACAACAAGCCATCGGCCAATATTCCCCGTGTCGTTTCCCAGGTGGAAGCCGTGACTGCAGCTGGGTGGGAGGCTAACTGCTGCTGCGGAGTCCCGCTCCACACCCGGCTCAATTCCGGTAAACTCTCGGCGAGAGGCAGACATGAAACGCGAGAAATTGTAGCTTTAACGTAGAAGCCTACCCTTATCAACACGCAGCAAGTCCGTCCACTCGGATCCCGGTAGATAAAAACACGTATAATGGTAAAAATGTCGAGGGGAAATGTGACGCCAAAAGTCAGCGGGAGCCCTCGTCCACTCCCTCCGAAGTCAGTCAGTCACGTCTGGTCCAGGAGAGTGCCGACTGGAAAATGTAAGATGGCGGCGCTTTATATAGACCGCAGAACGCCTCACAGCGACCACGTATCCTGCAGTGAATGTAAATAAAATAGAGACTAAAGTTGTTCAATATGTACGGTTTGACAGTGTTGTGGACCATTATAAATATAAACACAACATAATCATTGCCTGGTTTGTAAATTGACCGTCATATGACGATGGTATGGTCGCCAACTGAAGCGCACTAAACACGGGCATGAATACACAATTGAATCGAGTTCCGGTAGACGAGGGGGAGAGGAAACGTGATTCCCTTCTCAAACCATTTGGAATGCATTGAAAAGGACACTTTTGTACAGTTCTCTCGAGAAAAGTACACTTTTTATACACGGCAGGATTATGTTATGTTTATCATAATAAAACGGCTGTTGTATTTTCATCCACACTGAAGTACAACACTTCTCTACTAAAGAGGAGAAATATAACCTTAGAGGAAAATCTAATTTAAAACATTTGTATGCACGTACAACACTTAAAACCTTTAGCAGATCTGTGTGTGGAATTTAATTATGGAATGGATTAAGTAAATAAGTTAAACAAAGTACTGATATGATCCAAAGAGGTTGTTCAAATTAATAGTGCTTACAAAGTACAAAGAAGAAGAATTGTGAGAAACACCTTCAACTAGGGATGTCCGATAATGGCTTTTTGCCGATATCCGATATCCGATTTTGTCCAACTCTTTAATTACCGATACCGATATCAACCGATATATGCAGTCGTGGAATTAACACATTATTATGCCTAATTTGGACAACCAGGTATGGTGAAAATAAAGTACTTTAAAAAAAAAAAAAAAAAAAAAGATAAATAAATTTAAAAAAAATTCTTGAATAAAAAAGAAAGTAAAACAATATAAAAACAGTTACATAGAAACTAGTAATTAATGAAAATGAGTAAAATTAACTGTTAAAGGTTAGTACTATTAGTGGACCAGCAGCGCACACAATCATGTGTGCTTACGGACTGTATCCCTTGCAGACTGTATTGATATATATTGATATATAATGTAGGAACCAGAATATTAATAACAGAAATAAGTGTGTATCTTGTGTTTTTATGTTGATTTAATAATTAAAAAAAAAATAATTAAAAAAACGATACCGATAATAAAAAAAAACGATTCCGATAATTTCCGATATTACATTTTAACGCATTTATCGGCCGATAATATCGGCAGGCCGATATTATTGGACATCTCTACCTTCAACCTTATTGAAAATAAGATATTCTTAATCTCAGTATGTTTATCATGACTGACTTATTATCTATTACAAAAACTGCTGTATTAATCATTCACGGATGTCATTGTGCTACAAAAAGAAGTCAGTAAATGAACGTATGCATTTGTCAACGCTATGAAGTGGTAAAGGAGTAGGATTAAATAAGCTTTGCTTCTTCCTACTCCTTTTCGGACATGATGTAAAGTGAAATGATATGAAATTGTGTGATGTATTACACGGTAAGTGTAATACATCACACAATAATCACATCATTTTCATGTTCGAAATAAACTAAAGAAAGAAAGAAAAGAAATAAAGTTGAGTAGAAAGGTAAAGTTATTTAATAAATTGTGTTTTTAAAACACACGACTGGAGTCAACTCAGTATGCTTGTGTTTAACACATAATAACACAGTAAAAAGTGACACATAGGCCATTGCCTATAATGCTTTTTTCCACAAACGCAGAAGATTTCAGTCACAAAAAGTAACTGGAAGGCCAATGACTCCTGAATAGAGAAAAGTGACACTACGTATTTTGGTATTGATCTGTACCAAGCAAATACTGTACAGGGACAACATTGCTGATATACGTTTCACTTGAACAATTTTCAACATCAATGGACGATTTGGCTTTTAATTTGTTGATTATGCTTATAATCACAACACAACACAGGACAAAGAAAGAAAAACATGTATCAACACCTATTTGTGAACAATTTAACAATATTCAATTCAACAGTATAAAACAATGTAACAATGACAACAAAATAATACAATTATTACCTTTAATTACACACAACTGAGTGAAAAAAGTCAATAGTAAGCAAAAACAAAACACTACCATTGTCTTGTATACGATATAACAATATACACAATATAGTTGACTAACTTAACAAAAAACACAAATGTTTGTAAAAATAAACATACCGTAGAAGAGAAATGAAGACTGTAGCTCTTATCACACTAGTATTGATCCGATACAGATACTATCATGGTAGTGATAATATTGATATAGACCTGCCCACCTTTTACTGCTGAAGCTAATGATCAGAAGAACAACCTTGTAACCTCTCACCTACACTTACTAAATGTGCTGCTCAATTAAACAACACACTCAATATGACTTTTTTTTATTGAGAGTAAAACCAGTCCAAAGTATCTGATGACCATTTATTGTTGTGTTGAGATGTGAAAATATAAATTGTACCACCAATTGACCCAAGTTGCGAACAGGCTTACCTCACTTCAGGATATTTGCGCTAAGCCATTTAAATTTGTATGCAATACATTTTTGAGGAAGAACCGAAACAAGTACAGTGTGCAAAGCATGAGTGCTACATGATTCTTCTTCTGTTCATAAATGTATTTTATTTTATTATTTTACACTTTTTAGTCACTTACTCATCATCGCTTCTAAGCAAGCGCATGTTACCAATTTGTTTTCCCCTAAACCACGGATGTCAAACTCAAGGCCCGGGGGCCAGATGTGGCCCACCACTTCATTTTATTTGGCCCTCGAAAGCCTGGAAATAATATGTATCAATAAAGTACTGTAACTTTTCTTACTAAATATATTCTGTCTTTCTATTTTGGGAGAACAAAAATATATGTATTCCATGTAATGGCAAATTATGTTAACTTAAATATTGTCTAATTATGCAAAAATATATTATCAAACATTCAAACCATTTTTTGAATATAAATAAATACTAATAATAATGATTTCAAAGCAAGTTATGCGTCAAATTGTGCAATGTAAAAGTAGCAATAGATTTTATGATAAAATTGTTAAATTTACTGTGGTTTTTACAGAATTGTTCTCTAAATGAAAGAAACAGTACTATTTTACTATAATAAACTGTGGTGCCGCTTTGGCATTTACAGTAATACAGTGAAAAATCTACAGTTGTTGATTTGCGGTAAAAAAACAAAACAAAAAAAACAACAACTGGCAGCTTTGGTGCCAGAATGTTACTGTAAAATTATTATTTTTTTAAATTTACAGTAAAAAAACTAATGTAAATTTTACAGTAAAATTCGGGAAACTGAGCTCCCTTTTTTTTTTAGACATAAAAGCAGTACTGTTTTTCCATTTACAGTAATATACACAACATTTTGAGGTGAAATTATTGCAACTTACCATATTTTTTTAACTTTTTAATAAAAAAAAAATCTACTAATAAAATGCATACACACATCGTGTAATTATAGTATTCACTGTCAGAAACGGCCTTCTGGGGCCAAACATAACTGCGATGTGGCCCTCAGTGATAAACGACTTTGACACCTCTGCCCTATAGGCTGAAAGCACAGAATTCAAAATGTGCATAGCCATGTTTCTTTTTGTGATGACAAGTTATGTAAAATGTTACTCATGTTAAAAATGACACAACAACAAAAGTAATGTTGATACGTTTTATTGTAGGCAAACATTTAGGATTATAAATAGAGACTACTAACAAATTCAGCAAGTAATTTAACAGCAAAAAACAACAATGCCTGATTAGATTAGAAGCGAACGTCACAAAGCAAGTTGTGGCACTCACCCACTTAAATGTTTGTATAAACATTTTAGTTGGAAAATGTAATATTCGTTCATGCATTTTTGTTGTATTAAAAAAGTAAATCTTCAAAAATATGACCGCGTATATCACCAACTTGGCAAAGCAATATAAGTTAGGGACCAATGCTAGTCTGCACCATACTGAAGCAGAATGAGTCGACAACGCAAGCCAAGAATGTCAAAACAATATCTAAACAGCAGACATTTTTCTTTGAAAATATTGAGAAGCTGCTGATGACATGTTTAACGAAGAAACAGCTGGAATGAGAGACGTTGACTATCTCAGCCGTAAATTCAATCCATTTCAATGAGAGGCGTTGATTTGAGATACAAGTGTTTTGAGTTAAGAGTTCGGTGACAGAACCTAATAAGTTCGTAAATTGATGTATTACCGTAAAAGCTGAAATATGTCAATATTTTCTTAAAGTGTGTCAAAAATAAAAAAAACATACCCATTTAATTGGTGTCAGAATGTTCTCAAAGACTACTCTTTAAATACATGACATGACATGAGCACATCCCTGTGGAGAGAATTCTCTAAACAGCCATTTTGGAACACTAAAACGTTTTCGTGTACACAATGGAATTTTTACAGACAAAAATAATGTGTGTTTTGTAATACAATGAAAAATAGACAATAATAAATAACCTTGATCACATTAAGCATCTCTGCCCTGATCTCACCGCCACCCCGAGAGGGACAAGCTGTAAAAAATGGATGGATAGATGAATACCTCCATCTCCATCCATCTGCTCTCATTCATTTAAAACATCCACATAAGCAATATTGTTTTTCATACTTTATCTAGTGATGTGAGAATTATACAGCAATTAAGATAACATAATTGACTTGTAAACACACAATCAAACATAATTTACTGCATATTTAGTATCTACAGTAAATAGTCAAAGCGGGATCATCACAATGGCGATCTTTTTCTGTCTCTGATGATCATCATAACTACAAGAACCAAAGCAAATGAAACGTGATAGTTATAGTCATCGATTAGATCCATTAGATTGATAGCTACTAGCTCCCTCTTATTCGTATTAATATGTAGCAAACTGTAATGACCACAATCGCCCTCTGGTGTACGTGAGACACAAAGCGTATAACCGACATACAATGAATGGTATTTGAAGCTGGCAATTTTTTGTGAAACCAATCTCGATTGTTTTGTTTCAAATAAACTGAGATGGATTATAAAGGAAAAACAAATGTCCAAATACTTTTGGACAAAAATGTACGACAACAATGAAACATAATGTTATTTGTACAATTTGCAGAAATTACAGTCTATGTATAGTAGAAACAAGAAATATATTAGTGAGATTAAAACATTATTAGGTATCTATAGGATGTCTTGATACAACTTTTTCAATTCCGATACGATACCAATAATGTAGGCTTGAGTTTTTGCCGATACGATGATAATTGGATATGATATCAACACAAATATTAATCCATATTTTTATTATTTTGTAGTGTAGAATGTTAAAAAGGCTTCTTCAAGTGAAATTAAAACTGAGAACATTAGGTATGATAAACACTAACCTATTTATTATTAACAGTCGAGAATGTACTTTTGCTGTTTTTACATTGAAATGGGGTGCTTTGTTTTTTGGCGACACCTAGTGGTCACAATAATTTAGTAAAAAAAGCTCATGACGCAGTAAATGAATGATGCGGACACATTTATTACTGGTTTCTTTCTAGAACGCTTCTGCCTTGGAGACTTTGTATGTGTAAGTAATATGTGACTTTAAGTATTTCATAGTGGTTTTTATTGACAAATGCACTGATTGAGATGGAAATATTGTTCAAATAAGGACACTTGTTGCGTATGTCCAGCTTGCTATTGTCTCGCTGCTAGCTCCTTGTAGCCTATAGTCTACCATGTTTACCTTTTGTAAATGACTTCACTGGCACCACTGTGTGCTGTGTCCAAAACTGATGTTTTGAAAAAGACTTATGTATAAGGCGATCACTCACTGCAATCGACTTTCACAATATCTGGTATCAATCACTAGCAGAGTGGGTTTTAAGAATATACTGAGAGGAGAAGTATTGCGGAAAGAGCTTATTCTAGATTGTACCTAATGTCATGACTGGTTCATTTATCTTCTTTTTACTTATTTTTTGCTTGAATGAATTCTTGTTTCTGGTTATCATTATTATATTGATATTATCTCGATTTTGTATGTACTTTATGTCATATTTTATTCATTATGGTACTTTTTCGTCACTTAGAATATTGTCTTTGGTTATACTAATGTGTATATTATTGGAGGCCATTGGTTCTTTGTTTTATTTTTGCAAAGAATATATTTATATTTTTATATTGCTCTTTTTTATTTTTAGTATGAACATTATGTAAACTCCAAGTTATTGTTTTTTTGTTGTTGCTATTTTTGTATAACAAAATTTGATTGTTGATCATGTTGTACTGCATTGTAATCTTTTGTTTTGTGATTATGTGATGTTTTTTGCCTGGACCCCGGGAATAATTGTCTCCACTGCGGTGTAGACTAATGGGGATAAACTAAACTAAACTGAAATACAAGTAAAGATCAAACTTGTGTGCATATTGGACCAAGCACCAAGTTCCTGGGGGTGCAGATAACTGACAATATAACCTGGTCCCTACACACCGGAGCTCTTGTAAAAAGAGCTCAGCAGCGCATGCATTTTTTGCGTCGGATGAAAAGAGCACAGCTCCCTCCCCCCATTCTCAGCACATTCTACAGAGGCACTATAGAGAGCCTGCTGACCAACAGCATCTCTGTCTGGACTGGAGCCTGCTATGCCTCAGACTGGAAGTCTCTCCAGAGAGTGGTGAGGACGGCGGAAAAGATCATCAGGACTCCTCTTCCTCCTATCCAGGAGATCGCAAAAAGCCGCTGCCTGAACAGGGCTCAGAAAATCTGCAAAGACTCCTCCCACCCCCACCAAGGACTGTTTTCACTGCTGGACTCTAGAAAGAGGTTCCGCAGCCTCCGAAGCAGAACCTCCAGGTTCTGTAACAGCTTCTTCCCTCAAGCCACAAGACTCTTGAACGCATCATAATTAAATTATCCTCTCAACTCCTCCCAAAATGGATTAACTCGCTGGAATAAAAAAGACCATAAACGTGGACGCATGTGGAAAAGTACAATATATTTATTTATTTTATATATATTTATATATTATTTATATGTATTTATTTATTTATATATGCACCTTATTGCTTTTTTTTATCCTGCACTACCATGAGCTTATGTAACGAAATTTCGTTCTTATCTGTGCTGTAAAGTTCAAATTTGAATGACAATAAAAAGGAAGTCTAAGTCTAAGTCTAAGTCTATTGGAGGACATTTAGACTAGCTGTCCAGCTTTGCAAAAGTAAACACACTGTAACACTGTAAACACACTGTTTGTATTTAAACTTATATAAGATATTTTACATGCGAGACGATCTCATTCCGATACTTGTATTTTTGCCATATTGATATCGGGTTGGGATACACCTAGTAATCTGTGCATCGATAACTCAGACATATGTGTGTCTGTATTTTTCTGTTCAATTCAAACTGAGAGCATCTATTTTGTGAACACGTAAGTCATTTAATCAGCATTCATCACTTTCAATACTTTTAAAATGATATTATGTTATATGGGTCAAGTTTAATCCTCTCTAACCTGGTTTATCGCAGTAAAACTCTCGGCTGCAGGCCATGTGAGGTTAAACATCCCATTTAGTTTGATCCTGGAGATCCAGCCAAAGACTAATCCAAAATGCATGTGAAATAACCCAGCATCCAAAAGGCTGGCCGCGCTGAAATAACACAGCTTTTCCCCTTTCCAAAGCTGCTGTGGCTCTCCACTGACCCAGTATAACAGCACATCCGGAAGTCCAGCATTGCTCCTCAACAGGGGCAAGGGAATCTTAAGTCTGTTGGAAAAGCAAACGAGGTAAGTAATTACAGTATGAATCTTATTATTATGACAATTTGGGTAAACATTTTGAGAAGGCCCTTATGTGTTCCGTGGCCCTAATGCTCGAATCAAATCCTTGGATGAGACCCCGTCTAACACCTTTAGGATATAACAGTGAGCCAATAGACCGTCTCATCCAACATCATTGAGTATTAACCGAAGAAAAACTGATGAATGAACAAATATTACCAAAGACAAAGAAATACAAGTTTTCTTCTGCTTCACATTTTCAGTTGCGGGTAGGGTAAGGTTAAGTTTGGGGTTAGAGTTAGGGGTTTTGGGCTTTTTTGTTCTGTGCTATACCTCCATATGTAAAGAGGCAGAGAATATATAGAAGTATGAGGGTGTATTTGTATAACATAATGCATTTTCTTTGACGCTGTTTATAGAACTTCTCTTTTACAGATGTACTGCATGCACGGTATAATGATGGCTGTCACAAATAGCTTCATGCAAGCACGAATATGGCTAAAAGAAATCCCAAGAGAGTGGAACACTACACACGTATGCAGCAAACTAAGGCCCCAAGGAGTGTGGTTCTTTTCTCTAACTGTGAAAGAGAGGGGCTGGACACAGCTATAGATGGGGGCAGACAAAACACACTTACACACACACGCACACACACTTACATAGAACAACTGTAGCAGCAGGTCAGAACATCTTTGAAGGAATGTTTGTTTTGGACTGACACTCCTGCAAAGGATTGCAGCCTTCTTGATAATGGCTAAACAATGGATGCACAATATAAATGGCTCAACTTGTTAAAACAATTTGAAAGATGCTTCTACAAAGGCTTTTTAGACAAATGGGACCAAATGCAAATGTAAGTTGACTCATGCGATTAACCACAAAAAAAATATTGCATTAATCATGTATATGTGCAGCTTAATCACACCATTCGTTTCAACCACACGAGCTGCTTTACTTTAAATGTGGATGTTTACATTGCGAATATGAATGAGAAGACTCCCACTGTTGTGCTCGCTGGCAAATTTCACTTCAAAATAAACCCCGATGGGAATTTAGATACAACTGTTATCAAGCTGTGAGCAAATACATGACATGCATTTTAGTAAAACTTAAAAAAGTGTTTATTTATGACATTCTGACAATAAAATAGCATTTTGGGCTCTTTTTTAAGTTAATTTAGATGTTGCAAGCAAATAATAACCTGTGATTAATAATGATAAAAACAAATTCAAAAGTAAGATTATTCTGATTAAAAAATAAATAAATTAGATTTCACTAATTTTGTATGTTCAGCACTTTGTGAAACTTTTTTTTATTTTTGAAATGTGCTATATAATTTTATAGTGGACTGTATTGGATTGTATTGGTAAGCGATCTTAAATTAGGGGTGTCCAAAGTGCAACCATTATTGGATCATGGCACATTCTAAAATTAAAAACAGCAAAAAAGGTGGGAAAAAAAAGGCCTAAAGTAATGAGAACATGTAGAAAGGCCATTCCACTGAATTGGTGCTTTTTAGCAAATAAAATGTATAAGGCATTATAGCATAAAACATTTTTTAATGAAGAAAAGTGTTCTGCACTTTGATCGGACTGCTTATTTAGTAAATACAATTTAAAGATTAAATTTAACTACCCTAAACGCTGGAAAACTAGCTTTTGTTGCCTGCAAGCAGTAAAATTAAACTTCACGATAAAATATAACAATTGGAATCCTTCAGAAATGTTTTGTTTTTTTAACATAGTTGTGTTATTCCATATATCTTTACAGTAAACTCTTGGTCATCGCTTTTTAATTGCTTGAGGGCTTGAACGTGTCAAATACATTTCCACCATGTAGAAATTATTAACTACAAATAGCATATTTTCATCGCTATTTTTTACCACCTTTTTAATATGTTTTTTTTTAATCATTTTGAGAGCCCTGTACACATTAAATAACACCCTTTAGTCACCTTTACACTAATTTAATCCAGTACAGTAATGTTGCCTGAGGCTGAGCCAATCAGTGGAACAACGCACTCTGATCGAATTCGTCTCATCTAGTGGCAATGCTACTGTAGTACTGATACTTTTAGTTCATTCAGCCATTTTTATGCTTGAAAACGCTCAATTTCGGCAAAAAATACATAGAATATACTTTAAAAAATGTACGATAGAGTAATGCGCAAACTTTGAAGCGTAATGTGGGCAGGGATGACTGCATTTCTAGCTAATATTTAATGTATTATTTTTTTAAATGTTTTTTTTCTTCTTTTTTTTTCTGAATCACTGTCATGCGCTTAGCATCAACGTGCTGTTAGCATAAATGCCACGTGGCTATATTCCATGTATTTGCTAATGCTATGCTAAAAACTCACTCCTGTTACCTTCAGTCCTGTTACTCAAATGAGTCACGTCACCAAAGAAACCTTGTACAATTTTTTTTTTTGCCCAGGATAGGCCAATACACATTCATAGAACATATACATATTTTAGAAATGTCTGTATTTTTCCACAATGACTACTTATAATAAATAAAAACTGTTTTCTTCTTCCTGAAGGATTTGTCTGTCATTAAGGCTGTCATTTAGCACTGTCTCGTACACCCGTACACACCCGCAGTGCTTGCACATTAAAGCTGAAATGATTAATCGATTCATTTGATTATTAGAAAAAAGCTTTGATTGATAATCTGTTGTTTTGATTTATTGTTTAATCAGCGCAAGTAATAAGAATTGATAAAATCCGACCACATGGGTTGCAGAACTTTAAATATGCATAAATAATTTCCGCACGGCCACTACAATTGAACGCACATGATGGTGGGTGTGGGTGCTGTGCTGTGATCTGTGTGGTGGTGAACAACAGAGTTTTTAGTTATTATATTTACCAATGCACATATTAGAAAATTGCATTTTCAGTGTTTTATAATTTATAAGAAAGAAAAAGAATGAACAGAAAATCATCAACTATTTTACCTAAAATGTGCATTGAGGCTATAAAGTGTTTTATCTGATTGCTCAATTAATCAGACAAACTAATCGATCAATTATTTGATTACTAAAATAATCGGTAGCACTTTAGTATGGGGAACATATTCTAAGTAACAAATGCTCAATTGAGAGTTATTTGGACACTAGGGGAACATATTGTAGGTAACACAGACTTCATTTAGAGTTAGGGTTAGGTTTAGAGGGTTAGGGGTTAGAGGGTTAGGGTTAGTGTAAGGCATTAATAAGTACTTAATAATGACTAATTAAGAGCCAATATGTTACTAATTTGCATGTTAATAAGGAACTAATTAATGGTGACTATGTTCCACATACTAAAGTGTTACCAAATAATCAATAGCTGCAGCCCTAGTGCAAATACCAAAAAGCAAAACAATAACCAATTTGGAGTCACGTTATTGTTACACTGGAATATACATTCAATGACGGCTAACAATAGTAGCCTTGTCAAATTGTTATCATTAGCTGACAACACACATAGCTAATGTTTGTGTGTGTGTGTGTTACATGAGGCGTGATTTACGTTGTAAAAGACGGGATATCATGCTTACAACACTTTAGAATGTTAACGCCCTGCAAACAGCCCCTTCAACAAGCAAAGGGCATCGATTTGGCCCAAAAATGTTGATAGAAATACACTTTGGGCTTGACTTACTAAGATCCAGGATACCACGCGCTAAACAGAGTGTGCAAACTTAAAAATTGCGTGTACTATTAGTGTTGTGGGTTGCGTGTGATCTATTAAGACTGTGTGTACAAATGAAAAGTGTTGCAGACCCCCCTATTTAAATGAGGTTTTTGCGTGTAATACTGGCATTATGTGCCCTCGCCACGTTCATTTTATTGATCTCTCAATGCACTGTTGAATTAACAGCACACATCTATAATCTGTAACACCTTTTCCGTAATATAGAATCACAATCTACAGACAACAAAAACTGTTTTAGCGCGCTGAAGTGCTGCAGGGATGCGGTGGACCATAACAACTCCAGCGCATGCATCTGTCTAGAATTATCCAAAAAAAAAACATTCTTATTGAACGACATATTTTCATACAGGGGGTATATTATAATAATATATTTCCCCCCCTAAAAACAAACAGTATTAAAAAAAACTGCCAGCAGACACCAAAATGCATCAATTGAATTTGTTTTAATCAACCCCTTAAGTCATCCAGCAGCGGTTAACTTATAAAATTATATTGCTTAATAGACAATATCTATTTTTTTTATTTTTTATGGGAGTCCAAACATGTCTGTCCGTGGTCTGTCTTTGCAGCACGAGCAACTCTTTTCTCACAGCCATGTGTGTAACTATGTCTGTTTGCACATACTTTTCAGACGTGCTAAATAAAGACGCAAGATAGCACCCGCAGAACAGTGATCAGCCTTGATTAATCACATTGCACGTGTTTAATGTTAATATTTGCAACTCCTTCCCCTTATATTGTGGGTGTTCTGATGATCAGAATATTTTCTGCTTATTCATGAAGACAGACATGCTAAATGGATTGCACACCTTATTTTGCTCACTTAAGAGACACAATCCTCTGCGCGCAAGTTTAGTAAATCGGCTTTGCGTATGATATCAAGTTTGCACTTGTTTTGATACACGGAAACCTTTAGTAGATCAGGCCTTCAATCACCTGAATATAACTTGTTAGCATATCTTAGTGTGGACACTCCTGGCTTAAATCAACAACTATTTTATTCTACTGGGTATGTTTAAACATTGAAAATAATTCAACCATCCAATAAGGAAAATATAAATTTGTCAAATTTCCTCACCTTTTTCTTGCTTTTGACATACCGGTATGTTATTATGTTGTTTTTCGCAAAGTCCCTCTTATTCTATCCGTTTAGTGGCTTTTGTGAGCTACCTCCAGCTCCAATTAATCAGAACCTGAATGTTGAACAGTAAAAAACAGGCTAAACTTGGCTTCCTTCCAAGGTGAGTGCCCATCACTTAGGTGCTACTTTTGAAAGAGGTCCAGTTGTAATCCAGCGTGTGAAGGAGGATGATACCAAAATCACATTTTAGAAGTGTGCAGGGGGGAACAGTGTAAAAATCGGATTTGACTCTGCCAAAGGACGGATTATGTGGATGGGAGATGTGGGAAACAATATGACCGACAATACTGCTGAATTGAAAAACAAGAGAGATGAAGTGGTTCTTTAGTGCATGATACATTACACTCTACTGTATACAGAGGCACTAAGGCAGGGTATGTTGCAAAATTTAGCAAATACAGGGTAAAATACCCTTCTATCCATTGCAAGTGAGATTTTCCATTGACAAAAGTGCAGACATCAAATGCAATTCTGGGTAATTTAAAACGACAGCCCCGATGACATTTCACCCTGGCTTCAATGAATCTTGTATTATTGCAGTGGCAGACAAGGCTCAGTCCTTGCATCTATACTGCATTAGTGGTTGCCATGGTAAATGTCCTCCATCCTGCGCGTTCAAGAGAGGCAATATACTCCTCATCGGTTTCCGGCAGAGGAATCTGAGGCTCTCAGTGACAGAATCCGCTGAAAAAACATACAAAATGCAATTTGTGAAATTTGAGAGCGAACACCAGCATAAAACCAAAGTGAAATTTGTTCCCATCCAGATTTTAATGAGAGAACTTTGCAGCATTCCTGTATTTTAGCTTATCTTTAAGTACTTTTTGCATTTCTCAACGGGAGACTGGATTTCTATCATCACTGACAGTGTGAAAATGCAGTCCCACTAAGCTACCAGCACATTTCATTACCATGTCATGTTAAAATTCAACTCCACACGGAGAGATACTAGAATTGAAGGGTTTAACGCCTCTAAAAGTCATTTATCTGCTGGATTATGGTCAACAGATGCTCATTAAAGTCAGTCTCATCTGGATTTATAGGCCATTTTCATCACTTTCGTCGCACACCCTACGGATGACTTATTGTTACGGTGGTCATAATAATATGACGTCATTGCATGCTGCACACAAAAGAGTTGCGCTGATAGTTTGATGGGAAACAGCAAGGAAGTATGATTTCAAAGGGAGAAACACAAATTAGGTTGGAAACACATATTATCAAAACATTATTTTTGTATTGGGCGTTTCAGTCATTATTGCACTTCACAAACACGCTGCTTAATTAATTGAAATATTAATTATTATCAATGATGGCTACCAAAAAGGTAGCCAAATAAGGTAAGTGATCAGGTTAATGCACAGCCCAGTGCAAAGATGAGAGAGGAAACCTAATATATTCCAATCAATGGTTACCATGTTTTTAGCAAATAAATTAAGAAAACTTACTGAAGTAAAACATAACCAAAAAACATATTTTTGTATGACTTTCTTACAATAAAATTGCATTTCAAAATACTTGGGTCTTTTTTGGTTTAATTTAAATTATACAAGCAAGTGCTTTACTGTGATTAATCATGAGACTAATCCAAATTCAAAAGTGTGATTAATCTGATTTTTAACAAATAATCATTGGACAACACATACAGTATACATATTACATACAGTATATATATATATATATATATATATATATATATATATATATATATATATATATATATATATTTGAGACATAATACATCCCATATATATATATATATATATATATATATATATATATATGGGATGTATTATGTCTCCTCTCTCAACTTGGCACTGGCGTGTGCATTGATCTGATCAATAACCGTATTTGGCTACCTAAAAGGTAGCCATTGTTAATGTGTGCTCAAAACAATGTGTGAATAATGTATTTATGCATGATTATTGCAATTTTTTTTTGATTAATCACATTAGTCAATGCACTAAATTTGACAGCACTTATATAAATATATGAACCCACTAGACATGTCACTGGGTGTATGCTGAGCTCCACAATTAAACATACAGAACAATTTAATTGAATTAAATTGTACATTTATTCACCATTTATTTGATTCATCAGGCCAATTCATTCTTGAAGGTACATTTATTTTTTTAATCAATATAAACCCATTATGAAAAAAATATAGAAATAATGAGGAAGGGAAATGATCAGGGGCTTCATGTTTTTTGTTTATAGAATTATTTGTTACAAAAATGGCAAGACCCTGCAAATTCATGGAATAAAACAGTCAATGTATTGCATTTATCTGGAACACTCAGCAGCATAAAACAACAAGCTGCATGCTTGGCTCCAGCTCACCTTCAGTGCAATCAATTTAGGAAGGCAATTTTCCTTAACATTTCCCTGAGACGGACACAGTGATTATATCAGCGTTGTTTAAACGGAATCCTTTATCATTAGCAAATCAATTGCACTTTCTATTCACATATAAGATGGGCCGGGCTGAGGAGGAGTCTACATCCTCCCTCTCCCGTGCTAAATCTGCCGCTTAGACATCAAGCTAGCGGAGCCTTTTCTTGCACAAAATATTTGGAATTGTCCTTTAAACTTGTTCCAAAGCAGCTTATAGGCAACAATATTGAGTTGGCCCGTAGACGACCCCGAGCATGACTGATCCTAGTAGTGTGTGTGCGCGCGCGTGTGTGTGTGTGTGTGCGGTTCATGATCTACAGAATGAAAAAAAGAATGTAAAACAGAGGATAGACAAGGACTATTGTGGAGGCTAAACCCTGTTAAAAAGATGTAGGTTCACATGCACACAGTAACACACACCTTCACGACAACACGTTTGTGTTTACATAGACATTGGACGTGAATAGGCGTCTATAGCATGGGCCTCAATGTGAGCTAACAGGAATGAATGGGGCTGAAACATTGAATGGCGAGGAGGGCACCCCTCTTTTTTAAATGTTAAAAAGGCCATTTAGGTTATCCCGAAGTCAGTTGTCGACCACAGACTGACACACAAAGTAAGACTTCTAGACAAATTAAAGAAAACATTGTGCTATTGCGTCATACTATATACCACACCGGACCTTGTTTATACAATTTATATTGTACTTTCACATTCTGGTAAAATAATGTCATTTAAATTGGTTAAACATAAATGTTAACTATGCTTTAAATTCAATGACAGAAAAGATAAGATTGTACTGGCTATAATTTAGACAACACACATGCACATTTTACAGATGATGCATGAAACCTTATCTACTGAAACCAGTTTCAAAAGACAGTTTGGAGAAATTAGAGGAATAAAAAGAACTGATGTTTTTTCAAGACCTTAATCAATTAACATCAGTTTTAAAGCACATTATAAATGAAGCTAATTGCAGTGTACTTATACTTGTAGGTAAGGTTTAGTGCCCACATACAGTATAGACATATCCTATACAGATTAGAAATACCGTTCCTGATAAAATAATAATGCAAAAAAATATGAAAGTACATACCTATTGAGATAACAAATATTCCGAATCTGAAAGCAGCTTTTGATGCATCTGACATGTTTTAAATTGTGTGTCCTCTAATAGACTCTAATAGTCTGATCAAAAGCTTAAGATTGTATTTTTTCATATCAGGATTCTCATCAATATGAAGCATTCATGCTTTTGAAATGATCCATATAGATACACTCGTGTGACTCAGCTGTGAAGAGATTGTTTTTATCTTAACATTTTATCTTATGGAATCGGTGTAATTTGATATTGTGCTGGTTTTAATGCCCATACATATTTTCGACTTGTTTTACATTATTATTAGCAATAATACTAATGCTATGTACTTGTTCAGATGAATTGTAATTGTAGACACCAACTGACAGTCACAGGGGGCGCTATGCTATTTGTGACGTCATATTGTGGGCAAAATGAATTTAGTTATTATTTTGAGGCGTTACTAAGTAAATAAGTGAAATCATTTTAATGTACAAAGAAAGCATTGTATTTATACTTTAAAAATGGGGATGATTCCACCCCTGTTGTTTGACTAAATGATAACAATTTAAATAATAATACTGTAATAATTAAAACTATGCTGATAATATTGATATGTTTACAGATTTTAAGTTCTGTAAATAAATACATGTAAAATAATTGTTGTATAACGTTATTTTTTACATTGCACTGTTTATGCCAAATCATCTATAGTTTAATGAATACACACTAAAAAGAGTGTTATTAAAAATGTGGCCATGTCTTGATTTTTTACAGCCGCTATGCAAACTATCCAATGCATCCCACAATTAATCTAATTAAATAGATGTATTTAAATAATTATATTGAAAACTAAAATGACAATTGTGTGTTTTTTCAACTACATTCAACAAAAACATTATGTTAACAGTAAGATTTCTATGTAATGGTTTGATACCTAATAGCATATTCTAATTCACTGGGGTTGACAATTTAAGAGCCAAGATATTTCATTTTATTTTACATTTTACATGCTGAAAAAAATGAAAATAAAAAGATCTAGTTAAATAAGGCACACACTTTACAATAGCAGTATTTAACTTTAAATGTGTAATTTATGCTAAAAATAAATAAATTACTTGATTGTGCCCCTATACATGCTTTGATAAATACGATTATGCAATGCTTTAGCGGTAATGCAATATGACAACAACAAAAAAGGTATTGTAATGGTTTGCAAGTGTGGAATAAAAAGTGGAATAGACAAAGGTGGCAGAAGCTTGTAAACAACGGTTCTGGTTGCCACTTTGACTGTGTGTCTCACACACCGCTCTGTTAATCCACTTAACGCACAATAGACAGCAGACCGAGTGATGTGGGGGCTCAGCACCTTGCACAGCGCATTCCAACCATTTTAAATGAAAAATAATTTATTTTGCATTTTTCTTGTTATTGTGAAAAATGATGACGCTCGGGAAATGAATGCTCAAAATGCGGAAATGCAGAGATTAAAGTGGAAAAAAAAGAGACAAAATACGGTTCACAGGGACTGCGGTTTGTAAAATTTTGCACGGTGTCTTCTCACTCGCTCGTTCTCTTTTCTTAACATTACTTGACAAAAGCCTCTCTCTCACACACACACACACACACACACACACACACACACACACACACACACACACACACACACACACACACACACACACACACATGCACACACGTGCGTACACCCCAGCAGTGTGGCAGACAAAATGGCTGAATAGTGATGGAGGGGCTGCCCGATGTGTCCACTAATCAAACAACATTACACACACTCATCAGAGAAAGAAAATTGTGACGCAGAAAGAGCGAAGAACTGACACTTTCTTTATACCTCGCCTCAAAACATCATGGTCGGGTTTAGTTTAAATTCAATTCAAGGTTTTCATGCGCGCGTACGGCGAAGGTTGTTCAAACAACATCTCCACTGTCACAGAGAAAGGCTTGCCGCAGTCCAATGATTCTGATGCCGACTATTCAGTGTCATTACTGTGCTGCAAAAGTGGCCTCCATCAAACCCTGCTGCATTTTCATTCAAATCAAATGCACCAGCCCTAAATGCGAAGAAAGCACAATAGTATGGAACTACATTCAACGCAGGCCCTTGATAACATGCATGGTGTATATATACGTGTTTTAATGAGTGCATTGTTTAGTTTTTTTTTTTACCCAGTATATTTGTTCAGTTAGAGCCAACAAAATGTTTTCTTTATTTTAAAAAAGTCTATACATCTGTGTTAATATTACTATAATATTCAACAGCTAAATTGTATTTGTAAACTGTGAAAATTGTCGCTGTAAATTCACAGCAAATTACTGGGAAATAATGACCTTATCTTTACTGCAGAGCTGTTATATTACAGTAATTACAACAAAGTTACAACTGTGAAGTTACTGTTGTACTTTTACGCTAAAGGTACAACTAAATGATGTGACTTCACATTTTATTTAACATGAATTACTCTCTCGTTGTAACAGCATACCGCCGCCTACTGTACAAGCAATGTAGTCTATGCAACCCTTTACAGGGGTCATATTATGATTATTTTCTACATTTAATACACTTCCTTGTGGTCTACATAACATGTCATAGTGGTTCTTTGGTAAACATCTTGCATAGATAATCTTTTACAGACCACCTTCTCGCTGCTTTCTGACCGGTCTTATTTACGTGCCTCCACTCCGACTGCGCCTTCTCCCCATCAGCCGTGTTGTAGTTTTTAACGCTTCAATATGGAGTCTATCGAAAGATATACGTTAAAACTGTACGCTACTTTGTATTAGAAATGGCAACAGCATGCATGTGCGTTTACGAGCCAGTCTGCCCCACAACAAGAGGATAGTGAAAAAGAAGGAATTTAATTACCGTATTTATCGGACTATAAGTCGCACCGGAGTATAAGTCGCACCTGCCGAAAATGCATAATAAAGAAGGAAAAAAACATATATAAGTCGCATTGGAGCCCGGCCAAACTATGAAAAAAACTGCGACTTATAGTCCGAAAAATACGGTACTACAACGCCGGAATACCATGGCGGACTCGCGCAAAGCTCTTCAGGTAAAACTTTACCATATATGGAGATATCCTCTGACGGCACCGATGGGAAAAACGTCACAAATTGGACACATTCCAAACAGCTCGTTTGGAGTAAGTATGAAGGAAGGTAAGACTGTTCTATACAAATCTCAATGGTTTGATTCCAAAATTGTCCCGAACTTATGCAGATCACTCAAACACAAAAACAGGTACCAATAGGTAAGAAGAGTTGATTTTGCAGAATAGGTCAAATCAGTTTAAATTGACAGTAATTTGTTGAAACATTACAGACTGTATTTACAGTATTTTACTGTAAATATAAAAGTGTACCATAATTTTTGATGTACAACATTTGTTGTGATATTACAGTCAATTTTGATTACAAAATGTACTGTGAAAAATACTGTTAAATCTGATTCTGATGACATGCATTGATTGGAATCAGACAGGATTCACAGTAGTGCTGATAACGTCCACATTTTCGGATTTACATTGTGGAGGTGAAAAAGTCGCCTCCTTTCTGTCCAATACCACATCAAAGTGGTTGGTTTTTGGCATCTTATTTGTCCAGCTTCCATATTAATATTTATACACTTTACAAGAAATTCATTGACGGCAAACCATGTAGCTTGCTAGCTTGTGTGCGGCAGCTTTCTAAGACTCTTATTTTGTTAGCGCAGGCAGGATGGAGCAGCACTTTTGTTGTGAAGACAGGAACTGTGCTGTCTTTAGGCTTTTGACAGCAGAGAGTCTGTTGAAATAAAAAAAGTGTTTCTCGCCTTCCTGTCAGTCGTTTTTTTCCTACAGTTTTTTCCATTTGCTTACACACAATTTGACTAACTGTGTGTTTTTTTTTCAAAAGGATTTACACACTTTTCCAAACACAACATTACATTTTCTTAATTCTTAGATTATTTGCAAAATGACACACTTTGGTCAAAACATATGCCCATTCATCAAAATAAAGCAAGCATTTGTAAAAATGCAGTTATATTGTCATCTCACTCACACAGACTTCAAATGATAAGACACTATTGGAGTGAGTTACCCACAACAGTGATAAATACAAACCACATTTGTGAAAACCCCTATTTTACTATAAGAAATCACATGTTTGGGGCATTTTGTCAAACCTTTTTTAGCATATGTGATGAATGATTACTGTAACTTGACAAAATATATTGGCAAATCCATAGTAATCGTCATTGTTTACTTTGAAGTGGGCCTATAAGTAAGGACGTAAAGAGAAAGTAAAAATATCCTGTAATCTTTTCAAGAACTGCTCAACAATGATGCTGCAAACTGCATATACAGGTCACATATCACAGTAGTCAACAATAACATGCAGTACAAATTAAAATCTGAGACAGATAAAAAGGTTTGAAAAAAAATAAGATAAATAAGATAAAAATTACAAATGGAAAAAAACTGTTTAGCTGGAGCACCCACTTTAAGGCTGTATTTTCTATTTATCACCTGTGTGTCTTTACACCTGGTGGATGTGATTATCCAATGTGTTCAATTGTGTGGTCGTTGGCAAGCCAGCCCTTGGGATTGACCAGGAAGTAACTTCTAAATCCTTATCTTTCTGTAAGATGTAAAGATTTGTGTATCACAATCCTAGTGTGTGTGTAAAGTGTGAAAATGTGTGTATCACAATCGCTATCTGTGTGCAAGATGTGAATATGTGTGTATCACAATCGTTATCTGTGTGCAAGATGGGAAGGTGTGTGTAAAGCATTGTGTGTAATATTTCGCAAAAAATGCAAAGCAGAGTCTATGCCTAATATTAGGCAAATCTGCACAGTGGTTTTGTTTACTTTGTGTGGACTTTGTTAACTGTGTACAAATGTAAAATTTAGTGTGTAAGTAATTGGAAAAAAACTGTAACACTGAGCTCGCAGCAGCCAGCGTCATCTCACAAGATTCTCGCGAATGTTAATAAGTGACGAAAGTGACGTCATAGCGAAGATTGATGATCACTATTTTTTCGGACTATTTTTTTAATGCCTGGCTGACGATCCACTGACACACCCTCCGCGATCGACCAGTAGCTCGCGATCGTCGTAATGCTGCAGGGCCTCTGAATTGTTTTTTTCAGAGTATAAACGCCATTGCGAGAATCTATTTTACTAAAAATATATAAATGCATCAGTAAGGTTTCAGTGTAGGAGAGCATTGGCATTGCTGCTAAGCCCCTTTTCTAATGTGAACTATTGACATTTAAAGATATTTGCTGGACTAGTCCACATGTGCATGGATAGAATCCGCTCACACCCTTGCACACGTGAGTGTGTATGTGACAAGACAAACAGCAGGTGGACAGAAGATTGCTATGCTATCGCCCACTGCGTTAATGTGTTAGTCCGGGCAACGTCGCTTGTGAAGTGTAACGCCTGTGTTTGTAAGTGACACCTCTTGTGACACATGCACGCCCATGTCGAGAGACAAAGATGACGCCGGGCCTAATGGCAAAACTGAAACGATGCTGACAGAAATAAA
The DNA here is from genome assembly GCF_033978685.3 of Nerophis lumbriciformis. Classification (NCBI taxonomy): domain Eukaryota; kingdom Metazoa; phylum Chordata; class Actinopteri; order Syngnathiformes; family Syngnathidae; genus Nerophis; species Nerophis lumbriciformis. The sequence continues at coordinate 20,726,592 of NC_084551.2, forward strand.
TATTCGCCACAATGCCTCGCGCACGCAAACAAAACACAAAGCGGTCTCTTCTGTCTCGGTAAAAAATCATATTTCTCCTCCTCCATCTTAGCGCTGGCAGGTCGACAGGCAGACAAAGAGGCGCTGCTGCAGTGTGAAAATATACTGACGTAGCTGGCTTCTCCTTAGCTGAGGTTTAGTGTGTGCGTGTGTGTGTGTGTGTGTGTGTGTTTCAGTGCTTTACACAGCCATGGTAGCCACAATGTTTACACTTGCTGTACTGAGACAATTTACAGTTACTTCAAAGATTACAGGAGTTTGCTGCAAGTTTATATCCATATTTAAGTGGCCATTAATGTGCATGTATTTTCTGTAGGTAGGACTTTGATATATGCAGGATGCTGCTGATATGTTTATGTGTATTTCATATTAGGATCAATGGGCAGATACTAGCCATAAGACTCTGAATTTTTATCATCTCGATGTCTGATCTTCGACCGGCCCCAACCACTCGTCTCACTCTGCACCCCAACCATCCCCCTTCTCTTCTCCTCACCTTACAATGGGGACGGTAAAAAAAAACCCCCGGCATAAATGGCAAAGAATATTTTTTTTCTCACAAATCACACAGTGAAAAAAAGGCTAATCTCAGGGATGGGATATAAGAAAACCATCTTCCTAATGATGCAGTGATCATCAAACACTTTACGATACAACTGGTTGCAATATATGATTTATGAGACAAACCATGACTTAATTGGTTAGCTGAGCCACAATACTCCTTTTTAATAATACCATCAAACAACAATGATTTTGAGTCACATAATATTGTGCTGCAACAAACAATGCAGTGCACTGGGTTAATAATTTAAGTGTGGTGGGCATGCTCACCTGTTTGAGGCCGTTTCTTCAAGCCTAACCACGGTCTGTGTAATGCAGGCCTGACCTTTAAATAAACAAAAATAAATGAGATAATCCATTCAGTCAAACAAAGGGTAAAAACGGAACCAAAAAAGAAATGATGGTGTGTTAAAATAAGAAAAAGATATTGATAGTGAGGAGAGACATGCGAGCACTTCACTGATCAACTTTAAATTTTGGGAACAAGAGCAACAGATGCAGCGGTGGCGCATTGTGGAGGGTATTAAAGTGAGGGACACCCCAAAAATGTCCCCCGCTGCGTGCATGGGTTTGTTTGTGTGTATGAGTGTGACAGCAGGGAGCAGCTCAGCGCAGGACGCGGCACGCAGCAAGGGGCCATTAGACATGGTGGGGTGACCCACTTAAAAGGCTACACACACACTCAAAGCATGAAACTTTCCTTTTTAGCAGCCAATGTGCCATGATAACCATAAAGCTGTGATTCTTAAGCGTCGGGTTTAGACCCGGCCTTAGTCACATAGTTTTCACAGTGTCAGATTTGGTGGCCAAGTGTTGGTCCAGTCAACCTAAAAAAACATGCAGAAATCTAACAAAGTCTTTTCTTCTGGTGAAGCACATTCTTCTTGCATGATGTTCACACTATTTAAACTCCTTTTCATTATTTCTTGGATTCCTGCCAAAGTGTTATGATACCAGCAACATGATTTCAAATGAATGTAGTTGGATTTTGCACAAAAAGTTCTTTATTGTAATCAGTAGAGAATTGACCAATCCATGGGCAAAAATGGTTTGGTTTTTACTGTAATTAGTTAGTAATTGGTTTATACTGAAGGATTTCTCGCTAAATATTCAAATCCAACAAACAAACATGACATTGTAGATTGTTTCCGTGTTTGAATTCCAGGGGTGTCAAACTCAAATACAGAGTGGGCCAAAATTTTAAACTGAACAAAGCCGCGGGCCAAGTTTGAACAAATTAACCTTTTTGATAGGGACCCAAACAAGTTTTGCTTTAAATATTAAACAAGCAAGGCTTATATAATTGTATAGTGACATGCACAATCGAGTTTCAAATAATAATAATAATTAAAAAATATCAATGGCATATCAAATACAATTGAAATAAAAATGTAATGCCTCTTTTCTATTTGCAGCCTTCAGAGGTAAATATCAACATTAACTTTTTACACAAGCTAATACATTTGAAAATAAAATAATGAATTAACCAACCATGCAGGACTTTAAACTGCTCAGTTTGCAACACACTGATCTAATCTGATGTGCCCAAGCCAGATACCTGCCATCTTTTCTTGGATGCTAGTTCATTAATGTCTGGGCTAAGGCTTTGAGCTGAGGCATCCCTCATTATCGAACAAAGGTGTTCATCAGTCATTATATCTCGTATTCCACAGTCTTGGGGTCGTGCCTTACAGGCACTGCTTTTAACGTTCCCTACGAGCTGACGTCACGTCCGCTTTTCATCCCTTCTAACAACGTGCCCGTCCAGTCACAAGATATGAGCGGCTCCTGTATGCGCACACACGTAAATGCAAAGCATATTTCATCAACAGCGATACAGTTTACACTGAGAGTGGCCGTATAAGCAACTTTAACATTGTTAGAAATATACGCCACACTGTGAATCCACACCAAACAAGGATGACAAACACATTTTGGGAGAACATCCGCACAGTAACACAACATGTACACAACAGAACAAATACCCAGAACCCTTTGCAGCACTAACTCTTCCGGGACGCTACAATATACACCCCCACTACCTCCAAACTCCCCCTCTTACATACACACACACACCTTGTAGCGTCCCGGAAGAGTTAGTGCTGCAAAGGGTTCTGTGTATTTGTTCTGTTGTGTTTATGTTGTGTTACTGTGCGGATGTTCTCCCGAAATGTGTTTGTCATTCTTGTTTGGTGTGGATTCACAGTGTGGCGTATATTTCTAACAATATTAAAGGTTTTTATACTGGCACTCTCAGTGTAAACTGTATTGCTGAAGATCAAGTATGCGTTGCATTCACTTCTGTGTGCATGCCAAAGCCACACATATTATGTGACTGAGCCAGCACTCGTTGGACTGGACGAAAAGGGGACATAACAATTCTCAGGAGGGGCACTGAAATTTGGGAGTCTCCCGGGAGGTTTGGCAAGTATGAGAATTAGGTGTAAATAATCGGCGGGCCAGCTGTAGTGTTAATTTGATATCACCTCACGGGCAAAGTGAAATTACACGGCGGGCCAAATTTGGCCCGTGGGCCAGAGTTTGACACCCATGGACTATGACAAGGTAATGGATAGTATGTTTTAGATCAGTGTTACTCAACCATAGGGCCGTGGCCCAACAACGGGCCAAAAAAATATGTTTTTCAGCTGTGGTCCTTATGGGCCGCGGCGATACTCAGTTGTAATACACTTTTCCACCACTTGTGGCAGTAATGACTATATTAAACAAACAGAAGAAGTCTGGGGCTAAAGTTTTTTAAGCGCAAAAATTATGACTAAAGTGGTGACGCTGTATTTTCATTTGCACTTACATTTAAATTAATTTAGATTTGTTTTTATATATTTGTATTTGATTATTTGTCATCAGTTTTTATAAGTCTCTTCTTTTGCAGTATATTTGATGAGTATTTATTTATTTATAATCCGGCTGGTTTAAGCCTTGATAATAATCTTTCTAAATAATACATACAGTATTTTCAAATCATTTGACAAGGTTTATCCTATTAAACTGTAAGTTGGTTAGATGTTAACATTTATTACGATTAAAATCAACGATAAAACAATTAATTCAGTGTTGATATTTGAGAGGGCCCAGGCCTCTCTCTAGTAGAAAAGTTGGGTCTCAATGTCAGAAAGGTTAAGAATCCCTGTATTAGGTGTCAAACTCAAGGCCTGCCACATTATTTAATGTGACCTGACATATGAGTTTATGTGGCCTGCCACATCTTGATTTAATGTGGTTTGTCACATCATCTATATGTCTTGCGAAAGGCTAGAAATAGTTCAACTCTTTCTGGCGAAATTAATTTTTTTCTTTCTATCGACAGAAAAATGTACTCCATGCAATTATGACAGAACAATCTCAGAACAGACCATACATGGACCTTGATTCAAAAGCGACTTGGATGATTTAGAATTGGGTTTTGAAACATAGTGTGTGCCCATCTTTAGGAAGGAGGAAAGCCAGGCCAGTGACATTTATGTTGCCATGAATTGCTTCAATTGAGAATGAGATTCAGATTTGTTATAGTTTAGATTTTAGAATTAAGAATATTATTTATCATTGGATACCTACAATCGGGCATGGTAAAAATTGCTGTAAACAAAATAGTTTTAGTTACTTTCCAAAAAAAGTAACAGACTGAGTAACATAATAAGTACTTTATAAATAAATTAGTTGCCAGGAAAAGTTATTATTTAAAACAAAAACCTCCAAGTATCTGCCTTGGGGGCATGGAACGTTTTGAAGGGGAGAAAACGAGAAAACATGTGGGAGAAGTGTGTTCACAGTTTCAATTTCAATTTCAATTCTTCATTTAAATTAGGGTCCGCACATATTAATGAACATATATGTATTATGTAAATACATCAGGTTTTAGCCAAAGGCTTATTTCTGCCTGTGGTCCCCAAACAGGTTGGTGTATACAATCATACAATAACATTCACAATAACATTCACACAAAATAGAGAAAAGTCAAGATCATCACCACATACTCCGTAACATTCAGGTAAAACAGGCAAATTACTTTAAAACTAAGAAAACAATAAAATAACAAAATAAAATAAAACGGAGGGATGTAAATGTATTGCATTGCAATTAGCCTGAATAAAGTGCCAAGACTAATTTCTCACAGCCCGTATAATGAGCCAGAGGGAAAGCGTCCGGTGGGGCTGCACACCGTGGGAAATATAAGAAGCTACTTGATAAACCATCACCCGGAAACGACATTTAGAGCCAGAAAAACTAAATATACATTTTTGAGATATTTACATGATTAAAAGTTCAATTGTCAGTTAACTTTACAGAGTAACAGCATTTTACGAACTGATATCAAAATGCCCACTGTAGACAACACTGAGAAAAACAGACTATCCTTAAACCTCAGTAAAACAAAAATAATGTGATTTGGTAACAGTAGAAGAGAAAGTCAAACACAAATACAAATAGACAAAGTAGATATTGAAAGGGTAAGCAAAAACACACATATTGGTGTAATATTAGATTATAAATGATCTGGAAATGTCATAAAAATATACAACATAAAGCACTTCAATATGAATAAAGCAAAACATGTTCTGGACCAAAAATCACTTCATATCTGAGTTATTGTGTAGAAATATGGGGAAACAACTACAAATGTGCGCTTCATTCACTAACGGTGTTACAAAAAAATCAATTAGAATAATACATAATGTTGGATATAGAGAACATACAATCCCCAAAAAATAATTAAATTACTTAGTGCATTTGCAAACAGCTAAAATTATGTGGAAAGCAAACTATACCTGCTACCCAAGAATGTACAACAATTCTTCTTAACAAAAGAGCAAAAATATTACCTTGGAGGAAAATTAAATTTAAAAACATTTTGTTTGCTCGTACAACACTTAAACACTTGTATCAGCAGACCACTCGATGATGTAAACATAGGGACACATGGTAGTGATCACGGCACCGATATCAATAGTTTGTCTGCGTTAGCGCTTAAAATAACAATATGACTAATACTTGGTTAATATTCAAGTCACAAAATGTAAATGGAGTATTGCTGGTGGTTTTTGAATGGTTTTTTATTGGATTTTATGGGCAAAATAGTGGCGCTCCCATTGGCTCCACTGTTAGCAGACTTCTATTTACGTTTATTTACAAGTTAGAATGTATTAAAAGTTCCCTTTTAAGAGCTTTAGCATATCTGTATGTGGAATGACATTTTTGAATGAATTAAGCAAGGAAATCAAACAAAAAACTAATATGATCCACTTTTAGAAACCCTTCAAACTACAAGTGTTCACAAAGTACGAAAAAGAAGAATTATGATAAACATCTCAAACCTTTAAAAGAATAAAAGTAAAAACATGACATAATATCATTCATCTCCTGGGTGAACCCTAAACTGCTTAACTATGTACGTTTGTATTTATGACAACTTTAATTATTGTGTATATGTTCATACGTCTAATATGTATTTATGTACTCAATATTTGTTTACTGACTTGTGGTATATTTATTTATTGTCTTATTTATTTCTCACTGTTCTGTTACAAACAGAGAACAAAGGAATGGGGTTGGGGTTCGGGATAAAACTGCTATTATATGAAAAGGGCAGTGGTGTGCCGTCAGGGCCAGCAAGGCCTTCTCTGCTGGCCTAACATAACCAGAAATCATGATCATAATTAAAAATAAAATTATTTTTTTATTTACTTTCCTTAAATATCTAAAAGTATTCATATTCTCTTCATGACATATTATGCTCCTTCCAGTGTTGTTGTTTTTAGGATAGAATTTGTATCCGATTAGGAATTCAGCTAGTTTATGTCGCCATGCTTTACGAAATCGCCCGGGGCCTTCAGAATCAACTATACAGGTGTCTACAACAATGGACACAAACAGGTGATAGACAATTGCGATAGTCAATCAGATCACAAGTTGTTGTCAGTAATGCCTTCTCGCTGGCCTAAGGTTGAACGTGACATTTACGCGTCCTGTGATTGAATACTCACCAGGATCGTTAGCGGATGAATTTGAGGACACACACAGTTGATAGACAGTTGCGATAGCCAATTAGATCACAAGTTGTTGACAGAAGCCTCTCTAGGTAGCCTGATGTTAACGAGACTATGATTGGATACTCACTTGTCATTCCAAAGTGAGTATCCAATCACAAGTTAGCAATTTTGGAGGAAGTGGCAAGTGTTGACCCACAAAGAAGGAGAACAAAACGTTGACTAGGTGGCAGATATACATTTGCAAAGCCATTTTCAAGAAGGATATTTAAAGAGAAACTACATCTTGTGAGACAATGTCAGCGATGAAATGGGAAAATGCCCGCCATTTCCAGTCGAATCAACCGACTATGAGGGGCTGTACGGCGCGGATGTGTGCTACAAATTGTGAGTTCAAATATGTTATTTCTTTATTTTTTCACGTTTAATATGTTTTTTTTGCAATTTTAATTAAGATATGTTTTCATTGCTGATGCGGATTTATAGATTTTTTAAATGCGCCAGAAAATAATCCGTTTTGTACACTGTTGGTGGTGATTCAATTCCAAGTAGTGTGTAAATGTGTTCCTGTATAGTATTTATCCAGCATTGGTCATGTGGGGACATAAATAATGGTATTTTGAGAGGTAATCATTGAAGTCGGACATCACTGAAGGCCTAGGTGGGAAACTTGCGGCCTGCCACTGGAAAAGGGGTAGGATAAATAAGCTCAGCTTCTTCCTACTCCTTTTCGGACATGCTGTAATGAAACAACTGGAAATATGTGATGCATTGCCATATAATTGTATGTTCGAAATAAACTGAAGCTGAAACTAATATCGTGACAACATCGTACAGTGAGATTTTAATAACGTTACTTTCCTCGTATTTACTGATACTACCTCTGTTATCTACACCACGCTACTTTACTTTAGTGTTCTGACTGGGGCAATGCTGACACACCAACAGTGGTTTTTATATTATCCCCTATAGACTCTTATTAATTTATTTGTTAATTACCCGTTAATAACTGCTTACTTTCTGCTTTGCTTCCATCAACACTTCTTAAACTTCACTAATCACCTTTTTCTTGGTGTTGTTTTAATCTAGTTTAGCGGTTAGCTTAGCTATTAGCATGCCTACTCTTGGCTTACTCTTGGTTTGTTACATGTTTAGCCTCCTCCTCCAGCGATAATGATAATTGATAATGAAACTTAAGAAACTAGGAATTGCAGTTTATTTACCGTAATGGAGGTGATTAGGGATGGGAATCAAAAACTGGTTCTTTTGCCAAACCGGTTCTCAGTTTATCAATTCTTTGGAATCGCTCACCATGTTTTTAATACGATTCCCTTAATGATTCTTGCAGGGGAATGACGTCATTACGCAACGTTCATAATGACGTCAGGCGGCGCCTGGACTGAAGAAGCGCTCCAAAGTTTGCCGACATTTTACAAGAAAAGATTGCAACAGCGCTACTTAGAATAATTGCTATTTCATCAAGATGAGGACATACGAGCAATATACTAAAACATTTGAATATGCAGCATGCAATAATTATAAATAAAGGTTGTGTTTTTGAACCGTGCCGATCGCATCCTCCCAGTAGCAGTCATTTGGCGTAATTACTATAGGTACTCACAAAACACTGGCCATCATATTAACGCTACTACCTGTTAAATTAAAATGAATGCCTTCTCATTCAGATGAGCAAGACGAGACCTATTCTGACTGGTTTGGAGGCGGGCAGTAATAGCTCCAGTTCACAACTGCCGTTAGCTTTCACCGCAGCAGGGAAGCGTACACTAACGCCAGGAATAACTAATGTCATTAAGCAGTGACTATAGCAAATTCCGGCCAATATGCCAATACTTTTTTCCTACGCTTTGAACCCTGCGGCCTATAAAGTGGAGCGGCTAATTTATGGATTTTTCTTCGCTGACGATGAAAATGCAAATAGTAAAAAAACAAAACAAAGCAGATGCTCTGAATAGGTGTGTTATTGTATGTGCTATGGCGCCATCTTTTGAATGAGTTTGCTCACTGCAGGTGCTGCAGTGCCCTTCTGTGTAGACTGGCTTTCAATTGGAAGTAGAAGTCTTGTGCTGTCTTCTAGCCGTTCAAAGCGTTTTTACTCGTATGGATTCTTTATGCATCATGCCAAGCAACTTTTGTAAATTTTACAAAAGAAGGCTTAAAATATCTTGCGTTGCATGTCATGAGCCTATGTCACATATCAGTGTTACCTTGTAAATCTAAACAAACCTTTGCACAATATTATTTTTTTATAGTTTCACCAGTATATGTTCTAAGTAGATGACAAACATTGCTTAAAGTTTTGAAAATGTTACTAAATATTACATTCTTGTGTAATTTCCACAAAAATTGTTAAATTCTACACGTGAATATACATCCATCCATCCATTTTCTACGGCTTGTCCTTTATGGGGTCGCAGGGATTTCTGGAGCCTATCACAGCTGCACATGGGCGGAAGGTGGGGTACACCCTGGACAAGTCGCCACCTCATCGCAGGACCAACACAGATAGACAGACAACATTCACACTCACATTCACACACTAAGGCCAATTTAGTGTTGCCAATCAACCTATCCCAAGGTGCATGTCTTTGGAGGTGGGAGGAAGCCGGAGTACCTGGAAGAAACCCACACAGTCACGGGGAGAACATGCAAACTCCACACAAAAAGATCCCGCGCCCAGGATCGAACCCAGGACCTTCGTATTGTGAGGCACACGCACTAACCCCTACACAAGAATATTTATTTCTTATATCTATTTTTTTTTTTAAAGTTATTTTTCTATCCTATGTGCCTTCTAAGACGTCGCTGTTGGCTTTTTAAGGTAATGTTAGCTCTAAACTAAACACAATTGATACTAATCCACCCTTTTTTAAAACTTTTTTTTCTAAATAAGAATCGATAAGGAACAGAATCGGTAAGCAGAATCAAAAGTGGAATTGTAACCGGAAAAATCGAATCCATTCCCATTCCTAAGAGTGGCTGTATATGGAGATGCATAATTATCTGCTGGCCGCTTGTCATCCGGGGGACTAAGGCCCCTTCTACACTAAGGTTATCCAGGATAAATCCCACCTAACCTTATCCTTGTCCACACACACACAATGGTCGTTTAAGACCCCCTCGCCCCCTCCGTCAGCCGGCGCAACGCGACCGAGTACGCATGCGCGGAAAATGCGCACGTCATAGTCACCTCCAGTGTTGCTTTGTGTGCAAGTTCTTAAATGTGACTTATCTGAACAATATCCAGTGTTGTGGTATTTCAATTAACTGGAATCCAGTGTGCTGCAGGGCCCTATTGTAGTGAATCACACCAGAGCCGTCATAAATTAATCAACTCTTTAATAAACACATGAAAGTAAACAATGTGACAAAGAACATTTTACATCAATCAATCTCGAGATCTAGATATCTGGTCAGGACACTCCTCACTCTTTTGCCTTCACCTTCATTGTCCATTCCTTTTTGGTGACTTTATATACTCTGGACCTAGACGTTGAGTCCACGACATACATGGCGGACAATAACTGATACAGTCTGCTTTGCCAGTCCAAAATGTTACACCTACACAGTGGCCTAGTGGTTAGAGTGTCCGCCCTGGTTGTGAGTTCAAACCCCGGCCTAGTCATACCAAAGACTATAAAAATGGGACCCATTGCAACCCCTGCTTGGCACTCGGCATAGAGGGTTGGAATTGGGGGTTAAATCACCAAAAATTATTCCCGGGCGCGGCACCGCTGCTGCCCACAGCTCCCCACTGCTCCCCTCACCTCCCAGGGTGTGATAAAGGGGATGGGTCAAATGCAGAGGACAAATGTCACCACATCTAGTGTGTGTGTGACAATCATTGGTACTTTAACTTTAACTTTAAAAGCATTCACAGTTTTCCGTAGTCTTCCCTCGACGGCCAGGTAATACAAAGCACACGCTCCCTTTTTTATCACATCCACGGGAGCTCGCATTCTCGTTGACTCTCTTTTGACAAATGGACTAAGTTTTTCGGTGAGTAGAATCACAGCTGACCCGGACATTGGAAAGTTATCTTGCCGTCTGAGAAGTGTTGTATCCCCAATAGCTGCAATCACTTTCTCACAATACGAAGGTCCTGAGTAGTCCTGGGTTCAATCCCGGGCTCGGGATCTTTCTGTGTGGAGTTTGCATGTTCTCCCCGTGACTGCGTGGGTTCCCTCCGGGTACTCCGGCTTCCTCCCACCTCCAAAGACATGCACCTGGGAATAGGTTGATTGGCAACACTAAATTGGCCCTAGTGTGTGAATGTGAGTGTGAATGTTGTCTGTCTATCTGTGTTGGCCCTGTGATGAGGTGGCGACTTGTCCAGGGTGTACCCCGCTTTCCGCCCGATTGTAGCTGAGATAGGCTCCAGCACCCCCCGCGACCCCGAATGGAATAGGCGGTAGAAAATGGATGGATGGCACTTTCTCTTAAGGTATTCATGTGTGAATTCCACAAGCGTCTGTACAGACGGAAGGAGAAACACGGGCATGTCTGGATGATTCGCCTTCATATTTCCAGGGGTTAGCTCCGAGTTACGAAACCGCTTTATTATGAAGCTGGCTGTGGCGCGTTCTTTCTGACGTCACTTTCTGTGTCTGAAGTCACTATCTCTCCGATCTCAGTTTGTAAACGATCAATGAGTCCATACAAAGCTAAGAGCCAGAGATTCAAGAAATACACGGCGCACTTACCCGTGTAAAAAATAGTTCAAGGAGGGGGACATTAAAAATGATAGTTTAGTGAGCTGAAACCGGGCTTAGGCTAAATAATTATTTGTTTAAGGGGTTATCCAGCTTTGCGTAGACATAGCCTAAAAGTAACTAATGTCAGGCAGACGGGATCATAGTTTGTGGTCGGCATTAAAATACATAAATCGACAATGGTCTATCACATTCTTTTTCACAAAAATCAGATAATAATGATTGACCGCCGATCGATCGGCACATCCCCAGTAAGTAACTCACTTAATCACTTTATTGCTTTGGCAAAGTTTTGGGGCACTTCTGATAAAGGCTGAAAAGTTGCTAAAATAAAAAATATGTTCCAGGTTTGCAAATGCATACATAATACATTTCTCAGCTCCTTGTTTATAGCATCAGTCCATCAAATTTGGCGTTCTTAGTACGAGGCATATTTGCCCGGATTGCGGCAGTTTTAATTATCTTTTCGAACAAGTTAAATGAACATCAGGTTCCCAAGCAACTCCACAACAATGCTGCGCCATGTTTTTTTCTCTCTCAGATAATTACTATTTGGCTGCACAGCTTTACTTCCTCACAGCAGACAGATTGTTGAGTTGGTGAGTTGGCCTGCAGTTCTAAAACTCTCCGCCTTTCATTATTCTTATCTCCCCATATCTCTCTCTCTCTCTCCTACCCCCACCACGACACACACACACACACACACACACACACACACACACACACACACACACACACACACACACACACACACACACACACACACACACACACACACGCGCGCGCATATACTGCCAGAGGGATTTGCAGCAGCTAGGCGGCAAGCGCATGTGTGTGTGTGTGTGTGTGTGTGTGTGGTGTATGCGCGCAGCAGGGAGTTGCCAATTACAGCAGTGATTAAAACCCAGCAGTGTGGAAAGAGAGGGTGAGAGAATGGGAGTGAGAGACTGGTGGAAAGAACAAGGAGAGAAACATATGTAGTGACAGATAGAGATACAATACACTGTGTTTCTCCACATGCAGCCTTCTCCATAATAGCGACAGAATAGTGCTTGTTATGATATTTGTGGACAGCCAGAGGAAAACATGTCAGGAAATGGGATTTGGCAATTTTTGGTGTGACTCCTGAGTGCAATCTGTGCAAATGTGAGTGCATTTATGTCTAAAAAAAGGCCATCATCATTATAGAAAGTAGGATGATACCACATAATCATAACCGAAGTGCATTTCCTCGGAGAGTAAATCCAAGGTGACAAAGTTTTGCTACATTATGTTTTGTAGGTTTTTTTTTTAAAACAGTTTAAGTCAGTGTCATTAGTCTCACCGGTAACAAATAAATCAAGAAACATAAATTATTATTGGTAATTGTTCATTCATTTTGAGTTATCGATTACCTTCCTCACACTGGGGGCAGTGATTTCAGAAGACTATAAAGACAATTTTCCATTGGGCCGTGGACCAAACAGCGATTTTAAGTGTACAGCAGCACCATGAGTGAGGAGTGTAGCTCCTTATCGCCATATATAATGTAGTGGAGTTTTACTGTTTTAATAAAGTTTTTGTAGACATGTCATTAATGATTGCGTGAGCTTGTAAAAGATCTGTATGAATAAGTATTAATTTACTTTTGGCATCCATGATTTAGCTTTTTAGGAACCTTTGTTGCTGGTGTGGATTGTATTCTCTATTCTGAGTCTAATGTACTCTTCCTAGTTGTTTACTATTTACTGTAACATAATTTACATTAAAAAAAATGTACAAAGCATGTACCTTTTCTTCTTGTTTCACAGTTAGCATGGCTTATTAGCCTCTTCTCTGTGTGTCCACAGTAGTTGCACACTTAAGATCCGTTCGTATTACTTTATGTAATACACTAAAATAAACTATATTTGGACGGGTTTTCATTGATTCAGAATCGCAGAAAGCAATTAATTCACGTCCGATTCACTGTTCTTGTGTATTACGATTAGGAATTGATATGGTATTTTCAAAAATGTTTTTTTGGGGCAACATTTTAAAATGTTTACTCATCTTACCTATTATTACCTATAATTACCTCTTATCTCGACTGCTCAGTGGCCTTGTGGTAAGAGCGTTCGCCCTGAGATCAGTAGGTCGTGAGTTCAAACCCCGGACGAGTCATACAGAGTCATAAAACTATAAAAATGCTTGGCACTCAGCATCAAGGGTTGGAATTGTGGGTTAAATCACCAAAATGATTCCCGAGCGTGGGCACCGCTGCTTCTCACTGCTTCTCTCACCTCCCAGGGGGTGGAACAAGGTGAGGGATGGAACAAGTTAAAGTTAAAGTTAAAGTACCGGTACCAATGATTGTAACACACACACTAGGTGTGGTGAAATGTGTCCTCTGCATTTGACCCATTCCCTTGATCACCCCCTGGGAGGTGAGGGGAGCAGTGGGCAGCAGTGGTGCCGTGCCCAGGAATCATTTTTGGTGATTTAACCCCCAATTCCATCCCTTGATGCTGAGTGACAAGCAGGGTCCCATTTTTATAGTCTTTGGTATGACTCGGCCGGGGTTTGAACTCACAACCTACCGATCTCAGGGCGGACACTCTAACCACTAGGCCACTGAGTAGGTCAAGGGAATAGGTCAAGTGTGTGTGACTATCAGTTGTACTTTAACTTTTAATTTTACCTGCTGTGTTCACAGTTTGTCAGGTAACGACCTCTGTAGTGTAGTCTTCCAGCAAGTGGGTCCAGTCAGGTGTGTTGATAACAATAGCTGGTTAGTTTTAGATGTCCCTAATATTTCAACATGGAGGAGAACGAATTACAGTCAACCCCCATCATTGCTTTAGGCAAATGTTTGGGTTCACCTCTGTAGTGTATTATTACAGCAAGACCGGCCAGTCAGGCATGCTGGTAATCGACATATCGATATATCAATTCATATTCCTTAGATTCAACTACATCAATCCGTGCTCTGCAAGTTCACTTTCTCGAAGTCAGGTATCGATCTAACATCGTTTTAAAAGGAAATCGGTCTATTTTATTGATACTAGAAAAAGGAAACCATTGGATTTAAGAACGGCAGACTTTATATGAAGTTTAACACTTTTAATGATAAGAACGTTAAATGTTATTCAAATCTGTCTGCCGATATAATCGGCCGATAAATGCTTTAAAATGTAATATCGGAAATTATCGGTATCGTTGTTTTTTTTATCGGTATCGTTTTTTTAATTTTATTTTTTTAAATTTTTTTAAATCAACATAAAAAACACAAGATACACTTACAATTAGTGCACCAACCCAAAAAACCTCCCTTCCCCATTTACACTCATTCACACAAAAGGGATGTTTCTTTCTGTTATTAATATTCTGGTTCCTACATTATATATCAATATATATCAATACAGTCTGCAAGGGATACAGTCTGTAAGCACACATGGTTGTGCGTGCTGCTGGTCCACTAATAGTACTAACCTTTAACAGTTCATTTTACTCATTTTCATTAACTACTAGTTTCTATGTAACTGTTTTTATATGGTTTTACTTTCTTTTTTATTCAAGAAAATGTTTTTGATTTATTTATCTTATTTTATTTTATTAATATTTTAAAAAAAGACCTTATCTTCACCATACCTGGTTGTCCAAATCAGGCATAATAATGTGTTAATTCCAAGACTGTACATATCAGTATCGATTGATATCGGTATCGGTAATTAAAGAGTTGGACAATATCGGAATATCGGATATCGGCAAAAAGCCATTATCGGACATCCATGGTCACAACAAATGCAAACGGGACAAGACAATATCATTAAGTACAACACAACAACTTTCAGCTGCAGCACGATTGCAAAAGCCAAAACAAATACAAACGCCACAACACAATGGGCCAGTGTGGCTCGATTGGTAGAGTGGTCGTGCCAGCAACTTGAGGGTTCCAGGTTTGATCCCCGCTTCCGCCATCCTAGTCATTGCACTTTGCCCACCTGCTGCTAGTTCCGTCTCAGTGTTGTTGTGTTTTGGCTTATTGTTGTTTTGTTATGGCTTCATTTGTTGTGATTTTTCTCTGCTATCGTAGCTCTTTAATAAAATGAGAGTAGTAGCAGGTCTTGCACTTAATTTTTTAGATACATTTTTTTTTAATTATTATTATTTCTATGTCGAAAAACAACAGCAAAAGTAGCAGGTAATTCTAATGTTAAAATGTTGGTTACTGTACTTTTGGTAAACATTTTTTGAATATTGAAAATTAGAGCAGAATGTGTTTCTTCTTGTTAATTCAAACTAAAGTGGATGCACTTTATTCAAACAAGATGTGATTGTATTGGTCATTAGTTGTTGTTTACTTGCTTGTTTGTATCCATAATTCATTTATACATAATACCCTTACAAGAAATAACTGTTACGGCGGGGTCGCATGTTATGCACTGGTCGTTTCCCCAAAATACAGACGGAACTCCGGAGGCAGTGTACAGGTAGGAACATTTTTTATTTTCCATAACTCAGTCAGGAATACACAAAATGCAGGAAAGCATGCCGATAGCGCAGACGCCATGGCAAAGCTTAGAACAGGAATCAAAAAGGTATACAAACGTAACTGTTGCGTGAAGCAAACAAGACAGCCAGACTGAATTTGGCGAAAAGCAGAAATAAATAGCTCTCTGATTAGTGCCCGGGAGCAGGTGAGCATCCCAAACACTAATCAGAGGCAGGTGAAAATAATCAGCACCTATGGCAACCAAGAAAACACAAACCCAGGGGTGCTGAAACAGAACTAAGGGAGTCTTTAACTAAACAAAACACAATGGGGAGAACAACCATCAATGATATTGTTGTCTGTGAGTTTTGAATCCAGCTGACCATCGTCATAATGACACACTGTCACATTCAGTTCAAGTGCTGTTATACGCACGGGCAGATGGTAATCAGTTTCGACTAATCAGAAATAAGTAACCAACACCACACAAAAGTTTGTAACACAACCATATTTCCTCCTATAGTCCCCAAAGTCACACACTCTTATAGGAGTTAGTGTCAGTTTGAAGTGAACACGACTTAAAACACAAGCACCACTATGGCACACTTCATCAACCCAACTGCCCTCTAAGCATCCAGTAATCCACAGGCAATTATTAATCCACTCAAAAAAGTGAAACATTTAAATAATCACTGGGTCTTTTTATTTATATCATACACACACGACACAGACACATTCTTCAGTGGCTGTCAACACTGGCTTCTGATTCGTCACTCAAATAGGTCCATGTGCAACATAAACGAATAAGAATTCCTGTTGTTAAAAAATACACACCCACCTAATATGCGATTTGATTGTCATATCATGTTAAAGGTATGTGAATGAACACGAACACCATACATTAAAAATATGATTTTATTATTTATGATTTTATTACTAAATCCATCCATCCATCCATTTTCTACCGCTTGTCCCTTTTGGGGTCACGGGGGGTGCTGGAGCCTATCTCAGCTGCATTCGGGCGGAAGGCAGGGTACACCCTGGACAAGTCGCCACCTCATCGCAGGGCCAACACAAATAGACAGACAACATTCACACTCACATTCACACACTAGGGCCAATTTAGTGTTGCCAATCAACCTATCCCCAGGTGCATGTCTTCGGAGGTGGGAGGAAGCCGGAGTACCCGGAGGGAACCCACGCAGTCACGGGGAGAACATGCAAACTCCACACAGAAAGATCCAATATTTTAAATGTAATCTTAGGGCGAAGCGGTAGAAAATGGATGGATGGAAATACTGAGTGTGACTGTAATGAATAGAAACACAGTGATGGATCGATGTGGTCTTTACAAGACGATGACATAACAACTGCATTCATAATTGCACATGCCCATATAGTGGACTTGTTTAAGACCTAAAAAGCAGGTGTTGATAAAATCCTCCCCTGCTGTAAGATGTTATATCATGATGTTGCTGGTGCACTGCTTCTTGTGCTAGTAAAAATGCTGATAAAAATGCATTTCTTCACATGTTTATTTACACAAATTACATAGCGTACCAAAACGAGTACCAATGAATACCTGTATTAATAAGGAATATTGATATTGAAATCGGTGTCGATAAAATCCTAACGAGATACGTCTCGAGTCCTGGAACATTTATGCCAATTTCAAGGAGTTTGTGCAACCGTTGTCAACATTCATTATTTCATGTAGTGGATTTAGGAAGAGGGCAAGAATTTTAGCTTTTGGTAGTGGACATTATATTTTAATCACTTCTAAAACATCATCTTTTCACCACTGACTGTTTTCTGCTCCTTACTTTCGCACCTGTTTTGGGCAAATAGATTTGCTGTTTGTCACCTTTCAATTATGTATGGGTTGGATGAACAAGACCTGAACGTTCCGAATACAGTCACATCTGAAACATATCTAAATTATATCCGCATACGAAAAAAGGCCTGTGTCGGATTTGAAAATATCCAAATTGTATTCTTCATAATGACATGAAACAGTCCTAAAGTCAGATTTAAAAAAAAAAATCGGATTTAACCTGCTGTGTAAACGTAGCCACTACACCAGGGGTGTCAAACGTATGTCCCGCGGGCCGGATCAGGCCCGCGAACAGGTTTTATCCGGCCCGCGAGATGAGTTTGCTAAGTATAAAAATTAGCCAACATTTTTGAATTAAAGAAACCACTGTTCTAAATGTGTCCACTAAATGTCACAATAGCAATTTTTGTATCTTTGTAGATGATGCTACATATGTAAACAAAAATAAACATCAGTTGAGGAAAATGAGCAAATTACAAAACATACTGTAATTTGATTTTGATATTTTTTTTTATCTTGATGGATTGAAAATTAACACCAATGAGTTGACTGATGAATTTTATCACACAGAAAGTATAAATAACGACAAATAAAGATACAACACTATTAACCGCAACATGTAAGTGTAAAATAAAACCCAACACCATTATGATTTGTACATTTTCAGAATGTGCTTGTTCTACTTTTAAACAAAGAAAACAATCTGAAGTTGTCTTTATTTTTAAGTTGTCGTGCTGTGATTTTACCAGTGCGGCCCACTTGGGAGTAGATTTTTTCTCCATGTGGCCCCCGATCTAAAATGAGTTTGACACCCCTGCACTACACATTTTGTAAGTCATCTATTTGACACCTTCTCAATGATCTCGAACTGGTGTGGTTGATTTGGTCGGCACCACAGTTTGTTTACAGTGTTCATGTCTGACTGGACCACACCAAGGTGGGGAAATGAACTCGAATTTGCTGAAAATGGACACAATATTAAAAAGATTGTTTTCCTTGTCTGATGACTAAAATACCCATTGTGTGCATTAGTACGAAAAGCTATGCCCTGTGATTGACTTCCGACAAGTCCAGGAAGGAAATTATGCGATTAAAATAAAATAAAATTAGGGATGTCCGATAATGGCTTTTTGCCGATATCCGATATTCCGATATTGTCCAACTCTTTAATTACCGATACCGATATCAACCGATACCGATATCAACCGATATATGCAGTCGTGGAATTAACACATTATTATGCCTAATTTGGACAACCAGGTATGGTGAAGATAAGGTACTTTAAAAAAAAAATTAAATAAATAAGATAAATAAATTAAAAACATTTTCTTGAATAAAAAAGAAAGTAAAACAATATAAAAACAGTTACATAGAAACTAGTAATTAATGAAAATGAGTAAAATTAACTGTTAAAGGTTAGTACTATTAGTGGACCAGCAGCACGCACAATCATGTGTGCTTACGGACTGTATCCCTTGCAGACTGTATTGATATATATTGATATATAATGTAGGAACCAGAATATTAATAACAGAAAGAAACAACCCTTTTGTGTGAATGAGTGTGAATGGGGGAGGGAGTTTTTTTGGGTTGGTGTTGGTAAGTGTATCTTGTGTTTTTTATGTTGAATTAATAAAAAACAAAAAACAAACAAAAAACAAACAAAAAAAAAACATACCGATAATAAAAAAAACGATACCAATAATTTCCGATATTACATTTTAACGCATTTATCGGCCGATGATATCGGCAGGCCGATATTATCGGACATCTCTAAATAAAATCAATGACCCATTATGATTTTCTGTTATGTTAACCCTGACCACAACCTTTGGTCTTTTTTTTCTGATTTGGCTTGTTGTTTCTCCTCGAAACCACCTAATAACTTGTCCGACTGATGTTACTAATGAAGAAATGTTAGTCCTTTTGGTTAAACTGACGTTACGGTGACAAAGCTATTTATTTTGGTGGCCATCATTGTTTACATGACACTGTCAGCTTTTTTTTAACAGCGACCAGCCGATTACCTTGAAGTCTAAACTCCATCTGTCTCACAACGTTAACATGAGCCTTAGTTCAGTCGCGGTGCTGTTGTTGTGTTAGCTGATAGTATCACTATCTGATTTTTAAAATTAGACTAAAAGGTAATGAAAGATTGGAAATATAATTATAATATTTGGTATTTCAAAGCTTATACCAAGGTAACTTTATTTATTTAATTCTTCATATCGAAAGCAGGCAGTTTGATGTTCGTGTGTGCCAGTGAGTGGCAGGTGAAGGTGCTATCTGCAGTGCTCACACACTCGCCCCCTGCTGTGTTTAATCAATATCATTTTGAATTCAGGCCTTCACTCATGCCTATGCACACACACACACAAACACACACACATGCACACACACACAAACACGGACGCACAAACGCTTAGACGTACAACCTCACAAACATGCATGCACACTCGCACTCACACACACACACAAAACGCACACACATTTACACACACACGCACCGATATCTTTGTGTGCACCAAGGGAATACAGTATGAGTAACTTCACACTCCTCACAGCCTCAGCACACAAACCCCAACATGAAAGGTGAATGTGTGTGTGTTGTTTTGTGGACACTTGACATATATGTGTCCAAACCTTGTTAATTAAGCACCCGCCATCCTGGCCACGGGATTAGGACCCGGTAATATCACCACAGAACGATGCATGTGTGTGTGCATCTGTGTGGTTGAACGTTTGCGAATGTGTGTGTCTCAGTGCATGTGCAGAATGTGTGAATATTGCAGCATATGTGTGTGTTTGTGTGCTTGTGCAATAGGATGGTTTGACAATGTGCTTGCTCAAGAGCAGCACGGATCATGTACGCCAGTGTTTTCCAACCTTTTTTTGCCAAGGCACATTTTTTGCGTGTAAAAAATCCAGAGGCACACCACCAGCAGAAATCGTTAAAAAAACAAAACTCAGTTGACAGTAAAAAGTCATTGTCGCAATTGTTGGATATGACTTTAAACCAAAACCAACCATGCATCAATATAGCACGACCTGTCACATCACGGTGTGACTTGTTTTGTGTTTTTTGCTGTTTTTCTGTGTGTGGTGTTTTAGTTCTTGTCTTGCGCTCCTGTTTTGGTGGCTTTTACTGTTTTGTTGGTATTTTCCCGTAGGAGTTTCATGTCTTCCTTTGAGCGATATTCTTCCCGCATCTACTTTGTTTTAGCCATCAAGAATACTTCAGTTGTTTTTATCCTTCTTTGTGTCGACATCGTTGATTGTCATGTCATGTTCGGATGTACATTGTGGACGCCGTCTTTGCTCCACAGTAAGTATTTGCTGTCGTCCAGCATTCTGTTTTTGTTGACTTTGTAGCCAGTTCAGTTTTAGTTTCGTTCTGCATAGCCTTCCCTAAACTTCAATGCCTTTTCTTAGGGGCACTCACATTTTGTTTATTTTTTGTTTAAGCATTAGACATCTTTTTACCTGCACACTGCCTTCCGCTGTTTCCGACATCTACAAAGCAATTAGCTACCGGGTGCCACCTACTGATATAGAAGAGTATTACACGGTTACTCTGCCAAGCTCTAGACCGCACCGACACTCAACAACAACACATCATTTGCAGACTATAATTACTGGTTTGCAAAAAAGATTTTTTAACCCAAATAGGTGAAATTAGATAATCAGTGGTTGCAAAACACTGATGTATGCAATACAATGAGAATTAAAGTAGCCCAAAAAGATTAATTATCTTCTTGTTTACTTTTTTGTTTATTCTAGTCCAGGGGTGTCAAACTAATTTTAGCTCAGGGGTCGCATGAAGGAAATTATTTTACTGATAAAATCATGGCATAATAGCTTAAAAATTATGCCATGATTTTTAAGTAAAACAAAGTTTTCTTTGTTTTACTTCGGCCAACAATAGAACACACACATTCTGAAAATGTAGACATTACACATATTCCTTTTGGAAAAACACTTAAAGTTAGTTGAAAATTCTGAGGAAAAGAATTGGTGCATTTTCAAAAACACCATGAAGAACGCAATTAACTTAGACTTTGTCTCAGTGTATTTACAAGGCCATTAAACTTTAAACATTTCCTGTTTGGCATTTCCATGTTGGCAGTTCAAGACGTGTTTAGAAAAGCAACCGAGTGTTTCCTCAAACCGTCGCATTGGTGACATCTGCCATCTGCACATTCATTTATCATCATACAAATATTACACTTATAATAAACACAAAACAATTATCAAAATGACACCATAGCCGAAATCAAAGTGACATAACTGCAAACTTAACTAATGTGAACATAGTAGATTTGAGCATAAATTATCAATCAATCAAAGTTCACTTATGTAGCCCTTAATTACAAATGTTTCAAAGGGCTGCACAAGCCACAATAAACCCCCTGATCACCAACATCATCAACCTCTCCTTTCAGACCGGCCACATTCCATCAACTCTTAAGAGCGCCATCCTCACCCCTCTTCTTAAAAAACCCTCCCTCGATCCAGACACCCTCTCCAACTACAGGCTCATCACAAAACAGCATTCCTCTCTAAAATACTGGAGAAAGTAGTCTCCTCACAGCTTCAAACTCATCTCAAACTCAACAACATCAGCGAGAAATTTAAATCTGGTTTCCGTTCTGCCCATAGTACAGAAACCGCCCTGGTCAGGGTCACTAACGACCTCCTGATGGCGGCGGACGCCGGCTCCCCCTCTCTGTTAATCCTACTGGACCTTACAGCCGCATTTGACACTGTCGACCACAACATACTAATCAGTTGCCTTCAATCCACCATCGGTCTCAACAATGCAGCACTACAGTGGTTCAAGTCCTACATCTCCGGTCGGTCAGAATATGTCTCCCTGGGAGGTTCACATTCGCGCACCCTGCCTGTCACCTGCGGTGTACCCCAGGGATCTGTCCTCTGCCCCACATTGTTCACCTTGTATCTGCTACCCCTTGGCCGTATCATCAGCAGGCATGGAATTTCCTTCCATTGCTATGCTGATGATACGCAGCTCTGCCTGCAAACAATGCAAACCTCACCCTCATCTCCAACGCCCCTCTCCATTCTCACCACCTGCCTGGAGGAGATAAAGGCATGGATGAGCATCAACTTCCTGCAGCTCAATAGCTCAAAAACAGTGGTCATGAAAATAGGCACCCCACACCAGATCAACACATGTCCCATAACCAGCATCACCTTCTCTGGACATGACCTGCCACTCTCCCCACTTGTCACCATCCTGGGAGTGAAAATGGACCCCCACCTGAACTTTGAAGCCCACATCAACCATCTGTGCAAAACCTCTTTCTCAAGACTCCGCCCCTCACTCACCCCAGCCGACACTGAAAGACTCGTCCATGCCTTCATCTCCTCCAGGCTTGATTACTGCAACGCACTTCTCGCCAGGGTCCCCAAAAAGAGCATCAAAAAGCTCCAGTACATTCAAAAAAGAGCAGCGAGGATCCTGACGAGAGTGCGCAAGCGTGATCATATCACACCTATTCTCAAATCACTCCACTGGCTCCCCATCGCACCCCCTCAAGGACCTAGTTTCCCCTCAACCTCCTACCCGCAACCTCCGCTCCTCAAACACTAACCTCCTCAAACCCATCAGGACAAAGGTACAATCTATGGGCCGCCAGGCTTTCTGCTAGACTGCTCCTGAACTTTGGAACGCTCTCCCCGGCCATCTTAGAGCACCACAGTCGGTCGACCATTTTAAGAAGTGACCCACCTTTTTAGCACAGCTTTTATCTAATTTTTCTGCCTTCTTGTTTTTAAATACACTGCTTGCCTATCTGTTTTATCCAGTGCTTTCATGCTCTTGTTTCTATTTTTATCTATGTTTCTGTTTTATCTAGTGTATGTCATGATTTCATCCATCCATCCATTTTCTACCGCTTAATCCCTTCGGGGTCGCGGGGGGCGCTGGAGCCTATCTCAGCTACAATCGGGCGGAAGGCGGGGTACACCCTGGACAAGTCGCCACCTCATCACAGGGCCAACACAGATAGACAGACAACATTCACACTCACATTCACACACTAGGGCCAATTTAGTGTTGCCAATCAACCTATCCCCAGGTGCATGTCTTTGGAGGTGGGAGGGAACCCACGCAGTCACGGGAGAACATGCAAGCTCTACACAGAAAGATCCTGAGGAACCCAGGACTGCTCAGGACCTTCGTTTTCATTTCTATTTACATTTTTTATTATATATTCTTACTTTCTATTTTTATTTTTAATACTTTGTAGCACTTTGAGATTTTAACAAATGTAAAGTGCGTTACAAATGCAATTCATTATTATTATTATTAATGACATCCTCGGCTCAAATCCCACATCAGGGCAAGAAAAAAATTCTACCCAATGGGAACAACGAGAAACCGGTGCAATGGTTGCCGAGTGGATACGGTTAATAATGTGAGAGTCCAATCCATAGTGGGGCCAGCAGGGGATCCTTAGAAAAAAAAAAATAAAAATAGAACTAACAACAAATGTACAAACACATTTTTACAATGGAGTTCAGGGTGTCCATCATACCATCAACCAATTACAAGCGCTGCACGGATCTATAACTACAAAGATGATGATCATGTTGACTTAAGTCTTTGCATCTTACTAGTTTGTTATTTTAACCCCTGAGTAGATACATTTAGAACAGTAGTTTTTTTTCATAAAAATATTGCAGCTAATTTTTATACTCAGCAAACTCATCTTGCGGGCCGGATTAAACCTGTTCACTGGCCCGATACGGCCAGTGGGTCGTACCTTTGACACCCCTGTTCTAGTCGAACAATATTTTGGTATAATAGGTGGGAAATACTTATTTTTATGGGTTATTCTGTCAAAAATCTCATTTATTACACCAACATTTTGTCTGCATTTAACAAACTTAAAAGTACAGAAGTAAAATACATGATATAGAATCCCTCTTTACAATTTCAATAACCCTTTTCATATCCTTTTAAAAAAAATAAAAAAATAAAATTGAACCATATAATATTCCATATATATATATATATATATATATACATATATATATATATATATATATATATATATATATATATATATATATATATATATATATATATATATATATATATATATATATATATATATATATATATATATATATATATATATATATATATATATATATATTTCCAAGAGGCCCTGAACCTGAATTTTTAATGATTTTGTTATGAATAAAGAAGTAATGTAAAAAGTAGCTTTGCAATGAGTCGAAAATTAACTCATTTTTGAAATATTTCGTACAAATAATACGCAAGTCGTAGCATTTTAATGGCATGATATAGCATTTTGTTTGTTTGTTTTATTCCAGTATGTCTGCCATCTTTGTGGAATGTTGTGACAGAGTTTGCTCATATGGCGTAAATAGCTAACTTTGATAAAATGTTACATTTTTTTGCAGCGTTTTATTCTACTAAATTATCTAAGATGATTTTAATAAATGCTTAATCCTTTAATTGTTCTTTGCTTCAAATGTCAGGTGCAATATGCAAGGTTATACTTTGTACATTTTTATACAACTATTTTTTTCCAAAGTTTTCTGCATTTTCAGATCTTTTTCTATTTTTAATTAAGTAAGTAGTTTTTACCTAATTTGACATTAAAAAAATCTGAGCACAACTAATCACAGCACCCGTTTCGCATAACATCATAAATTAGTAGTTTAGGTAAAAAAAATACTTATTATAAAAAGCGCAGATGTGCCTACTGAGAGTTTCTTACACTGCATTTGTGCATTTATATGAGATACATTCAGGTGAGGACTATTAAATGTTGTCTCCTCCAAGGCCTTGCAAGTTTCAAAATGCTTCACAGTCAATATTTGCTCAAAAGTGAATTTAAAAAAGCTGACTTTTAATTAGAAAGCAGTGGGAGGTGGTTAATTATTTTCCCCGCTAAAAAATCCTGGGGGTAAACAGGGCAGAGGTGTGAAGCTTTGTGAGCATAAATGTGACTCACACGCTTATTTACAAGCTGCTTCTGGGCCTCCCCTTCCCAGCCCGGCTGCCTATATATCCAGCGGGGGGAGAAAAAAATAACTAGAAAATGTGAAAATTGGCTGCTTTATGATGGAGGATAATGAAGCGGAAGACAGAGCTGGTCCTCTCCTTTCCCCTCTCCTCCTCTGTTTTCAGGATGTTTTCTGTCTCTCCTGACACCTTCTCCGCATCTACTGACACACCCACCTGCAACACACACACACGCACACACACACACACACACACACACACACGAGCCACCAAGAGGCTCCCCTGCTGTGACAGCAAACATTCATCGCACATGATCACCATGACGATATGGAAATATGAATTATGCATAAAGGCAGCCTCGCCTCGGCTGCGGGTACAAAGCCATGTGGGTGATATTCTCTTTTCAAATCATATGGGAAATATCTCCTTAGTATTAATAATATAATAAGCTATCCAGCTACATCATTCTGTGCCGTTTTACTGCCCTGCAGATTCGTTGCTATGGTATATTTCACACACTTAATGCACACACCTTTATGCTAAACATGGCTTTATGAATAAATACACACGTCTGTGCTTAATATCAAAAACTGTATTTTTATATCCAAAACACAGCATTTCCCACTTGACCCTTTGTTAAACTCTTACAGCTTTCGGGGATGGGTGTAATTATTTTTGCTGACGTCGCTTTTAAGATTCTCCAGTGTGTCATTTCAAGGTTACAATGCAGCTAAAAGATGAGTCCATCACAGTCATATGAAAATGGTCTGCATTATTTATAAATCCAAATGATATCGCGCACAAGCATTTCATCAGTGGAAGTGTGACAGTCAGACACAAGTTGTGGTATTTTACCATCCTGCAGGCTCCACGCATGCACCTATCTATAACTCTTTGGCTATTATTAGATATTTGTCTCAAACCAATTTGACATTGAGATTACTGAAGTAGCACCACGTTCAGTGTTGACAGGCAAACAAAAGACATGTCTGTCTGGCTATATTTTCCAGAAAAAGGCAAGGAGGGGGGAAAAAAGGCCCAAAGAGACTCTAAAACATGATTTGTGCACTGGACAGCAGTTCAAGTCCAACTCACAGGTTATTACAGAAACAGATGAATAAATAAATATGTGAAAATGACTACAAAATGAGGAGTAGTTTAATACACCTCTATACTTGTACTTTAATGTTTTGTCATATTGGCTCAATGATGGCAACAGTGATTTTTTGATTATCAAAATATTGAACAAAATGTATCCATCCAGCTATTTTTGTTCAATACTTATATCATAACCCTGTAGAAAATAGTCTGTGGTGGAGTGATAGCTGCTAAACAAGGACATTTGGCCATCCCCTTTTCAACACCAATTAAAAACATTGACAGCCACAATTGCTTTTGTATAACATATTTGGAATTGGAATGAGATTTTGTGGACACACTGTATTATTGGTAGTATTATATTATTTTGACAGAAATAATGCAACTAACGACCAAAGGGGGTAAATGACATGTTTACCCTTTTATCAGCTGACTGTTTTGGGGCCTTTAGAGTATTTCACTCCTATCCTAGCATCTCTTCTATATATGGCTCTATTAGATACTGTATATCAAAATGTAATACACAAAATCTCATGTCCATCCACCAATTAAAAAAAAAATAAAAAAAGAATGTCGTAGATCTACGGTCAATTTTGTCAGAGGCTAATATTGGTCTCTCAGAAAATTAACATAATGTGTCATTATAGTGAAATAAATACATAGATTAATAATATCCTTTAATATTAATATACATTTTATTTAAACAATTTCAGCCCCTCTATAAAATGGTCTTATTGGGTTATTACTCGTGACGTAATAATTCGTGACCTAATAATAAGAAAGTGACGTAATAATTCTGACATATACAGAAAAATTGCATTCATTTTGAGTCTATATTTAAAAAAAAAAGCCCAACTGCAAAAAAAAAACCATCACCAAATATAGTGCTTTTAGATTAAGTTCATACACAGACTCATTTGATAATATTTTTTTTTAGAACAGTTAGTTGTAAAAATGTTTTATTTCTATCTAAATTGCCTCTACTTAAAAATGGATGCCACTCTAAGTCCCCTTTTGGAATGAATACTCTGCTAAAACATGTTAAAAGCCACGCAGTCTTGCAATAATGCCCTGCAAAAAAAGTATTAACAAAAGCAATGTTGGTAATAACAGTAACGAGCTGCTCTTTAAATGAATATTCCGCATGTTGTGCTTACATGGCTTTGCCTTAATTTCTATGGCTGTACCGCATAAGTCCCTCCAATTACCTGCAGAGTTTCCACGCCGTGTGAGCAAGACATGACAGCAGCAGAGAGCGGATGCGGATGTGAACGTGTCATTTGGGTGGGGTGTGACGCTGCCGATGTTCCCATAACTGTCTGCTGACACCTCCTCAGTATGTAACAGCCCTCGCTCACACCCTGCATAATTTAAAAGCGTAGAGGGAGGGAGACATGGGGAGGAGAGATTCAGGTATTCTACCCCAATGTGAGGGCGAGAAACCACCCAAAACCTTACTAATTACGCCACTCTCCCCGCTCCCCTTTCCTCATCTTCATCTCGTCTCGTCTCACTTTCACTTTGCCTTCGCCTCTCTGCAGCTTGAGTAACGAGCAGAAACAGAAGAGCTTCTGTGGCGGCTCCTTCTGCATCCTCGTCTCCCCTCTCATGCTTGCCAGAAGGAATATGATTAGCTCAGTGGAGAGCTGAGAGCCACAGTTTGCTGCACACACACACACACACACACACACACACACACACACACACACATATATAGACCACATTCCCCTCAGTGCAGCACTGAGAAAAGACGGCAGAGAGGTGAGACAGGGTGGGGCTGGTAATGAGGCCAAGCCGCACAGAAGCCCACCGGTAGTTCAGTTAGTTAGTTCCTGTGTGGAGCGTGCACGAGTCCCCCTTGTTTGCCCTGGGTTTCCTCCCACGGCTCAAACACACGTCGGACAGGGTGGTGATCGGAGCATCTAAATTGCCCCCAAGTGCGTCTGTTTGTCGGTCTCATTGTGCCAAGGCGACCTCCACACAGAGTTTTGTCTGTCTTCTGCTCATTGCATGCAGGGAAACGCTGCCCTCTCTGCACGCCCCTCCCCGGGCTGGGGGAGCGTGCGGAGGAATAATTAACGAGGACCAAAAGAGTTGTCATATTAATGTGTCACCCCCTCGGCGAAAAAAAGACTGCGCTTTTTAACCTGAATACATATTTATGATGGTCACAGGTGGAAGTCGCGCTAGTTGAGGGAATGAAAACACTGAATACTGCAGCACAGTTTAAGGTCATGCTCATTATATGAAATTATGAGCAGGGCTGGCCAAGTTCCCAAATTGATCGGATTTTTATAAGGTTCCAAATCGGTTAATTGCGCTTCGATCTGCACTTTAATATTAAAGGGCACCTATGATGATTTTAATCTACATTTAAAACACTTCATTGTGGTCCAAATAACACAAATTGGATATGCTTTGGTGTAAATTTTGCGTACGTTTTGCTCCCCAGTCACATTTATAACCCATTTTAGAGGTGTTCCCAGATTGCAAATAAAGTTAAGTTAAAGTTAAAGTACCAATGATTGTCACACACACACTAGGTGTGGTGAAATGTGTCCTCTGCATTTGACCCATCCCCTGTTGTTCACCCCCTGGGAGGTGAGGGGAGCAGTGGGCAGCAGCGGTGGCCGTGCCCGGGAATCATTTTTGGTGATCCATCCCATCCATTTTCTACCGCTTATTCCCTTTGGGGTGGCGGGGGGCGCTGGAGCCTATCTCAGCTGCACTCGGGCGGAAGGCGGGGTACACCCTGGACAAGTCGCCACCTCATCGCAGGGCCAACACAGATAGACAGACAACATTCACACTCACACACTAGGGCCAATTTTAGTGTTGCCAATCAACCTATCCCCAGGTGCATGTCTTTGGAAGTGGGAGGAAGCCGGAGTACCTGGAGGGAACCCACGCAGTCACGGGGAGGACATGCAAACCCCACACAGAAAGATCCCGAGCCCGGGATTGAACCCAAGACTACTCAGGACCTTTGTATTGTGAGGCAGATGCACTAACCCCTCTTCCACCGTGCTGCCCCATTTTTGGTGATTTAACCCCCAATTCCAACCCTTGATGCTGAGTGCCAAACAGGGAGGTAATGGGTCCCGTTTTTATAGTCTTTGGTATGACTCGGCCGGGGTTTGAACTCACAACCTACCGATCTCAGGGCGGACACTCTAACCACAAGGCCACTGAGTAGGTTAAGACCAAGATCTACCCTCTCTAAGGTCATAATTTTTCTTGTTCAATTTACACTGTTTAGATGTACTGCATAGCTTGAAGTCGTCACTGCTATTTATTTTCAGACACGGTCGAACATTAATTATATAAATATCAGTGGTGTGCTGTCAGGGCCAGCAAGGCCTTCTCTGCTGGCCTAACATAACCAGAAATCATGATCATAATTAAAGATAAAAGTCATTTTTGATTTACTTTCCCTAAATATCTAAACGTATTCATATTCTCTTCATGTCATATTATGCTCCTTCCAGCGCTGTTGTTTTTAGGTTATAGAGTTTTTATCCAATCAGAATTCAGCTAGCTTATGTTGCCATGCTCTACCAAATCTGCCACAGGCCTTCAGAAAAAACAATGTGGGCGTCTGTGCACTGTAAGTGAACGGACACAAACATTTGACAGACAGTTGTGATAGCCAATCAGATCAGGAGTTGTTTTCAGTAAGGCCTTCTAGATGGCCTAAGGCAGATATATATAGTGATGTTATGAGCTACGTATTATAAGAATTCCGTTACCCAGCATGCCACAGTAGTGAAGAGCATGTGCAAAAGCCCCGTTTAGGTTGTTGAATGTAGACATGCCGGCAGCTGGATGTTATTGATGAGCACGCTGTGGAGTAAACTTTAAGAAGTCAGCCAACACGCCTCGTCTGCATCTTTTATGATTAGACAAGACAACAATTATACAGTATTTGCAAGGCCATTTTCAAGAAGGATATTTAAAGAGAAACCACATCTTGTGAGACCATGTCGGCCAACCCCGGAAGCTAGCTTAGGTGAAATGGGGAAATGCCCGCAACACAATGAGCGGCACCACTGGATTATACGGCGTTGAATGGGTTCTACAAATTGTGAGTTCAAATATTTAATTTCTTAATTTTTTCACATTTAATATGTATTTTGCAATTTTAATTTTGACAGTACCACATAAGATATGTTTAAATTGTTGATGCGGGTTTATTAATTTTTAAATGCACCACTCTCCAGAGAGTGGTGAGGACGGCGGAAAAGATCATCAGGACTCCTCTTCCTCCTATCATGGAGATCGCAAAAAGCCACTGCCTGACCAGGGCTCAGAAAATCTGCAAAGACTCCTCCCACCCCACCAAGGACTGTTTTCACTTCTGGACTCTAGAAAGAGGTTCCGCAGCCTCCGAAGCAGAACCTCCAGGTTCTGTAACAGCTTCTTCCCTCAGGCCGTAAGACTCTTGAACGCATCATAATTAAATGATCCCCTCAACTCCCCCCAAAATGGATTAACTCGCTGGAATAAAAAAGACAATATAACATACATCCATAAACGTGGACGCATGTGAAAAAGTGCAATATATTTATCTGTAC
This sequence comes from Nerophis lumbriciformis, assembly GCF_033978685.3. Taxonomy (NCBI): domain Eukaryota; kingdom Metazoa; phylum Chordata; class Actinopteri; order Syngnathiformes; family Syngnathidae; genus Nerophis; species Nerophis lumbriciformis. The sequence continues at coordinate 20,757,909 of NC_084551.2, forward strand.
AGTATTCTAATTATTTATTTATATATATTTATATATATTTATTTATTTTATATACATATTTATATATTATTTATATTTACATATATTTATTCATTTATATATGCACCTTATTGCTTTTTTATCCTGCACTACCATGAGCTTATGTAACGAAATGTTGTTCTTATCTGTGCTGTAAAGTTCAAATTTAAATGACAAGAAAAAGGAAGTCTAAGTCTAAGTCTAAGTCTAAATAACCTGTTTTGTATACTGTGGATGTGGTTCAATGCCCAGTAAATATGTTTCTGTATAGTATTTCTCCAGCAATGGTCATGTGGTGACATAAATGATGGTATTCTGAGAAGTAATCACTGAAGGCCTAAGTGGGAAACGCACGGCCTGACACAGATAAATATTATATGGATTTACACGCTCCAATCGATTCAGAGTGCATTAAAAAAGCAGCTTTTAGCGACATTTATGTCACTACATGTCACATATCGGTGTTACTATGCCATTGCCTTTTTTCTACCTTTTTTTGGGTTTCCTCGTAGCCTAAAGCAGAGCCTCCCCATCCGGCTGAGAGCTTGACTTAATGTCCAAATATGTACGTCCACCTCGCTGTGATGTCACAACGTAGCCAGACTTCTAAACCCCGCAAACGGCGGCATTTCGTTGTACTTTTGAAGTGCAATGTCAATACATTTGTTTTCTTTTATAACGTTATTATTTGACGTTTTTGGCATTGTTTATCATGAGTATCCAACATTGTAAAATTTTAAGTCAGAAAAGGTTAAATTTATTATAGGTCCTCTTTAAAAATGTCTCAAATCTGTTACAAAATAATAATACAAATGTACTTTGTTTTTTCTCTTCACCATAAACACATTTTTGGAACTTTGCCCACCATTTAACACATGTTTTTATTTTTTTTGTGCGGTCTAAATTTTAATTCATGGACCGCTATCAATGTGGCTTAAAAGGGTCATCTATTCTGCCTATAAAGTCTTCTAAAAACATTTAAAAACCGCCAACAATAATCCATTTACATCTTGTGATCTGAATATTAACCAAGCAATATTGTTACTATAAGCGCTAATATTGTTATTATAAGCGCTAATGCTCAGTCCCCCTGTGACCATGTCAAAGTATCCTTGAGCATATTACTGAACCCCCAGTTGCTCCTGATGCTGTGTCATCAGTCGGCGACAGTATACACTGCAAAATAAGAGCTGTCATAATATAAGACAAGAGGACTAGATTTCCAAGAAAAATACTAACAACTAAAGAAAGTAACTTGCTGCAGATAGTTTTACGAATAAGACATCCCAAATTAAAATTTGTATACCTAGAAATCAGCAAGAATTTTTAAAGAGAGAAATAAGTCCTTTATTCTGACCACAAGCATTATTTAACTTGCAATTCTTAAATGAAGCATCCTCGAGATGTTGCAGAATCTTTAAACACGATTTTCTATTTTTTAAACCAAAATATCTTATTTGAATAGTTATTTTCTCAATTTTAACATTTTTAAACAAGAATACAAAAATATAATTATTCATGCTAAAATTAAGATTAGTCAATGACTAAAAACAAGTGAACAGCTCTTAGAAGTAGGGACATTTCGAGAAGTAAAACTTCAAATCTTGGCAAGTGGATAAGAATTTGCAGTATATGCGCGGTGGAAATTGTTTTTATTTGTATTTATTTATTTTTTGGCTAACTCTTTAGTATGGGGAACATATTCACTAGGGGTGTGGGAAAAAATCGATTTGAATTCGAATCGCGATTCTCACGTTGTGCGCTTCAGAATCGATTCTCATTTTTAAAAAATCGATTTTTTATTATTATTTTAGTTTTATATATATATATATATATATATATATATATATATATATATATATATATATATATATATATATATATATATATATATATATATATATATATATATATATATATATATATATATTTTAAATTAATCAATCCAACAAAACAATACACAGTAATACCATAACAATGCAATCCAATTCCAAAACCAAACCCGACCCAGCAACACTCAGAACAGCAATAAACAGAGCAATTGAGAGGAGACACAAACATGACACAGAACAAACCAAAAGTGGTGAAACAAAAATGAATATTATCAACAACAGTATCAATATTAGTTACAATTTCAACATAGCAGTGATTAAAAATCCCTCATAGACATTATCATTAGACATTTATGAAAATAAATAAAAAAGAACAATAGTGTCACAGTGGCTTACACTTGCATCGCATCTCATAAGCTTGACAACACACTGTGTCCAATATTTTCACACAGATAAAATAAGTCATATTTTTGGTTCATTTAATAGTTAAAATAAATTTACATTATTGCAATCAGTTGATAAAACATTGTCCTTTACAATTATAAAAGCTTTTTACAAAAATCTGCTACTCTGCTTGCATGTCAGCAGACTGGGGTAGATCCTGCTGAAATCCTATGTATTGAATGAATAGAGAATCGTTTTAAATCAGGAAAAAAATATTTTTTGAATCAAGAATCGTGTTGAATTGAAAAAAAAAAAAACGATTTTGAATCTAATCGTGACCCCAAGAATCGATATTGAATCAAATCGTGGGACACTCAAAGATTCACAGCCCAAATATTCACCATCAATTAGTTGCTTATTAACATGCAAATTAGTAACATATTGGCTCTTAATTAGTCATTAACAAGTACTTATTGAAGCCTTCTTCTGCATGGCCTTATTATACAACCAGTAAGCCATTAACTAAGAGTCTTCCTTCAATAACCTCAGAATTATTGCTTATTAGTGACCTTAACCCTAACCCGTACCCGTATATGTTCCTCTCGTGTCCAAATAACTCTAAATTAAGTCTTTGTTACTTAGAATATGTTCCCCATACTAAAGTATTACCATTTTTTGTTATCAAAATTTTGCATACAAAAATCACAGAATGTTAATCTAATAAAATAAAATAGAGCAACCCCGACTCCAACCCAATCCCAGCGTTAAAATACTTCGGATAAGAATTTACAAAGCAATTGAAAGGACATACAAACACAATACTAAAAAACAGTATCAATTATAAAATAATATAAATCATAAATGTTTATAGTTTTAATCAAAAAGTTAATTTAAAAAAAAGAAACGTGCAAAAAAAAAATGTTTTTTTTTAAATTAATAGATTCATAATTCAGGAAAAGAAAAAAAAAAGTATCGATTCAAAGAAAAACAAAAGAAAATATATATATATATTCAGTAACACTTTAGTATGTGGAACATATTCACCATTAATTAGTTGCTTATTAACATGCAAATTAGTAACATATTGGCTCTTAATTAGTCATTACTCAGTACTTATTAATGCCTTATTCTGTATGGCCTTATTACACAACCAGTAAGCCATTAACTAAGAGTCTTCCCCCAATAACCCCAGAATTATTGCTTATTAGTAACCCTAACCCTTATATGTTCCCCTAGTGTCCAAATAACTCTAAATTAAGTATTTGTTACTTAGAATATGTTCCCCATACGAAAAGTGTTACCAAACACAAACTAAAAAAGGGAAAACCAAAAATGTATAAAAGCAACAGTATCAATTATAAAATAATATCAATCATACATGTTTATAGTTTTAATCAAAAAGTTGATTCTTAAAAAAGAAACGTGCAAAAAAAATATATATATATATTATTTTTAATTTATAGATTCATAATTCAGGAAAATAAAAAAAATTATCGATAACAAAAAAAGAAGAAAAAAAAAACTCGTATATAATTTTTTTTTTTATTTATGTTTAAAAATTGATAAATAAAAATCGCGATTTGTATGGGAATCGATTATTTGGATCACCCCTAAAAAAGTGGTGCCAACAAACTCAGCATATGAGCCAAATTAAGCTGAAAAAACCCCACTGCAACAACTGATGCAATACAAAAATATTTCAAGTGACTTAAGAGTGTGAAAAGTTTGCCTGAAAAAACTAAAGAAGCATACAACAAGAAGAGGTGGGGGGGAGCAAGAGAGAGAGACTTTGAGCTTCAGATTGAGGGAATGCAGCACTACAGAGGAGGTGAGGGGGTGGAGGGAGTTTGTGGCACAGAGGCTGCCGTGAAAGCCAGGAGGTCACAGAGGTTCCCTTTAAATTTAGAACAAACCACAAACGGTGAATGTCTCCTCCAAAAGGCTGAATGACTGATTATAATGGCTGCCTGTTTCCATCTCGTCCGGTCAGCTTCACAGGGTCGCCTTTCTTTAAGAGCGCCGTACAGCTTTAAAGGTGCCGGCGGGCTTGCGATTTAAAATGACAATTCGGGGCATTTATAGATGCCCTTATCCCGAAGAGGCTGACAATGAGAGCAGGAGCGGGGAAGAAAAGCTGGTGTTTGTGTGTGTGTGTGTGAAGCCTGTGATCGTGGAGCAAGGAGGGACAAGAGGACTTAAGAGCAGGTGCAGCCCAAAGACCTTCAAAGAGTAACTGGCACGGCAACAAGAGCACGGTACAAAACGAAAGTATGTGTCAACATGTGTAATGAATAGAAGAACTAAAGGAGGGTCAACAATACGTGCTTGCAAATAAATGTGATTCATCTGGTCAAAAGATCATAATGAATTGACTAGTTATTAAAGTTAAAGTACCAATGATAGTCACACACACACTAAGTTTGGCGAAATTATTCTCTGCATTTGACCCATCATCCTTGAACACCCCCTGGGAGGTGAGGGGAGCAGTGAGCAGCAGCGGTAGCCGCGCCCGGGAATCATTTTTGGTGATTTAGCCCCCAATTCCAACCCTTGATGCTGAGTGCCAAGCAGGGAGGTAATGGGTCCCATTTTTATAGTCTTTGGTATGACTCGGCCGGGGTTTGAACTCACAACCTACCGATCTCAGGGCGGACACTAATTAGGCCACTGAATTATTGGCTACATCTGCACACAAATAATGACTGCTTACTTTAGACTGACACTTTGTTTTAATCTTGCAGTTGTGCTGTAGTACACAAGGCTGCGGCTCCAAATCCTGGGCCTCCATACACAACACACCTAAAAGGCGCCCCCACCCCGCACTAAACCCAACGTCACCGCCCCATACACATACTAGGTGTGTTTACACGCAGTAAAAAACTCATTATTGAAACACATGTACAAATCTTGATTAGGTTTTTGACTTTTTAAAGATAGGATTAATATATAGAACGTAATCAGTTATACAACCTTAAATAATTTAGTTTTGTTAAAAAAAAGTGCCAACAAATTAAATGAATAACGACTAAAATATGAATATATGGTAACACTTTAGTATGGGGAACATATTCACCATTAACTAGTTGCTTATTAACATGCAAATTAGTAACATATTGGCTCTTAATTAGTCATTATTAAGTACTTAATAATGTCTTATTCTGCATGGCCTTATTATACAACCAGTAAGCCATTAACTTCCCTCAATAACCTCAGAATTATTGCTTATTAGTAACCCTAACCCTAACCCTAACCCTAACCCTTATATGTTCCCCTAGTGTCCAAATAACTCTAAAAGTTACTTGTTACTTAGAATATGTTCCCCATACTAAAGTGTTACCGAATATATATATATATATATATATATATATATATATATATATATATATATATATATATATATAGTGTCCAAATAACTCTAAAAGTTACCTGCTACTTAGAATATGTTCCCCATACTAAAGTGTTACCGAATATATATATATATATATATATATATATATATATATATATATATATATATATATATATATATTCGGTAACACTTTAGTATGGGGAACATATTCTAAGTAACAGGTAACTTTTAGAGTTATATATATATATATATATATATATATATATTCGGTAACACTTTAGTATGGGGAACATATTCTAAGTAACAGGTAACTTTTAGAGTTATTTGGACACTATATATATATATATATATATAAATATATATATATATATATATATATATATATATATATATATATATATATATATATATATATACAACATGTCATTAGTCATTTAAATATCATTGTAAATATGTCAAGTTTTCCTTTACTTTAGATTGTAAAGACAAAGGATTATCATCAGTGTTTAATACAATTCACAAAAATGCATCATCATTATTATGACTATGGGGTTATTATTATTATCTCCCTCCCGTGTCTTTAAAAAGTAACGACACCTCCGTTACTTTGAACATGCCACAGCTATCAAAAGTGAAAGTGAAACTTTTCTCCTATGCCGCCACAGATAGATTTATTATCTCTCCATCCTTGTTCCAAAAGGTTAGCGCTGTGTGCGAATGCTTAAAGGTGATCTTTAATGACCTCATGACGTCTTGGTTGAGTGAAGTTTGAAGTTAGGTTTGCTTATGTTACCTTGATTTCGCCGTGGTGTCATTTTGACAATTGTTTTGTTTGTATTATAATTGTATTATTTGAATGATGCTAAATGAATGTGTTGTGTTTTACTTGACTTTCTCCACAACACAACATCCCAAATGATATAGCGAGACCAGCAGCTTACCATGGTTTGTTGTCAGCTCAAGGGAGGAGACTAAGCATTATGTAGCAGTATTGCTAAGTGCTAAACGAGATATACAAACATAATAAAACAATCACTTAGTGTACAATGTCTGCTCTCACTGGGATAAAGAATGATGGGATGTTTATATATTCCCGTTTAGATGAATAATTTCATCATATTCCTCCCATCCAGGTGGAACCAACCATTTTGTATTTTTGATAGGGGGGTACAGATAGTTTTTAGACATTCTTAAGTTGACTCAAGCAACTTCCTTATTGAACGTTCATGGCTAAAATAATTTTATATTAACATTCATGATGTCTTCTTTATAATTTACATATTTGCACACGTTGTACAACTGCACTGTATCATACTGGGACCAGCTTTGAATATCCTGTATAGTTGCCTGGGAGGGATTATATCCATGCAAAACAGCATACTCTGCAGTGGACGTTTTGAGTTTTGCATAACAGTGCTTTTTTTTCATATTACCAACATGCAGCACTACACTAAACAACAACCACAATAATAAACACAGTGTTCAAATTACCACCACATTAACACAAACTCAACATAGTTGTGTATGCAGGTGTACCTGATCTGGTCTTCTGGAATTGTTCGGAAAAATGCAGACTGAATTGTTGTGATGGGTCACAAGAAGGTGATATGAATGTACATCTGGCATAGGAGAATAACCACATATGCTATATCAACATACGTTTGCTTAAGGTTAACACACGCAAAGGAAAAAAAGTATTAATGTTATTATAATAGAAATACAAGCAAGTCCTTTCATGAGAGGTTGCATCATGAACCGATGCAAAAATGATGTATTTTGCGTGAGAGCCATAATACATAGGTCCTCCTAATTGAAGTCAATGTCTTTCCATTATTCTGACTTTGACTCTTATATAAACAAATCACGTCTGAATTGTATCCAAGGGCTTACTATTTTTTATATATCACATTTCAGTGCATTGTAATACATCGTTATTGAATATGAACACGTTCCTGCTTAATACAAAGTATAGCTATAAAGGGCACTTTATTTTGTCAATTAAACCTTCACTTTTTGCATTTTCTGAGACAAAACCGCTTCTTATCGCACACAATGATTGGTTGGATGAGGCTGGTGTCCCCTCCCAGTTTTGTGGAAAAGCACTACACTTATAGATACCTGTTGTTGTTGTTTTGTTTAGTATCTAAGATACATTTTAATGGTAGCTATAAGCAAGAAGAGGAAAAAACTCTCCATTAACTCCAATAACAAGGTGTCATCTTGCTACTAACATTAAAAGTGCTCTCTAACCCAAAGGTCACCATGAAAATGAAGCACATGCTCAATGCTGCCCAGCACAGCAGAAAGTTGTGTTAACCCTAAATCCACTATTGTCTGACTGAACTGTGCATGGGAAAAACAGTAAAAAAAAAAAAAAGGGTTCCTATCTACGAGCAAATATTAAGAGAATTGTCATGCAGGTGGCCAACATTTTGCGAAATAAAAGCAAACAAGTACTCACTCAGATTGACGAAGAAATAGCCCCCATATGACATCAGTAAAATGCAGTGAAGTGTGTCTACTGTGCTGCCGTGGTGCAAGCTCGTTGCCTTAGTCTCAGCTCAGCCAAATCCTTGAAGAACAAGAAGCTTTCTCTGTGCCTAAACCTGCCGACAGACAGGCGGCTTTGAAGGCCCCCAACTGAGCTTTGAAGCCAATGAAAAACTCTGCTCTATGGGGCCAAATGAAAATGAGCTGGGGCAAACTTATACGCATCTGATACAGATGCTAGAAATATATTTTTTTTAATCTATTGAGTTTATGTTTATAGTCTATGCCAGCTCTTGCTTCACAATACCAAAAGTATATATGTTTCCAATCAAAAACAACTGACTTTTTTTTGGCATGAAACTCCACATAGCTCTTGTTGAATAAACATGTCACAGAATGTGAATTTAAATATAAATAAATTACTCATTATTCATGTTAGTTTGATGTTAAATCACCATCATATAAGGGTATGGTGAATTAAACTTAACATTATTGGAGTAAAAAAAAAACTTGTTGGATTAAAATCTTTATCTTTTAAGGCCAAACTAAACATTTACTACACGAGGCCTCAAGTAATAATGATGCTATTTCGAAAAAACCTATTCCAAATGTTATTATATTATAATTTGTTATTTTTATATATTTATTATAGCATCATCATGTTTTATTTTATAACCATGCCGTTGTTCCAATTCATTATATGTAGGGAGTGTTCTGAAAATTACGTAATTAATTATAGTTACTCGTTACTTTACCAAAAAAGTAATTGAATTACTAACGGAACTACTCTTTAATAAATCTAATTATTTACTAGGGAAAGTAATTTATATGTTACTTAAAAAAAAACAAAAAAACATTATCTGGTATATGCATTTGAGAGATGTTAAATATAAGAGGACAGTGTGCAGAGTCTGTGCTTTTTAAGAGGCGGGGCCTGTTGCCTAGTGATGATGACATAATCGAGGGTTTTTTAGCTTTGGCAGTTAGCAGCACTCTTTTGAATATTTTCACCAGATTGTGTCACCTATGCTTAACAAAGAGATTGAATGTGCTTTGATGGCTGTCATATCTTCTTGTCAACAAACGGGGTATTTTTTGGATGGCAAGCTTGTCACTTGCATGATTGATTTGTTATTCAATATTCTCATTGTGTAAGTGTGCGTATGTTGTTGTCTGCTGTGTCACAGTGTGATGGTGATATCAAGTTCATTTTAGTGCGGTGCTGCTTTTTGCTTTCACGAGTGAAAAGATATTTCCTGCATTGAACTTGCTGCACTTAAGACGCTGTATTGTTGTTGACATAAAACCACATCAAAAGTAGCGTGCCACGTTACATCAAGCTATCGCTAACGGCATTGTAACGGACCTAAAAGTAATTAATTAGATTACTCGTTACTAGTAAAAGTAACGGTGTTATGTAACGCCGTTATTACGAACATTCATTAATTAATTAAATTATGCACGCAAATAATTTACTGCGATTTATCACATCTCAAAAGTGGGATTACTCTGATTAAAAAAATAATAATTTTGACAGCACTAATTATAACATATATAAGCACTTGCACAAACCCCCGTACTTGGTAAGCGAAATCCTGCAAAGTCGGCACACTACTGATCACATGAATGTTAGATGCATTTAAAGTAGGGCTCTCAAAAATCACGAGTTAACCCATGTGATTGATCAGACAAAAAAAATCGCATCATAAGCAGACTAATCAAACAATCCTCTACAACTCCTTTACCTTAACTGTGGATAGTTCTGATCAGGTCAATGCATACGTTAAAGATGAGGGAAAGAAGACTGACTGGTGTGCTTGCTAGCAAATTTTAATTCCAAATACACCTGGACGCGAGTTTAGATAAACGTTTTGAGCAAATAAACGACATGCATTCAAGTAAAACATTAAGACAAAAAATGTTTCCGTATAAGATTCTGACAATGACATGTGTGACCAAATATTGGGGTCTTTTTTAAGTTACTTTAAATAATGCAAGTAAGACATAACCTGTAATTAATCATGATTAGTCCGAATTCCAAAGTGTGATTAATCAAATTATCGGAAACATATTCACCATTAATTACTTGCTTATTACCATGCAAATTAGTAACATATTGGCTCTTAATTAGTCATTATTAAGTACTTATAAATACCTTATTCTGCATGGCCTTATTATACAACCAGTAAGCCATTAACTAAGAATCGTCCCTCAATAACCTCAGAATTATTGCTTATTAGTAACCCTAACCCTAACCCGTACCCGTACCCGTATATGTTCCCCTCGTGTCCAAATAACTCTAAATTAAATGTTTGTTACTTTAATAAGCAACTAATTAATGGTGAATATGTTCCCCATACTAAAGTGTTACCAAATTATCATTTGACGGCATTAATTTTAAGTCTTAAGACTCTGAGAACGCTTCATCGTATTTTCAATATAATATTTGGTAACACTTTAGTATGGGGAACATATTCACCATTAATTAGTTGCTTATTAACATGCAAATTAGTGACATATTGGCTCTTAATGAGTCATTATTAAATACTTATAAATGCCTTATTCTGCATGGCCTTATTATACAACCAGTAAGAGTCTTCCCTCAATAACCTCAGAATTATTGCTTATTAGTAACTCTAACCCTAACCCTAACCCTTATATGTTCCCCTAGTGTCCAAATAACTCTAAATTAAGTCTTTGTTACTTAGAATATGTTCCCCATACTAAAGTGTTACCTAATATTCAAATGCTATGTGAACATTTATAGAAAACACTGCATTGTTTTGTCATTATATTTTTAAAGCTTGTTTTATGATCTAATATCCTGCACATTATTAATCCAAAATCTCAATAAATTAGAATATATTTTTAAAAGTGATTTAATATAATTAATTCTTATATTCTATAAATTCACTGCACACAGAGTGAAATATTTCAAGATTTCTTAGTATTACAATTGTAATTTACATCTTAAAATAACAGGAAATTTAGTATAATTTTTTCAAAAAGTTTGATATTGTAAATGACTGGTTTACACGGGTAGTCAGACCAGTTGGCCCGCACTCCATTGGTTACCCGGTCCTTTGACGGAGTCCTTTACGGACACACAGACCATCTCCAACAAGACAAAACCGTGGACAAGTGTCTGTGATGTCCCGACTCATTCCTCTCCAAAGCCTTGGGCCCGACGCCGTGGGACCCAAAACCAACACGCGCATAATAGGGCCTTGTTGGGACCGCCTTGCAATGTGATGTAAATGAGGATGGACCAGCAGGGCAGGAGAGGAGACGAGAGAAGCCGAGTGGAGGAGGAGGCAGACAGGGTGTTTGTGTGTCCGAGGAGGCCGCTAAGCTGCCATTACCGAGGGATTAGGCAAATGCTGCTGTTGTATCGATGCTGGTTCGACAGCGGACCGCCAACCCTAATCCCCTCCTCTCTTCTCTTTTCGTCAACGCCTCCTATACGCCTCCTCTCCTCCTCTTTACATCGCCCCCTTTCTTTGCTCAGCAGTTTGTAAAAACAAAACAAAAAACTGAACTTTCAACGTTCCCATGCATACACACACACACACACACACACAAAAACAATTGGGCCGCAGCCAGTGTAAATGTGTGCGCTCATTGATTTCCCTTACACATGATGTGTGTGTTTGTGAATGTGCGTGCGGTGGTCGATACTAAAAAAGCAGAGAAAGAATATTTGTTTTGTTCGCCTGCAGCATCATGAAACAAACCATGACCTTGTGCCTTCTCAGCACTTGTCAGCGTATACTTGGCAAGGTAAAGGACGTGTGCCGGAGTCAGGCTGCCTTAAAAACAGTAGTCGGTACGTTGACATGCACACGTTTATCTGCTTACTTGCATAGTTTTTTAAGTTTTTACACTTCTCTATGAAGGCCTAGTTTCAGTCCCATTGCTGATTTCGCAGCAACATTTTTAAAAAGATGTGGCAAAAGTTGCAATGTTATAAGGTAGTGTTATAACGATACCAATATTTTGGTACCGGTACAGGTACTAAAATTATTTCGGTACTTTTCTAAATAAAGGGTACCACAAAAAAATTGCATTATTGGCTTTATTTTAACAAAAACTCTAAGGGTACATTAAATATATGTTTCTTATTGCAGTTAAGTCCTTAAATAAAATAGTGACCATACTAGGCAACTTGTCTTTTAGTAGTAAGTAAACAAACACAGGCTCCTAAAAGGTCTGCTGACATATGCAGTAACATATTGTGTCATTTATCATTCTATTATTTTGTCAACATTATTAAGGACAAGTGGTAGAAAAATGATTATTAATCTACTTGTTCATTTACTGTTAATATCTGCTTACTTTCTCTTTTAACATGTTCTATCTACACTCCTGTTAAAATGTAATAATCACTTATTCTTCTGCTGTTTGATACTTTACATTAGTTTTGGATGATACCACACATTTGGGTATCAATCCGATAGAAAGTAGTTACAGGATCATGCATTGGTCATATTCAAAGTCCTCATGTGTCCAGGGACATATTTCCTGAGTTTATAAACATAATATACATTTTAAAAAAACGAAAAAAGATGTTGTGATGCCAAAAAATATTGACGTAATCACAGTAGTATCGACTAGATACGTGCCTGTACTTGGTATCATTACAGTGGATGTTAGGTGTAGATCCACCAATGGCGTTTGTTTACATTGTGACGCCGGTGAGCTACGGTGTGTAGTGAAGCATGTTTAGCTATTCCTCGTCCTGCAGGGATGATACTTGTAAGAAACATACTTTATTTGTCGCCATGGAGGCGAGGATTAGTGATTTTGAAGTAGCTATAACACTGCCGATGGCGGATGGACGAAAGCCATGTCTTAAAGCATTTCTTCCTGAGGGCGTTTCAGTGTTATAACTTCACCTTTATTGTTAGTTTGTAAGCCAAAATGCGTCCGTTCTCACTTTTCTGTCTACACACTGTGTCTGTTTGTAAGTACTCTGTGATTGTGTGCCGCCGAACATGCTCGTCTACTCGTAAACCAGCAATGTCACGACGTGACTTCGGTGCGGGCGCGGGACCGGTACGTTTCAGAGACGGTATCATACCAAAAAGTATTCATTAGTATCGCGGTACTACACTAATACCGGTATACCGTACAACCCTATTATAAGGCTTATTTTTTTCAATAACATTGCATCCGCTTGTGTTCTTATGAATTTCTAATCATTTCTAATTTGTAACCCTAACCCCCAAAAAGCACAGGATTTTAACAAATCTAACACAATATGCTTTATTTTCATCCATCCATCCATTTTCTACCGCTTATTCCCTTTGGGGTCGCGGGGGGCGCTGGAGCCTATCTCAGCTACAATCGGGCGGAAGGCGGGGTACACCCTGGACAAGTCGCCACCTCATCGCAGGCTTTATTTTCATCTTAAATTAAACGTTAAAACATAAACTCCGTGATTATTATCATAGGGACATTTGCTGAAGAAAACATATTTAATGAACTGATAAAAACAAAAAGACAGAGAAAGGCATCTTACTAACATGACAAACACATGTGCAAAATAAGCTTAATGAAACCACTACAAAGTACATGTGTATTACTGCAAGGAAAAGACAAAACATTACATGAGAAAAAATATTAACTTTTGCAGTTAAAAATTATTCATACTGAAGACAAGTAAACAATACAAATAATCTCAAAATGACATTACTATAGAAATTACACTTTGTATACCAGCTATACACTGACTACTCTAAAGTGTATCAAACTTCATTTATTGTATTCTCCCTTGAAAATATATACTGTAGTAAAGATAGCTTAAGAGTGTGTGACTCTATAGGCATACATATGCAAAGTTATTTTTAATTTACTCTTCATCCCTTAACTGTAGATTTTGCCTGTGTATTTAATCCATATATTAACCAACAATGTGCTCCATCTGCTGACATGTTTACACATGTGGCCAATTCACACACAGCCGTGCATAGTTTGTCAAACAAACACCACTTATGCTGTATTTTTGTCTGCTGTCTGCTGTGTCGTCTGCAAGTTGCAGACATTGCCATGCACAATCGTACATGTTTTACGTTGAAAGTCGATCATCAATGTACGTTTGAAAACGTGAAGACGTACAATAGAGCGATGAAGGGAGACATTGGAATGGTTAGACAGTTGCGTTGCGTTTGAGTGATGCTGGGATAAATTATATTGGCAAAAATGTTGATGACTGGCGAAAATGTGTCTGTTTAATACATTGATCGTTTACATAAGGTCAATGCTATTGTCTTACCTGTTGTGTGTGAGCCATTTTTTCTTTACTGAATACATTTTGATTTAAAGCCTCTTGTATCTGTATCTGTATCAATTACATTAAACAGAGGCACAGTTAAAGACTAATTAGTTAGTTTGTTTTTAGTTTACCTGCATTATTGTGTCGTTATCTTACATAATACAGACATACATACACACACATATACACATTATATACATAAATAAATCTCCTTCTCACCCCGGTGGGGTGGTATCTGTGTCATCCTCAAGCTTGGGTCCTCTACCAGAAGCTTGGGAGTTTGAGGGTTATGCGCAGTATCTTGGCTGTTCCTAGGACTGCGCTCTTCTGGACTGAGGCTTCAGATGTTGTTCCCGGGATCTGTTGGAGCCACTTTCCCAGTTTGGGGGTTACTGCTCCGAGCGAACCCAACTACCACGGGGACCACTCGAGCCTTGACCTTTCACATCCGTTCCAGCTGCTCTTTCAACCCTTGGTACTTCTCAATATATATATATATATTGTAACAACATGCCGCCATAGACGGAAACACCTCCTAGGTAACACATGAGCCAATCACCACGCCCCTAGGCCAGCCTGTACCCACCCACTCTGTGCCCTATATAAACCATGGTATGCGAATGCTCCCATTAAAATCTCCTGATGATTGAGGGTACACCCCCTCATGAAACAGGCCTGTAGAGATGAAATAGTCTTGTGATTGTTTTCCCACACATACATATATATATATATATATATATATATATATATATATATATATATATATATATATATATAAATATATATATATATATATATATATATATATATATATATATATATATATATATATATATATATATATATATATATATATATATATATATCAGTGTTTCCCCCAGAAAATGTGTTAGTTAAGGTGGTGACTCTCCAAGGGGAGGGGACCGGGGAAGGGGGTGGGTGGGTGTAAGGATCGGTGTAACTCGGCCTGTCACCATCACGTCTCCACCTCGTCGCTGCCACCACAGCCAGGGGTGGGCAATATACTACAGACTGTGGTGATGTAGGCCGGCCTCGTCGCGTGAAGAAGCCTACAACTTTGGGTTGTGTTTTCCACTCCATTTGCTGTATGGCGATATACGATATACCCCAAAAAGGGACAAGCGGTAGAAAATGTGTGTATGAATGGATATATATCTCGATATTTTTTCCGTAAAGTAAAAACAAAACGGTCCTAGGTACCTGAGATACTAAACTAATGACTTACAAAGTCAGATTAATGACTTACTGTAAGTAAGCGTTTGCAATAAGCGTTTGAAAAAAAAGAGTTAAAAGTGGGACCACATGCTGACATATGCTCAACTCATCATGCTTAATTTATTACAGCATTTGGGAAGCCTGTAGTTGAGTTTTATCATGTAAATTGTATATTCTTATCAACATGTGATAACAGGGACCCTGCCATTCAAAACTAGACTGCTATATTACTGATGATTAATGTAACTATAGCTGAAAACATAGCTGAAGACTATTCATCCCTGAACACCATGGAGTTCATGTAGGCTTTATGATGCAGTTACATTATTATATCAACTATCAGAGACAGCTTCAGGAAACTCTTCTTTTAACATAATGTCGTTTTTTGCTGCTTCAACACAGCTCAATCAACACAGAAAAAGGTAAAGTGAAATAACTTAGTTGTTAACTGTAGGTCAATCATGCTCGTCTTTCTCTCAGACAGACAGAGCTTTGCTGTCCGTTTAATGTGGGGTGCACACGCACGCACGCACACACACACATACTGCACAGTGAGCTAATGTTACACTAAAAGCTAATTAGCCTTCACCTCAAGGACTGCAAACGAGCTGAGCTTCCGCTTAAGTTTCTAGAACGTCAACGGGCTCATAGTGATGTTACTAGCAGTTGACTGGGAGGTGTTTATTATAATTTGGAGAGAGTCCGCTGCCTTATGCTTACCTGCAAAACACCTATCTGCTTACCCGCACCGCCTCTCCTCTCCTCTCTGCCTGCCTCTGTCGTGAGCACTGACTCCATGTGCTCCAAATACGCACTGCTGAATGGCTGTTACATGCGCTCTGAATACGCACTGTTGCTTGGCTGTTACCGCTCTGCGTGTAACCAATCAGATGGTTCTGTGGGTGGGACAATGCTGGGTGCTGCAGAGACGAACTGACAGAGGCAGAGGCATAACTAAGCTGAGCAGTTTGTTAAGGCTTTAGTTTAGGCGGTGGCTCTTTGTTGCGTGAAACCCTGTATATATATATATATATATATATATATATATATATATA
Organism: Nerophis lumbriciformis; assembly: GCF_033978685.3. Classification (NCBI taxonomy): domain Eukaryota; kingdom Metazoa; phylum Chordata; class Actinopteri; order Syngnathiformes; family Syngnathidae; genus Nerophis; species Nerophis lumbriciformis. Next base: position 20,774,547 of record NC_084551.2, read on the forward strand.
TATATATATATATATATATATGAATATAGTTGACACAGGGGTAGATCTTGCTTAGGCTTTTGGCTGAGACCAGGGATCTTGGACTGGAAAAGGTTGGTGACCACTGCTGTAAATGTATCACTAATTAATTATGAATTGCTTCCTTGTGATGTCCAGTGGCATTTGTCTCATCTCTACTAGAATTGCTGACACAGGTGCCAATTTAAAAGCACCACTGCTTCTTCTAATCAATTTATTTAAATGTCAATTACAACGATTTGGTATTAAACTGCGCTTGTTTGATACGTGTCCGCTGAATGTAGATTTGCCAAAGATTTACCATTAAGTCACTCTGTAACACTGCCCTTCTAGAACACAAAAATACCTCAACTTACAAGCTCAATCGATTCTATGACAGCGCTCTTAACTCAAAACACTTATACTAAAATCAACGTCTCCCTCCTGCTGCTTCGCCAACAAACACCATCAGCAGCTTATCCATATTTTCATAGATAAATGTCCGCAGTTTAGAAATTATTTTAACATTCTGGGCTGGCGTTAGACTCATTCTGCTTCAGTATGGTGCAGACTTGCAGTGATACATTCATATTGCTTCGCCAAGTTGGTGGCACGTTCGGCTATGTTTTTGAAGATTCATTTTTTCTAATACAATGAATATCAGCCACTTCTTCTTCTCAGCACTTTCCTTCACAATCACTGTCTTCCTTTCTATGCAAAAAAAACAATGTTATGGCGATCTTTAGCTGTAAACTAGTGGTAGCAAGTAAGACCAGATGTTTTGATCAGATCCTACAGGTTCGCTGTGACATTTACTACACCAACCTATGACCAGGATGCTTGTAACGCAAATGTTTGCTTGCATCTTAAAGCATAACAATTAGCCGAGAGACAACTCTCATCTCATGAATGAATGAATGAATGGGTTGTACTTGTATAGCGCTTTTCTACCTTCAAGGTACTCAAAGCGCTTTGACACTACTTCCACATTTACCCATTCACACACACATTCACACACTGATGGAGGGAGCTGCCATGCAAGGCGCTAACCAGCACCCATCAGGAGCAAGGGTGAAGTGTCTTGCTCAGGACACAACGGACATGACGAGGTTGGTACTAGGTGGGGATTGAACTCATAACACTTTTAATTTGGTGACATACCACTGAATTCACTTCCTAAAACAGGCAGGTGTTTCTTCTATCCTCAGTAGGGATGGGAATCGAAAAACGGTTGTTGTTCAGAACCGTTTCCCAGTGTATCATTTCGTTGGAATCACTTGCCATCTTTTCAGATGGTTCTTTTATCAATCCTTCCGGGTGTGGATGACATTGCCTAGTGTGGTCGGATCTCAGAATGGCAGAGCCCGGGCGTTACAAACGCTCTACCAAGAAAAGATGGCAACAGCACTACTTGCAATAATTATGAGGCTGCTAGTTCATCAAGAAAAGGATATACGAGCAATATGCTTGAACATTTGAACACACAGCATGCAATAATTATAAATGAAAGTCTGGTTTTTAAACGCGCCAATCTCATCCCAGCAGCAGTAAGGCTAGCACGTCATCTGTATACAACCGGTACTCATTTAGTACCTGTTGTATTCACGTGTGCCGCGAGACTAAGTTTGTGGTCAAAAGTTTGCATTTTCGGTAGGTGAATGTTCAATTGTAGTCAGAAAGAAGTTGCATGTTTTCCTGCAACCAGATGTTCTCTCAGTCATTATATTATGTAGTTGAAACTCATAAATTTAGAATATGGTGCAAAAGTCCATGCATGTCAACAGTTTAACTTCAAATGTGAAATTAAATCTTTATCATCTTTATGTGCTCGACGCCTCAATCATTGGTATGTTTTCATCTACAAAACCATTCTGGGTATCACTCCATCTTATCTGTCTTGTCTTTTAACAAAGAAACAAGGAAGTCACAATCTTCGTTCAATGAATGTTCTGCAATTTGTCGTCCCCAAAGTAAGAACTGAACTGGGCAAGAAAGCATTTAGGTTTTCAGCACCGAAGGCTTGGAATAACCTACAATCGAACATTAAACTTCAAACCCTAGTTATGTTGAATGAGTTTAAAGCTTCTGTGAAAGGATTGCAGTCTACCTTGTCTGTATGCACATGTGTCATGTGAGCAAGTTTTAATGTTGTAAATGTGATGTTTTATGTATTTGTTTACTGTTTTTAATGTAACCTTGCTGCTGCCCTCTTGGCCAGGTCTCCCTTGGAAAAGAGATCTTTGATCACAATGGGATTTTACCTGGTTAAATAAAGGCTAATAATAATAATAATAATAAATCAACTTTGTACATGGAAGCCTTTATTTGTTATAATTCTGATCATCATGGCTGAGATTTTCAATTCAAGTTTGTATAAACTGTAAGCCGTAATCATCAAAATTATAACCATTAAAAGGCTTAACATACCCCTCACTTTGCATGTAATATGTTAATATCACATGTTACAAAATGTTAGATTCATGTGTAATTTGCACATGATTAAATTCTGCAGATGAATATTAATTTCTTATATTTACAAAAAATTTTTTTTTTTTCTTCTGTACTATGTATGTGCCTCTTTGTAGAGTTTGTAAGGTCAAGTTAGCTCCAGACTAAACAAAGTTATTTCTAATCCACTCTTTTTTTGTCTTTTTTTTCCAAATAAGAATCGATAAGAGAAACGTTAAGGAACCGAACCGTTAAGCAAAATCGAAAGTTGAACCATCCCTAATCCTCGTCTGTAAAAAGACCGACTTTGTCAAACGGCTGGAATATTTATTTACTCTTTTGGTCTAAACTTGCTCCTCTTCATCTTTGGCTTCTTCTATTGTGATATTAATGGTGTCATCCCACTGTGTGTTATGGGGTTAGAATCCTTCTCCTTGTCTAAACAATTACTGTGTGAAGTGTAAACATTTTTGGAATTATTGTAAAAAATATTAAAAAAAATGTAAATTGGCAAATAAAATAAAGTATGAATAAATATATATACAAAAATAAAATAAATACAAAAATAGAATTATAAAGAGAAAAAACTGAGCAATTTAAAATGAATGAATAAATAAGTGAATACAGGGGTATACGTTTAATAGAAATATACAGTACATGCATAATGTGTGAATAAATACACAATATAGAACATGCAAAACAAGTTGGCTTACAATCAAATAATCAAATAGTTGATCCGTGTCAAATTAAAGTGTTACATACATTTTAAGTCTGGTTTGAATCGTTTCAATACAATGGTTCAGTTTTCTGACATACTGTACAAGGTCATGGCTCCATAAAAATTTTAGACCCATCAGGTTAGATCTTTCTGTAATAAGGCACTTTATGGTACGAAAACCAAACTAATGCTACACACACAGAAACTAAAAACAATTGGGTTACATTCACTTAAAAATAGCAAAAAGGGAACATTATGTATGTAAAATATTTATTGTAAAGACAACGTCAAAGCAACATGCACCCTTAATATGTGGCTGCAAAGACGTCGAGGCTGAAATATAAACATTTTACTGTACATGGCAGGCCATGAGTTTGCAATGTCACTCCACAAAGTTATCTTCACCCACTGCTTATCCTTAAGGGTCTTATCCAAAACTGTATTTTTGGAAGGTATGTAGATACTAAAGGAATTCTTAAATGCTGGTCACAATAAGCACTTAATAAATGACTAATTTTATAAATAACACACTGTTGCATTGATTTTTTTTTTAAATATAGGAAGTTAGTGAGATAAAGTTTATACTTGTGTTAGGGCTTGTGTACATTATTCATATAGCATCAATGGAGGCGTCACATTTAGCATTCGGCTCTTTTAAAAACGACAAGCAGCAACATTATGTACAGTACAGCATATTAAATATGCAAATTCTGCAGAATATAATCATGTGCAAATTACATAACTCGCATTTAGTAACATGTGATATTCACTTATTACCATATTGTACGGACTATAAGGCACACTAAAAAAAAAATGTTTTCTTAAAAACTCGACAGTGCGCCTAATGTACGGAATAATTCTGCTTTTGCTTACCGACAAAGTTTTTTGTACATGGTGTAATGATAAGTGTGATGAGTAGATGGCAGTCAAACATAAGAGATACGTGTAAAATGCACTATGATGGCAATATGACTCAAGTAAACAACACCAACATTGTATATGTTCCATTGAAAATAAAGAACATTACACACGGCGCTCAAAAATATATCAAAATGTTTTAGTATCATATATGATATGCTGTACTGTACATAATGTTACTGCTTGTTGTATCGTCATCTATGTGAATTGAATACATGGTGCCATTGTTACATTAATAATGTCTGTCTTTGTGGGTGTACTGTATGTCAGGTGGTGTTTTGAGCACGTCCAATTTAAAAGAGCTGAATGCTTAATCTGGCGCCTCCATTGATTCTATATGAATAATGTAAAATGCATAAACCAATTAGACTAAAATAGCAGTGCAGTGAATATAATTGTAATGAAAACCATAAACTTCAGGAACTCAACAACAGCCTCATTTTAGGAGCATAACAGAAACAAATTAAGCAAATGCAATATACACATGAAAGCATCAAAAAATATTCCACATGCGTGCCGTGACCAAGTATGCTGAAGAACGCCATAGAGATGCGTGAACGCTATTTTGAGCCAAGTTAGCTGCAAGGGTGCATGTGTGAGTAAGTGTTTGTGTGCATGGGCACATAGTTGCAGGCAGAACCAAGAATTCTCAATTATCACATTAACACATCCTGGGAGTAGCCGAGAGGCTAAACACACACGCACACGCGGACGCACGCACTACCCCTGCATATCTCTGGAAGTGCAGCCCCCTGCTGAGAAGCTCAAACACACCAAGGGTGGGGGTGGTGATGCTGTTGGCTGGAGGAATATGAGGCTGGTGAGTGACATTGAGCCCAAGGTTGAACGCAAACCATCCATTCTGCTCTGCCATAGGCTGTGGTGTTGACTGACAGCAGCACTGGGGCACAAAAAAACCAGCCTACTCATTAATTTTGATGAGATGGCACGTGTGACCACGGGGTGATCCTGACTCTTGCACTTGTCACCGCACTTCAGCATATCGGCTTTCGCGTGACGCTCTTTTGGATGTCAACTTTGCAGACAGGCAACTTTCCAAAACAAGGAGCTTTAGTAACAGCTTAGGCTGGACCGGCACTCCAAACCGCATCAGATTTGGCAAGCTTGCTTAACTGCTAGCTTTGTGGCTGCAAAGGCGCACGCACGTCGTGTGGACTGGTCAGCCCGAGTCCGATTAAACTCATCACAAATCAACAAGATCATCAACTTTGTCACAGGGTCCGCATTCTGATAATATGCCTTTAAAGTTAACATCATGCAAAACTATCGCACAATACGTTTTACTGATCTTTATTATATTTTGTGGGGCAAAAATTAAATGCCAACCATTTTAGCTGCCCAGGACGGTATGACAAATTTAATAACAAGCCAACAAAAATAATGGAAACGGAAAATAGCATGTAATGGCTACAGCCCATAACTTGTCTGCCTCGCAGTCAGGATGCTGTGGTTGTGACAGAAGATTTTTTTCTGGGTAACTGCTTTGTAAAAAAAAACCTGCATGGACATGGAGGGATGTTTACCAAATTTTGTACTATTACAGATACCAACTGAGGCAGATTTAGGATCGAAAACTGGGGTGTCAAACTGTTTTCTCCATGTGGGGGCCACATGGAGAAAAATCTACTTCCAAGTGGGCCGAACTGGTAAAATCACGGCATGATAACTTAAAAATAAAGACATCTTCAGATTGTTTTCTTTGTTTGAAAATAGAAAAAGCACATTCTGAAAATTTACAAATCATAATGTTGTTGGATTTTTTTACACTCACATGTTGTGGTTAATAGTGTTCTATCTTTATTTGTCGTTATTTAAACTTTCTGAATAATTTATGTGATAATGTTCATCAGTCAACTCATTGGTTGTAATTTTCAATCTATCAAGATAAAAAAAATAATATCAAAATCAAATTACAGCATGTTATTTATGTAGTTTGCTCATTTTCCTCGACTGGTGCACTAACATCATATGGTTTCTTTTTTGTTTTACATATGTAGCATCTTCTACAAAGATACAAAGAATTGCTATTGCGACATTTAGTGGACATTTAGAACAGCTGTTTCTTTCATTCAAAAATTTCGGCTCATTTTTATACTAGGCAAAGTCATCCCGCGGGCCTGTTAAAACCTGTTTGCGGGCCTGATCCGGTCCACGTGCCGTACGTTTGACACCCCTGATCTAAAAAGATCCGATCTTAGCCCAGGCCAATGAAGGATTTTTTTAGCATGTGCCAAAAATTTGTGTTTTTTTGTTCAAATGATACGACGTCTCAACTTTGAAATTTTGGAAGCAGAAAAAAACACTGGAACTACATGTATACATTTTTATGCTATACTGAAGCAAAAGTATTACTATCCAAGCTTGTTTGGATTCTTCCTACTTAAAAATGTGCTAGCTAAATGCTAATTTACATAGGATTTGTCATATATATATGCTGCTGATTAGCATTAGCGATTTTTCATGGCGATTTTAAAACCTCCAAATTTGGTATTCAAACCCTGGAACTAAGATGTTCATTACAATCAAACATAATGTGTATCTTAAGTAAAATACTTACAGTGTAAACACTTTGTAGGGCTCAACATAAGACGAGACTGGCACACATCAACTAAATGGCAAAGACTACTTCCACATTGTAGTCTATACACTACTGCCATCTAACATCTTAGAATTGGAGCTGCATGCAATGTCTACTATATAATACCTGCAAATGAGACTTATAAATGTAACAACTGGAAAGCACAGTTATAATCAGATCAGTGTTAAATGAAAAAAAATGAAAGTTTATTATGAAACATTAACATTTATTACTACATGAACACACAGAAAATAGGTGCCATTGAGTGTGAGCATCAATTCCCAGGCACCGAGAATTGGTACCGCATCAATTCAAATGTGAAATGTACCCGTCCCTATATACATGGAAAGGAGGATCAAGTCCTATATTCCGCCTTAAGAGGTATTGCCAAAGTTGTAGCAAAGTTGGAAAGACATCGTCACACGTCTAATTGTCCGATTCCAGGATGTTGGCCGTGTGAAATCACTCAGTGTTGCTTCAATATCCTCCCCTTGTTAAAATTCTGCGTAAAAGGCGAGCAGGGTTTATTGCTGGATCTCCAGTTATGGCTATTTTGTAATCTTCTTGTTAGAGCAGCTAAATTGTGGCTTCAATATGGATTTGTTAGTCTGTGACTGTACAAACTCCAGAAGCACTTAGTCATGGCCGTGTTATGGGGAATAAGCTGAGAGCCGATATGTCTGTCTGCTGATACGTTGTCATAAGTAGGGGCTATTTTTATTGAGTGACAGTCTCACTGCTGGTATGCAAAGAGTGTGTGTGCGTGTGTATGTCTTCCAAGCATGTCATGGTAAGGTGTTTGGGGGATACTTGAACTGAGTCAGTATGTTGTTATGGTATGTGGCGGCATGCACAAGGAACATGAACGGCATGATAAGTCTGAGTGTAATGAGCACATGCTATGTGTGACTCATTGGGATTTGTTCACTTCCATTTAGTCTGGAAAGAGACCACTTTGTAAGACTACAGTTATTGGCGGTGTTAGATTCTTAAGCCACCCTAAATAATTTGGTGTGATTTTTATTGATTTTTTTTACAGAAAATTGCAGAAGAATTCAATATATTAATGCAGGAATATGAGTTTAGATAAATAATAATATAACCTGTCATTATTCACTATGATTATAAATTAGAGATGTCCGCCGATCAGCCGATAAATGCTTTAAAATGTAATATCGGAAATGATCAATATCGTTTTTTTTATTATCGGTAACGTTTTTTTTAATGTTTTTTATTTTATTTTTCATTTGTTATTAAATCAACATAAAAAAACACAAGATACACTTACAATTAGTGCACCAACCCAAAAAACCTCCCTCCCCCATTTACACTCATTCACACAAAAGAGTTGTTTCTTTCTGTTATTAATATTCTGGTTCCTACATTATATATCAATATATATCAATGCAGTCTGCAAGGGATACAGTCCGTAAGCACACATGATTGTGCGTGCTGCTGGTCCACTAATAGTACTAACTTTTAACAGTTAATTTGACTAATTTTCATTAATTACGAGTTTCTATGTAACTGTTTTTATATTGTTTTACTTTCTTTTTTATTCAAGAAAATATTTTTAATTTATTTATCTTATTTTATTTTATTTATATTTTAAAAAAGGACCTTATCTTCACCATACCTGGTTGTCCAAATTAGGCATAATAATGTGTTAATTCCACGACTGTATATAACAGTATCGGTTGACATCGGTATCGGTAATTAAAGAGTTGGACAATATCGGAATATCAGATATCGGCAAAAAGCCATTATCGGACATCCCTATTATAAATCCTTTGAAGACCTTTTGTCAGCGCTTATTATCCAATCCAATCTGTTCCATCGTTACTATACTGAAAATCCAGTCCACATTTTTACTGTTACCGTAGCAAGGTCGAGCTAGACCACAGCAGCATTAAGGCGACGTTCAGTGCGTTCACAACACTGCAGGGTATGATGTCCAATTCAGATTTTCTTTTGTCATATTTGATCTTTTTATGTAGTCGTTCATATTACAAAAAAAATGTGTCCTCAATGCTAACGAGGGGAAATTACACTTCAACGACTGTTGTTGACTTTGACAGTTAGGATTGCTCGTTTACATTAAAACAGTTGTTTTTTCCCACTACGGTAGGGCAAAACCATTCTTACCCAGGCACACCCTAAATATTTGGAGTTTTGGCACCGGCCGCTAGACTAGATCTGACCAATCTAAGTCTATGACAGTGACGTGCAGTCACTAGCGGGGCCTCACCTGCCATCATGGAAAGAAAAAAAATGTAAAAAAAAAATAAAAAATTAAATTGTTATATGTATCCAGTGATTACACTATAAAGTTTTCCATTTAACTTCACCAGTTTTAGATTATTTTTATTCAAAATCGCTGAATTTTCACATTTGCCGTTCAAATACTGAGAAGAGACGGTGCGGTGAACAGCAGCCAGTTGAGGCACGTCACTCAGTGCCGCAACATGGATTGCGCAATGACTCGGCTAACTGCTGTCCTGCTGTGCAGTGAGACTGTATTGCTATATGAACTATATTATACATTTCCATAGTTTAGTTAGCTGAGGTATATAATGTACAGTGTATTTTGTCAACAACTGTATGTGTGTAAAGTATTTCTTGTGCTGAGCGATCATAAAACGGCTGCAAAAGACGCACTGGGTGAGGCTCGCCTCCTGCACCCCCGCCGTAGAATTGTTGTATCAACTAAAGCCCACACTCAAACTTTCCACGTGCAAGATTGAATCTATTTTAAAAAATTATTTCATAAGAAGCCAAAAAGTGCAAAAACAATAATGTTGGTGTTGGAGGAGTTGTGAATGACTGCAGGGACACAACATTAGATACAACTGCAGACTGCAGACTGCAGGTGTACCTAATTCACAACTCCTCCAACACGAACATTATTGTTTTTGCACTTTTTGGCTTTTATTAAATAACTTTTGTAACCTATTTTCATGGGCTTTTCTCTTTGTGATGTTAAGTTCCTGTTATGCGCTGTTATACAGTATATGCCTTGAGCTCTTATTTTGAAGGCGCTAAGAGCGGAAGTGATGTCACGTTGCGGAGGTTTTTGAAAGAAGGTAAATAAAGTGGTCCTCGTGTAAACCGGAGCCTCCATGTTTGTTATTTTGTAGTTTCATACAGTATAGGCGACATTTATAAACCCTCGGTTACACTTTTTTAAATAGATTCAATCTTGCACGTGGAAAGTTTAAGTGAGGGCTTTAGTTGCGGCGCATGGACTTAATTTCTAAGTAAAGGTAAGACCAAAATAAAGTTTTTTTTATTAAATGTGCTTTTTTTTGTGCTACAGTTTGTATGTGTAAAGTTAAAGTTAAGTTAAAGTACCAATGATTGTCACACACACACTAGGTGTAATGAAATGTGTCCTCTGCATTTGACCCATCCCCTTGATCACCCCCTGGGAGGTGAGGGGAGCAGTGGGCAGCAGCGGCGCCGCGCCTGGGAATCATTTTCGGTGATTTAACCCCCAATTCCAACCCTTGATGCTGAGTGCCAAGCAGGGAAGAATGCTGGTATGAGCTTTTAAACATAACCCGTTAATTGCTGCCAATCAAATGGTGAATAAGATACTCTTTAGGGTTCATATGTTTGTAAATCTGACTGTGATGAAGTCAGTGCCTCACTAGCCATCAACCTCACCGCACGTCACTGGTCTATGAGCATGAACTGATGAAGCCTACTCGGATGAGCGGCGGAACGTCTTCCAAGACAAACCAAGCAGTCCAGTTCTGATCGATTGAACGCCCTGAGATACATTATGCATAGTCTTGCACTTTGTATATAAAATGTTGCTGGAGGATGTTGATGTTGTTTTAGAGGGTTTTGAAGACTACAACAGTGACTCCCATTAGCCGCATCTTCAAAGCGTTTTTTATCATCTTTAAAATCCCCCCAAAAAAGACGTTTGTTCTTGTTTCCCATAATGGTTGTGAATGATAGGCAAAAAACAAAAAACAAAACAATGTATGTCGTTTAAAAGCCTTAGTGTATTTTTAGAGTAGTGTTTTGGGGGCTCTGAAGACTGGATGCACTGATATACTCATAGTCAAAAGGGTGGAGTTCTTTGGGTGAGTTTTTATCTTTTTCACCATAAATGGCAGGATATTGTGATAGTCCATATGACCCATCCCTACTGGCCAGGTGTGGCCTGTGAGCCTTGAATGTGACACCTGCCATGCCTTAAATTACCATTACAGTAATAACAGGAAACTAACAATATTGCTTTTCAACCATTTCCATTTCTTCAGTATTTGCTGTGTAACTCTAATACAGTAAAGAGGTTGTGTACAAACAAAATATCTTTGGGTGGACATCCAGCTCCGTTTCTTTCCACCAGAACCTCCTCTGTTTTCAGGTCAACTCTGTATTGCTGTGCAAGTTGGTTTACACTGCTATCATCTGTGCAACGTTTCCCTATTTGCAAGTTGCCTGCTAGCTTTTCCACACAACAACACTGTCCTTATGTGTTTGGGCCATCGCATGCTGCCTCACACTTCCACTTTCAACCATTTAGATGTATTCAGTGTTTGTTGTGTAATTCTAATACAGTGCCAAAAAGTTCTGAGCGAAAAGATCTTGCAAGTGCAAAAATGTTTAGCTCGCCTCCTGGGGGCTGAGCTACTTTGAAATATAATATAGTATCAAACTAAACAAAAACACAGTTTTCGTACGCCCCCAGTTTTCATTTTTTTGGTTGATATCATTATTATGAATTCGATTATATAGAGCTTTTTTATCAGCTAGATACTCAAAGCGCTCACATTGACACTTCGGTGGTAGTCAGCTACATTTGTAGCCACAGCTGCCCTGGGGTAGACAGATGGAAGCGTGGCTGCCAATTTGCGCCAACGGCCCCTGCGACCACCACCTATCATTCATTCATCAGTGTGAGCGGCACTGAGGGTAAGGCTACACTTTTTGCCAAATTTTTGCTATGGTCCACTACTAACCACATTGTGAAGTATGCGGACGACACAACAGTAGCGGGCCTCATCCGTGACAACAACGACATGGACTACAGGGAGGAGGTGAAACATCTGGTTGACTGGTGCAGAACCAACAACCTGTTCCTGAACGTCGACAAGACCAAGGAGATCATCGTCGACTTCAGGAGGCACCAGTCCAGCCACACTCCACTCTTCATCAACAGCACAGCAGTGGAAATGGTAAGCAGCACCAAGTTCCTGGGGGTGCAGATAACTGATGATATGACCTGGTCCATGCACACCGGAGCTCTTGTAAAAAGAGCTCAGCAGCGCATGCACTTTTTGCGTCGGATGAAAAGAGCACAGCTCCCTCCCCCCATTCTACAGAGGCACTATAGAGAGCCTATTCACCAACTGCATCTCTGTCTGGACTGGAGCCTGCAGTGCCTCAGACTGGAGGTCTCTGCAGAGAGTGGTGAGGACGGCGGAAAAGATCATCAGGACTCCTCTTCCTCCTATCCAGGAAATCGCAAAAAGCCGCTGCCGGACCAGGGCTCAGAAAATCTGCAGACTCCTCCCACCCTCACCAAGGACTGTTTTCACTGCTGCACTCTAGAAAGAGGTTCCGCAGCCTCCGTAGCAGAACCTCCAGATTCTGTAACAGCTTCTTCTCTCAGGCTATAAGACTCTACAATATAACATACATCCATAAACGTGGATGCATATGCTAAAGTGCAATATATTTATCTGTACAGAAATCAATTTCTTTATATCTGCACATTATTGCTCTTTTATCCTGCACTACATCAAGCTAATGCAACAAAATTTAGTTCTTATCTGTACTGTAATGACAATAAAAGGAAGTCTGTAAGTCTCTCTATACCAGCACAGTTATTGTCATGCCAAACATTGCACGTAACACTTTAGTCAGTGTCTAGTCAGAGATCAACACTGATATCTGACATTGAAAGTGCTCGCTATGACTAACATTGAAATAACATAGAATGTTCAACCAATTCTGACAATGAATTAACCCTAATTGAATTAGGTTATGATCAACATTGAAATAATGTTGAATTTCCACCTTATTTTGACAATGTCAAACATTGATTCAACTCTGTATATGCATTGTAATCTCCTTGTTGTAGCAGCTAAATTGTGACTTTAATATGGATTTGTTAGTCTGTGACTGTACAAGCTCCAGAAGCACTTAGTCATGGGGCTGCGTGGCTTGGTTGGCAGAGCGGCCGTGCCAGCAATTTGAGGGTTTTAGTTTTGATCCTTGCTTCCGCCATCCTAGTCACTGCCTTTGTGTCCTTGGGCAAGACACTTTACCCACCTGCTCCCAGTGCCACCCACACTGGTTTAAATGTAGCTTAAAGATGTAGAAAATGGGTTTCACCATGTAAAGTGCTTTGAGTCTCGAGAAAAAAGCGCAATATTAATATAATTTACTTCACATTTAATTCACTTACAAAATACATTGAAACAATGTTAACATTAAAATGACCATTTTAAGCAGGGGTCCCCAACCCTTTTTCCACGAGGAAGTGCACAGGAGCAAATATAGTGCAGCGAGGAAGTGCACAATTAAAGGGGAACATTATCACAATTTCAGAAGGGTTAAAACCATTACAAATCAGTTCCCAGTGGCTTATTTTATTTTTCGAACTTTTTTTCAAAATTTTACCCATCACGCAATATCCCTAAAAAAAGCATCAAAGTGCCTGATTTTAACCATCGTTATATACACCCGTCCATTTTCCTGTGACGTCACACAGTGATGCCAATACAAACAAACATGGCGGATAGAACAGCAAGGTATAGCGACATTAGCTCAGATTCAGACTCGAATTTTAGCGGCTTAAGCGATTCAACAGATTACGCATGTATTGAAACGGATGGTTGTAGTGTGGAGGCAGGTAGTGAAAACGAAATTGAAGAAGAAACTGAAGCTATTGAGCCATATCGGTTTGCACCGTATGCAAGCGAAACCGACGAAAACGACACGACAGCCAGCGATACGGGAGAAAGCGAGGACGAATTCGGCGATCGCCTTCTAACCAACGATTGGTATGTGTTTGTTTGGCATTAAAGGAAACTAACAACTATGAACAAGGTTTACAGCATATGAAATACATTTGGCAACAACATGCACTTTGAGAGTGCAGACAGCCCAGTTTTCATCAATTAATATATTCTGTAGACATACCCTCATCCGCTCTCTTTTCCTGAAAGCTGATCTGTCCAGTTTTGGAGTTGATGTCAGCAGGCCAGGGAAGCTAGGGTCGATATTCTTCTATGCCATCTCTGTCGTAGCATAGCTTTCGTCGGTAAAGTGTGCGGAACAAACATCCAATTTCTTGCCACTTTCGCATCTTTGGGCCACTGGTGCAACTTGAATCCGTCCCTGTTCGTGTTGTTACTCCCTTCGACAACACACCGACGAGGCATGATGTCTCCAAGATACGGAAAACAGTCGAATAAACGGAAAATAACAGAGCTGATTTGACTCGGTGTTTGTAATGTGTTTGAGAAAATGGCGGATTGCTTCCCGATGTGACGTCACAACAAGGCGTTTAATTCGCCAAAATTAATTTAGAGTTCGGAAATCTGTTAAATAAATATATGGTCTTTTTTCTGCAACATCAAGGTATATATTGACGCTTACATAGGTCTGGTGATAATGTTCCCCTTTAACAAAGCAAAAAATTGCTGAAAAGAGAGAACTACCGTGTACAAAGTACAATGATCCAGCCCTGTGCCTGCATATATAGGAGCCTGATTGGCAACCAGGAACAGGTGTGTCCCGGCTGCCAATCAGGGACCGGTGTGGTAGCCAGCGCTCAGAGGCAGACAAAGGAATTCAAAACACAAATTAGAGAACTGAACAGGAACTCAAACACCACACACAAGTGGGGGAAAAAACAACACAAGTCCACACAGTCACGGAGGTCATGCAGTGACATCACAGTCACTAACAGCCAGGTGATGGTTTTAATTGCGGGTTTGAATTTCAAGTCCTGTGAGATCTTGCTGATCTCCTGAGCTGCCTGCTCAATATGTCTCTCCCCCTGCCCCATCAGCATCATTATAAGCAATGTTAATTCAATGGAGGGCATTTCAACATTGAAAAATCATCATCTATGCAACATTGTTTCAACAACAGTGTTTCACTTGTCTGGGGTTTGCACTTCTTTGTATTTTCTGACACACTCCTTCTCTCATCAAGGCTACTCCTGATTTTCGGGGTGGCATTTGCTTGAATCTTTCTCATGTTTGCCGTCCAAACTCCAACCAAAAACCTTTTTCTTCCAAGTCATAATCATTAAAATGATGGCTGCAAATTTCACTCCTGGTCCGTCCCATTTTGCACAAGTCAATTTGACTGGAGGGGTCCATATTCTCCTCATATTCCCATCATTTGGAAATGTATACAGGCTGATCCCTTCTTTAGTTGTATTGTTACAACCTGCAACAATGGCAGACATATTTGGTAATTCATTCAAATTACATGAAGAAATACTATGATTCGGGATGAAGATGTTACCAAAACACATTTTTCTGTGTTTGGTGTTTTTTTCTGATTCAGCCATCCTTCCTCCCTTGTTTTCTACTTCTTGTTGGAGCGCTGATTGGTTTCAACTGTCCCCGGCTGGGTGATTAGTCTCAACCGCCGGTAAGGCTAATTAGGAGGCTTTTTATGTCCAGCAGCCTTTTTCTGACATGGTTGTCATTGTTTTTCATATGCCACGGTGAATGTGTTGTGTGCCTGTGTCCCTGCACAACCTCTGTGGTTTTTGCCTGCTGTTCCTAAAAAAGTGACCATGCCACCTGCACATCGCTCGCTGTCTTTGCATCCTTGGGTCATGCCAATAATCGCAATGCGCCACCATGACAATGCATTTTGGAGCAAAAAGTGGGCATTTAAAATCTTCTGAAACTCGCCGAAAATCACGACTGTGTCTATTTTGGGAATAATTTTACCTATAATTTTTAGATATAAAATAAGTGCCAAAGTTGTCAGCATTAAAGGGGCCCTTTAAAACATTGCTTGTTGTACTAAGGTTGTGTTTGTGTGGTTCTCCACTCATTCACCCTTTCCACTCATCACCATATTTGCCAACAAGAGTTTTCAATAAAGATATGAGTGATGTTAAATATGTATTTATTAATTTCACTTAACTTCAAAAAAAATATTGTGCAAAGGTTTGATTATTTCAGCAATTAGATTTACAAGGTGAAACTAATACGACATAGGCTCAAAACATGTAACCTAAGATATTTCAAGACATCTTTTGATATAGTAATGATTATGGCTTACAATTTATGAAAACCTCAAATTAAAAATCTTAGAAAATGTGGGTTTTTCAAAAACTGTAAGCCATGATTATCACAATTATACAGAGGTGTGGACTCGAGTCACATGAATTGGACTCGAGTCAGACTCGAGTCATGAATTTGATGACTTTAGACTCGACTTGACAAAATGTAAAAAGACTTGCAACTCGACTTAGACTTTAACATCAATGACTTGTGACTTCACTTGGACTTGAGCCTTTTGAATTGACATGACTTGACATGACTTGCTACTTTCCCCAAAACCCAAAGATGAAAAAGTTATTCGGGAGCGCTCCGTATTTTTCATTGTGTACTTGTCTAACAGCGTTGCGTGTGTCAGCTGGTGTGCTGTCAGTACAACAGCCAATCAAATTAGATCTACTTTGTTTTCATCACACAGCATTCATCCAATCAAATTGCAGGACAACCAACGAAGAAGACATGTCCAAACCACACGCCAGTGAACAAAAAATGATACCTAAAATAATTTCGTTTGGGTATAAAAATTACGAGGTGGTCAACACAAAACGGTTTGCAGTATGCAACACATGCGGTTCGAAAATTACTGATGGAGAGGCAACAACTTCCAACTTCGTCCAGCATTTGAAGTTGCACAAAGAACGGTAAGTTTTGAATGTAAGATAACGTTTATTGGCTAAGTAACGTGACTTTTATTTGCTGTGTAGTTAAATCAGTGAGGCTGTAAACTCACTGCTAACGTTATAACGTTATTGCAAACACGGGAATCTGTTGCAGTTCACTACCTTATTCATACTTTTTGTTCAGTGATTTTTTTTAAGCAGGGTTACGTTAGTCAATATATCACACGTAATGTTAGACGGCGGTCAGCAGCACCGCGTATTTTAGCCACCTAAAAAAAGACAAAAATAGTCAAATAAAGGTCAGTTAAAATGTATACTATATTATGAATATGTGTACCGTTTTAGCTAGCTTTCTGACATACTGTTGGTTGTTTACCTCAGTGGTCCGTGGATCGATTGGTATCGGGCCGCACAAGAAATAATTTTTTTTTATTTTCTTTTTTTTATTAAATCAACATAAAAAACACAAGATACACTTACAAGTAGTGCACCAACCCAAAAAAACTCTCTCCCCCCTTTTGTTCTGGGCATTGAACATGAAGACTCTTCCTTCACTGTTCTGAGTGGCCATGAGAGTCTTGGCAGTGCCTGCCTCCAGTGCTCCAGTGGAGCGAGTTTTCAGCCATGGTGGCATCATACTACGCCCCCATCGTGCACAAATGACTGACAGACTCTTGGCTAATTTGGTCTTTTGCAAATGCAATGCAGCATAGGGCCCTGACATATAAAAAGTACAACTTTTTTGTTATGTTCACGTATATGTCATGTTTTTTCAATGTTAACACTTTTGTACAAATAAGTACATTTGCACTTTATTTTTCAATGTGTTTGTTCTGTAAAGGAATGAGTTAATGTTTAAAATGACTGGTTAATAGTGCTATTATAAAGTGCAATGTCAGCACAATTTTCTTTCCTGCAATTTAAAATGCACTTGTTTTAATAAATAAATACAGCGTTTGAAAAGCATACACAATCTGTGTTAATATTCTGTGGTTAAAAGGACTTGAAAGGACTCGAAACTCAAAAAGCAGGACTTAGGACTTGATTTGAAACTTTCCAGTCTTGACTTTGGACTTGACTCGGGGCTTGCCTGTCTTGACTCGGGACTTGACTCGGACTTGAGGGCAAAGACTTGAGACTTACTTGTGACTTGCAAAACAATGACTTGGTCCCACCTCTGCAATTATAACAAATAAAGGCTTGACATATCTCACTTGTAGTAAGTTTATATCACACATTAGTTTCACAAATCAAGTTGAATTGCTGACATGAATGAACTTTTGCACGATATTTAATTGTTTTGGTTTCAACTGTGTATATACTTAGTGTTGTTTTCTGCATGATCTACAGGTATATTTCTTATTTATAAAACATGTTTTGTGTTCATATTTCTGGGTGGATTTACATCATTTGTTATTGGGAAAATTGGTTTGGTTGTCATACGATCGGAACATAAACCAAAGTATCAATCACTCGCCATACAGCAATAGATGATATATGTCTATTACCTCACTGCTTCTATATTAGCTACCTCTCTTTGTTTTTAATGTATATTTTCTGCTGGATCTACTCTCTATTTTATGCTGCCCTTTTTTTTTTTGCTGCAGCTGTTACATATACTGTAATATTGTACATGGTAATTGGGATTTGCTATATATTGTATATATTATATAAAAATATAATATTATAATTAGGGATGTCCGATAATGGCTTTTTGCCGATATCCGATATTCCGATATTGTCCAACTTTTTAATTACCGATACCGATATCAACCGATATCGATATCAACCGATATATGCAGTCTTGGAATTAACATATTATTATGCCTAATTTGGACAACCAGGTATGGTGAAGATAAGGTACTTTTTTTAAAATGTTTATAAAATAAGATAAATAAATTAAAAAAATGTTCTTGAATAAAAAAGAAAGTAAAACAATATAAAAACAGTTACATAGAAACTAGTAATTAGCAGAGGTGTGGACTCGAGTCACATGACTTGGACTCGAGTCAGACTCGAGTCATGAATTTGATGACTTTAGACTCGACTTGACAAAATGTAAAAAGACTTGCAACTCGACTTAGACTTTAACATCAATGACTTGTGACTTCACTTGGACTTGAGCCTTTTGAATTGACATGACTTGACATGACTTGCTACTTTCCCCAAAACCCAAAGATGAAAAAGTTATTCGGGAGCGCTCCGTATTTTTCATTGTGTACTTGTTTATCAGCGTTGCGTGTGTCAGCTGGTGTGCTGTCAGTACAACAGCCAATCAAATTAGATCTACTTTGTTTTCATCACACAGCATTCATCCAATCAAATTGCAGGACAACCAACGAAGAAGACATGTCCAAACCACACGCCAGTGAACAAAAAATGATGCCTAAAATAATTTCGTTTGGGTATAAAAATTACGAGGTGGTCAACACAAAACAGTTTGCAGTATGCAACACATGCGGTTCGAAAATTACTGATGGAGAGGCAACAACTTCCAAATTCGTCTGGCATTTGAAGTTGCACAAAGAACGGTAAGTTTTGAATGTAAGATAACGTTTATTGGCTAAGTAACGTGACTTTTATTTGCTGTGTAGTTAAATCAGTGAGGCTGTAAACTCACTGCTAACGTTATAACGTTATTGCAAACACGGGAATCTGTTGCAGTTCACTACCTTATTCATACTTTTTGTTCAGTGATTTTTTTAAGCAGGGTTACGTTAGTCAATATATCACACGTAACGTTAGACGGCGGTCAGCAGCACCGCGTATTTTAGCCACCTAAAAAAAAGACAAAAATAGTAAAATAAAGGTCAGTTAAAATGTATACTACGGCGTGGCGCAGTGGAAGAATGGCCGTGCGCGACCCGAGGGTCCCTGGTTCAATCCCCACCTAGTACCAACCTCGTCATGTCCGTTGTGCCCTGAGCAAGACACTTCACCCTTGCTCCTGATGGGTGCTGGTTAGCGCCTTGCATGGCAGCTCCCTCCATCAGTGTGTGAATGTGTGTGTGAATGGGTAAATGTGGAGGTAGTGTCAAAGCGCTTTGAGTACCTTGAAGGTAGAAAAGCGCTATACAAGTACAACCCATTTATCATTTATCATTTATTATGAATATGTGTACCGTTTTAGCTAGCTTTCTGACATACTGTTGATTGTTTACCTCAGTGGTCCCCAACCACCGGGCCGCGGCCCGGTACTGGTCCGTGGATCGATTGGTATCGGGCCGCACAAGAAATATATATATATATATATATATTTTTTTTTTTTTTAATTAAATCAACATAAAAAACACAAGATACACTTACAAGTAGTGCACCAACCCAAAAAACTCTCTCCCCCTTTTGTTCTGGGCATTGAACATGAAGACTCTTCCTTCACTGTTCCGAGTGGCCATGAGAGTCTTGGCAGTGCCTGCCTCCAGTGCTCCAGTGGAGCGAGTTTTCAGCCATGGTGGCATCATACTACGCCCCCATCGTGCACAAATGACTGACAGACTCTTGGCTAATTTGGTCTTTTGCAAATGCAATGCAGCATAGGGCCCTGACATATAAAAAGTACAACTTTTTTGTTATGTTCACGTATATGTCATGTTTTTTCAATGTTAACACTTTTGTACAAATAAGTACATTTGCACTTTATTTTTCAATGTGTTTGTTCTGTAAAGGAATGAGTTAATGTTTAAAATGACTGGTTAATAGTGCTATTATAAAGTGCAATGTCAGCACAATTTTCTTTCCTGCAATTTAAAATGCACTTGTTTTAATAAATAAATACAGCATTTGAAAAGCATACACAATCTGTGTTAATATATTAGTCTGTGGTTAAAAGGACTTGAAAGGACTCGAAACTCAAAATGCAGGACTTAGGACTTGACTTGAGACTTTCCAGTCTTGACTTTGGACTTGACTCGGGGCTTGCCTGTCTTGACTCGGGACTTGACTCGGACTTGAGGGCAAAGACTTGAGACTTACTTGTGACTTGCAAAACAATGACTTGGTCCCACCTCTGGTAATTAGTAGTAAGTAGTAAAGTTTATTCTTCGGTCAATGGTCAACAAAATAAACAAACAGTTGTACATTCATAGATTGAAAATGAAAATGTTGCAGACCGAAAGGGTTTAGGCTGAAGTTGAACACTTATAGCGCCTAACCCTATAAACAATGTCAAGTACAAGATGAACTTCCGAAAATTATGAAATGTCTTTTGTACAACATATTATAAATACACATTATACACAATATGAACACTGTTCAATTATATACACAGTAAAGGCATGTGAAATATCCTTATATGCGTGTTAAACCTTTGTACCATTTTATATACTATATACAAACAATTATACTTCCATTATTATTTATATCCCACATTTAGTATTTTAATTAACATTGATCATAGTATTAACTACTGTGTTGATTCAAGAGTGATATATTTTTCCAAGACATTGGTCTTAAAGTGTTTTTTAAATGTGTGAATGGAACTGGGACATTTTAAGGAATCATCCAAGCTGTTCCACAGTTGAACCCCCCTGACAGAAACACATCTACTTTTTAAGCTTGTTCTTATCTTAGCTTTCTGGAAGACAGCTGAACCTCTGAGGTCATAGGGATTATCTCTGGGTATGAACCTCTCCTGTAGACACTGAGGCAGCATGTGGTTATGAGCTTTGTACGTCACAATAGCAGTGTTGAGGTCAACAAGATCATGCAGTTTTAATGTTTTTAATTTAATAAACAGAGCATTGGTATGGTCATGATAATCTGCATAATTTACAATTCTAATCGCTTTCTTTTGAAGTAAGAATATAGAGTTGATGTTTGTTTTGTAATTGTTACCCCAGATTTCAACACAATAATTAAGATAAGGGAGTACGAAAGAATTATATAACATATTAAGAGCCTTTTGATTTACGGAGTTTTTGATTTTATGTAACATAGCAATATTTTTTGCCATCTTTGTCTTAAGTATATTTATGTACAGTTTCCAATTTAATTTATCATCTATATAGATTCCCAAAAATTTGGTTGAATACACCCTTTCTATCTCCATATCATCAATCATCAATTCTTATATGACACTGTATGTTATTTTTCCTATTTCCAAAAATTATATATTTTGTTTTATTTAGGTTGATTGACAGTTTATTGGCTTAATGAAAATGAGTAAAATTAACTATTAAAGGTTAGTACTATTAGTGGACCAGCAGCGCGCACAATCATGTGTGCTTACGGACTGTATCCCTTGCAGACTGTATTGATATATATTGATATATAATGTAGGAACCAGAATATTAATAACAGAAAGAAACAGCCCTTTTGTGTGAATGAGTGTAAATGGGGGAGGGAGGTTTTTTGGGTTGGTGCACTAATTGTAATTGTATCTCGTGTTTTTTATGTTGATTTAATAAAAAAATAAAAATAAAAAAACCCCCAAAAAAACGATACCGATAATAAAAAAAACGATACCGATAATTTACGATATTACATTTTAACGCATTTATCGGCCGATATAATCGAACATCTCTAATTATAATATAATATATCAGTATATAGTATATACTGTATATATAATATATAAATATTACATATATGTTATATTTTATATTGCTACTACGGTACATTTTTAGTCTACTTTATACCTGCATTATCCTTTCCAACCTTACTTACCCTTTCCATCCTTTGTAACTGAGCTACTGTGTGGAACAATTTCCCTTATGGATCAATAAAGTTTGTCTAAGTCTAAGTCTAAGTCCAAGTATTAGTTATTTCCAAAAGTGTGCGGACCACCAATAGTTATACTCAGTCTGTGCAAGTGCAATGCATTGGTTTCATGTAACTTAAAGTCTTAGAAGTACTAAAACAGGAATACAACAGTAAAGTGAAAATAAAATGTTGTATTTAAAAAGTGAAACAACTTGATGTTAATTATTGCTATAATTATTGACAAACTTACCGTATTTTTTCGGACTATAAGTCACAGTTTTTTCATAGTTTGGCCGGGCTCCAGTGCGATTTATATATGTTTTTTTCCTTCTTTATCATGCATTTTTGGCAGGTGCGACTTATACTCCGGTGCGACTTATACTCCGAAAAATACGGTATGTTGTTTACCTCCTTAGCCCATGGGCCCTACATTGTTCAAGTCCATAAATAACCTTTATTACCTAAATCTTCCAATATCGATCCTTGTACTTTATGTTCATCTTTTTATTTATGAGAACATTCTTCTTCATTTTTTTCTAAATCCACTTGTCTAATGGGTTTATAAATCACAACTGTGGAGACAACATGATTTAATTGGAATAGTGTCTCACAGGAGTGCCTTGAAGCTGGGATGCTTCTTCGTGCGTGTCCACCTTTGTTTATGTGAGCTCAAATGCTCGTAGACAAAGAAGTTGGATGACAAAAGTAGAGAAAGGTAAGTGGAGGAAGAGGTTTCTAGAGAAAAGCAGAAGCATACATTATTGCCTTCGTGAGAGATTTAAGATGATATTCACAGTCATGTTTTGTTCAAATTTTATGTTTTCAATTTGCTGAGGCTTGTATGTTATATAATTTATGTAATCAAATAAAAATAGCTGCTAAGGTCCACAAAGCCTCTAGCTAACAAAATGTAATGTACCAAAAGAAGAAAAATGATAAAGCTCAGTTTTTATGTATTCCATTCGTTTTCTTCACTGCTTGTCCTTTGCAAAGCAGGCTGGCTGCAGACGAGAGGCGTGTTACACAACCACAGGACAGGATTGGAAGAAATATTGATCGTCCTGTTCTCCACTGCAAATAAAAATAATCATTTTACCTGCCTGGCTGTGTCAAATTATTATTTTTTCTTCAGTTCTTGTACTAGATCTTAATATTCTGTGCAGGTGTAGGAATGTGACAACTGAGTGCATCTTATTGAGTTGTTTTGCTCTCAGCTACCTCATTTATTATTCCGCGTCTACTCGGTCTCTCCTGGCTCCTGTCCATCAAACATTTGGCCTCCTCAGCTAACAGCTGATCCAATTAAGTCTCCCCAGATTCCTTTGGCCAACCGAGACTTTCCATGGGACACCTGAGTGTTTGTGGGTCAGGTGTGGTAGAGCTCGCCCTGCCAAAGTGGTTTGTCAGATTATGACTGAATATGTGATGGAGATTATACATGTGTGTGAGTGGGGCAGGGGGGGGGGGGGGGGGGGGGAGTCTGTGTGTAACCTTTACTGTTAATGTGTCACACAGGAGAGTGGTGTCAGGTGTGCTGCGCCAGCTGACCCATCCAAATGCGTGCATATGTGCACAGGTCAGTTGTTGGTCTGAGAATTAGCTTGAAGTCACCTGGCACACTTATTGTAATAATAACTTATTTGTGTTATTATTATTAGACTCTTGAAAGCCCCACTCAGCCTAAACACCAAACCTGATGTCACTACATACACACACTCAGTATGTTTACATGCACTAAAAAACTAATTATTGACTTAATTTGGTTGAAAATAGATTTTTAATTGAATTATAATTCAATCCTCCAAGATTTTGTATGGTTATAAACTCTGAAATTTTTTTTGACATTTTGAAGGGATTTACATATCTGGATTATGTGACTGTAAACCAGTTATTTCCCATCGGTCGATCATCACATGCAGCACACTCCATGATCAGAAACCATAGTATTTACATAGTTATGACTTAGTTTTATTGATAATGTGTCTCATCAAGTATTCAAACCAGTGGCGTCATTAGGCCTTCTTCGGGAGGCTAAATGCTCCCTAAAGCATCCTTCACCCACCTAAGTTACAGTATTTGGTGTTATGTCTTTTGTTGTATTTATTGTGCCGGCAAATCAAATATAAAGTAGCAAAAATGCAAGTTTTAATGCCAAGCAACATGACATTATTCACTTGTAAAGGTTTTCAAATTTGTCAAGATGCCCTTTACTCAGGGGCGGGCCGTGCGTTTCCCACCTAGGCCTTCAGTGATGTCCGACTTCAATTATTACCTCTCAAAATACCATCATGTATGTCCCCACATGACCATTGCTGGAGAAATACTATACAGGAACACATTTACACACTACTGGGCATTGTACAAAACGGTTTATTTTCTGGCGCATTTCAAAATCAATGAACCCGCATCAGCAATTTAAACGTATCTTATGTGGGACTGTCAAAATTAAAATGGCAAAAAACATATTCAATGTGAAAAAATTAAGAAATAAAATATCTGAACTCACATTTCATCTCCGCTTCCGGGGTTGGAGGACATGGTCTCACAAGATGTAGTTTCTCTTTAAATATCCTTCTTGAAAATGGCCTTGCAAATATATGTGTTGTCTTGTCTAATCATAAAAGATGCATACGAGGCGTGTTGGCTGAGTTCTTAAAGTTTACTCCACAGTGTGCTCATTGATAACATCCAGCTGCCGGCATGTCTACATTCAACAACCTAAACGGGGCTACTGCATGCTCTTCACTACTGTGGCATGCTGGGTAATGGAGTTCTTATGCTACCTAGCTCATAACATCACAATATAGATCTGCCTTAGGCCATCTAGAAGGCCTTACTGAAAACAACTCCTGATCTGATTGGCTATCGCAAATGTCTGTCAAATGTTTGTCCCCGTTCACTTACAGTGCACAGACGCTCGCATTGTTGATTCTGAAGGCCTGTGGCAGATTTGGTACAGCATGGCAACGTAAACTAGCTGAATTCTGATTGGATAAAAACTCTAACCTAAAAACAACAGTACTGGAAAGATCATTATATGACATGAAGAGAATATGAATAATTTTAGATGTTTAGGGAAAGTAAATAAAAAAATTACAATTATCTTTAATTATGATCATGATTTGTGGTTATGTTAGGCCAGCAGAGAAGGCCTTGCTGGCCCTGACAGCACACCACTGCCTTTACTTTATAGCGTAATGTAGAGATCAGCCGATTTGTGTAGGATTTGCCACAAAATTGCATGTCGGCAGTAGGCGTGACCCCAGGACAAGGAGACAGTGCAAGACGTGCAGGTAAAAATGGTAATTTAATTATCTCGGCAAATATGACACTGGGGTGTGCACACAACAATCCACCAGACCCATCTGAGACTGGGTGCTGGCATATAAAACACACCGATAGTGATAGTCAACAGGTGCGTGTCGAAATCACCAAATGGAGGCAGGTGAGTCAATCAGCGCTCCACACTGGTTGTAATGAGGCAGGAGAAGCACCAAGGAAGTTGAAAAACAGGGAAGGAAGAGTGCTAACACAAACTAATAATCTAATAATCTAAAAAGACAGACCTGAATGATCAGTAGTGTTTAATATTAATCATAAAAATACATAATTATCATAATTACTTTTAGTAGTGCATACACTGAGCGTTCAGCCTTCCATATCTTTAAAAAAAACTGTATTCGAATTTTAATCAAGGTTCCCTGAATGCATCACAGTTATGTCGCTATTAGGTGCAAAAATGGAACTTAAGCATAACTTTGTCTGATGCTGCCACAGATAGATGTATTATATGTTTACCTTTCTTCTATCACCTCATCCTGGTTCCCAAATGTTAGTGCCGTGTGTGAATGCATAAATGTAGGCTTTTATAACATCTGCGTTGAGAGAGCAATAAAATGTCTATTGCCAAAAGGAATGCATTAATTTTATACAGGGTGTAGATAGTGTTATATATTCCTAATATGATCCAAACAACCTTATCATTGAACTGTGACATTCGAATGTGTATTATCTGAACTTTTACGACATCATATTTAAATGAAAGGGGATAACAATCTTGACAAGAGCCCAGGTAATGATCATGGTAGTAGTTGTGGCCCTGAACAACCGCACAGTGTCTATGCCACGGGTCGGCCCTTGTATGGTTGGCACTCAGCAGATGAATTGTGTTTCCACAAACGAGCAAATGCATGTCTGCTGTGTGATGCTGTGCGTGGCCCACTAGAGTTTAGTCATCAACATAGCGATTGAACAAAAGCGTAGCCTGGAGTTACATTGTGTACATGTGAACGTGCTCTTTTGACACTCCAGCTGACAGTGTTTTGTTCCTCCTTTTTGTTTCGCTGCCCAGTTTGCATGCAACCTGGAGCTCTGTATCTGCGTACTCTGCACAAATATGTTTCAATCTTACCACTTTTCATCTAAACTGAACTGGCTGTCAAATGTGAATCATTATGAGAAGCCAGTCTTAGTTTGGGTTATATCAGGAAAACAAAGTGTGCATAACTTCCTAATGTTTCCCTCTTGTTTTCATGAGTTTTGTTTTTTTGCCTTTTGGTTGGGGACCCTTTGGGACTGTGTGACAAGGAGTGGCACTTTCGTGACTTCTGCGGTGCTTTTTTGTGAACTTCTGGATCTGCCTCCCGGGATCCTTTTGGCCATGGAGACCAGCTGCTGGTTCTCTGCCACACCAGAGTCCTTTTGACGAGACAGGGCTGCGGAGCTAGCGCTGAGCGCCGGGACGAAAAAAACTTCACAGTGTCTTGGCTGAATGAGCAGGTATCGGACACCTCAGTCTCCTTAGACCATGGGTGTCAAACTCTGGCCTGCGGGCCAAATTAAGTGCTGGCCCAGTCACATAACATGTGCGGCTTCTGCACGCACACACATTAGAATGCAACCCATACTTCATCAACAGCGATACAGGTTACACTGAGGGTAACCGAATAAAAAACTTTAACACTGTTAGAAATATACTCCACACTGTGAATCCACACCAAACCAAAACCCTTTGCAGCACTAACTCTTCCGTGACGGCACAAGGTGTGTGTGTGTGGGGGGGGAGGTTTGGTGGTAGCGGGGGTGTATTTTGTAGCGTCCCGGAAGAGTTAGTGCTGCAAAGGATTCTGGGTATTTGTTCTGTTGTGTTTATGTTGCGTTACGGTGCGGATGTTCTCCCAAAATGTGTTTGTCATTCTTGTTTGGTGTGGATTCACAGTGTGGCGTATATTTCTAACAGTGTTAAAGTTATTTATTCTGGCACCCTCAGTGTAACCTGTATCAGTATTGATGAAGTATGCGTTGCATTCACTCGTGTGTGCGTACAGAAGCCGCACATATCTTGTGACTGGGTCTGAATGATGTTAGAATGGATGAAAAGCGGACTTGACGATAGCTCGTAGAGTACGTTAAAGGTTTATTTGTTCAACCTTGGCCCGCGGCTTTGTTCAGTTTTAAATTTTGGCCCACTCTGTATTTGAGTTTGACACCCCTGCCTTAGACGCATCCTCGCTCATCCATGCGGACTGGACACTGGCTGAGAGTTGGTGGGCAGCCGAGGGCGGAGTCGGCTCTCTTGGTTGCTTTGTTGGGTCTGCTCCTGTCTCGGGCCATGCTCCCCCCACCCCAGCAGATGATGGCGTGGAACACCGCAGAGGCCACCACAGTGTATATGTTTTTGTTGTTGTTGTTGTTTTACTTTTGTAGCTGTATGATTGGCAACACTGAATTGGCCCTAGTGTGTGAATGTGAGTGTGAATGTTGTCTGTCTATCTGTGTTGACCCTGCGATGAGGTGGCGACTTGTCCAGGGTGTACCCCGCCTTCCGCCCGATTGTAGCTGAGATAGGCTCCAGATTCCCCCGCGACTCCGAAGGGAATAAGCGGTAGAAATTGGATGGATGGATGTACAAATGGCTGGTTGCATCAGCTCTGCTCTTTTAATGTCTTTAACGTCCTTTGTTTTCTTTGATGTTTTTTTTCCCCTCTCACACACATGCTTATGTGTGCTATGGCTATGAGTTTTTTTCCTTCTTTTTTCCTTGACCTCATTATGGACCCCCTCTCCAGGGGCCCAGGTTTAGACTGATTTTTTTTTTCTTCCTAACCCCCCCTTTACCTGTTTCTCACATTTTTTGTAAGGGGTGCCGGAAGTTGGCAGACCTGCCAGTGATCCTGTTCTGTCTCCCTGTAATGTTTGTCTGATCTTGAATGAGATTGTGCTAAAAATATTAATTTCCCCTCAGGGAATAATAAAGTATTTCTGATTCTGAGTCTGATTCTGATTCTGATCACATGCAGTCTGCAAACTGCTGACACTGCAAAGCTGTGGATTAAAACCTTCATTTGAAAACGGGCAAAATACATACTCCATTTGGGATCATTATTTGTCATTTTTATTACCAATCATACAACCCAAATTACAGTGATGTTCAAAGGTCAGAATAGTACTTTATTGACACATAACTAGTACATCATAGAACACAAACCTCCAACAAGGCGTGCAATTGTTTTTGTTTGTCCATCTGTTTTTTAGTTAGCAAGTTACATCCTGTTTCATGGGGGATGGTTAACAGATATATACCATATAAAATACAGTAATATGCAGTCAGGGAAGACAAATTGAAAATAAAAATTATAACATTATATAAATATTTATATTTGTCCGCTGAACTGTTATAAATGTACTAAAAATACATGGGATTAAGAAATATTTGATAGAGATAGGGCGAGAGTCTCTGTCATTTGTGAGGAGCTCAAAGTACAGCCGTTGCTCATTCACATCAAGAGGAGCCATATGAGGTGGTTCGGGCATCTGGTCAGAATGTCCGACCGGTAGGAGATCACGGGTAAAACCCAGGACAGTGTGGAGAGACTATGTCTCCCAGCTGGCCTGGGAACGCCTCGGGATCCCCCGGGAAGAGCTAAGCGAAGTAGCTGGAGAGAGGGAAGCCTGGGCTTCTCTGCTTAGGCTGCTGCCCCCGCGGCCCGACCTTGGATAAGCGGAAGAAGATGGATGGTTGGATGGATGGGCAACATTTTTACTTAAATTATTTTATTTTTCTTATCTTCTTAATGGGCAACCTGTATTTACATTAATTAGATAACAAATATTTTAAGTAAAAAAGTGCCTCACCAGCCATGAACATTACTGCACATCAATGAATAACATATTCCTGTATTATTCCAATTTATTTGTATTTTCAGTGCAATACTGCTAATTGTGTGACGATTCATGACTGTTTTGGTTTTATGTTATGTTTTCCTGTGTTTGGTGTTTCTTCCTGTACCATGCTCTTATTTTTGTTACACTTCCTGTTTTACAGTGACGTTAAAACTACTTCTTGTTCTCCTCACCTGTTCCTGTTTTCCAATTAGGAGTCCCACCTGTCCCTGATTGCCAATCAGGCGGGTTTATCTGCCAGTGTTACCGTTCTTTCTACACTGGTTCACTGTTGTATGTTCTTATCGTGACTTTTTTTTTTTGTCTTATGCCTTTCGTAGCTAAGGTTTTTGCTTAACTGTTAGTTACAGCTGTAGTCACGCTGGCCCTTCCTGTATTTGTACCTAATAAAAGGTTTTTTACTTGACAGCGCCTGCCGTCTCCGCATCTCAGCATGCGCCAATGTGACAAAATATATGTAATTTACTGTTTTACAGTGTCAAAAATGTCATTAATACATTAAAATTAGTGGTGGACTAGTGTTGTCCCGATACCAATATTTTGGTACCAGTACTAAAATTATTTCCATACTTTTCGGTACTTTTCGATACTTTTCGATACTTTTCTAAACAAAGGGGACCACAAAAATTGGATTACTAGCTTTATTTTAACATTTAAATCTTATGGTACATTAAACATATGTTCATTATTGCAAGTTTGTCCTTAAATAAAATAGTGAACATACAGGACAACTTGTCTATTAGTATTAAGTAAACAAACAAAGGCTCCTAAGTCATGGGTGTCCAAACTTTTTCCACTGAGGGCCGCACATGGAAAAATTAAAGCATGTCGGGCCATTTTGATATTTTTCATTTTCAAATCATAACAAAACATAGATATTTTATTTTTTTACCTTTAGGGGTCCCGGGGACCATAGAGGGTCTCAGTCATTAAAATGTTAAAAATAAGTCAAATTATTATTATTTGTATTTATTTAACGCTTACAGTAAATCTCTATATCAACTTCAGGGTGATATGCCTTTTTTGTCAAAGACAACTTTGTTTTTTATAGTAAAACTGAAATATGCAGTATTTAGTAATTAGAGCCATAAACGATCAATAATGCAGGGCATCATTGATTTTAATTCATTATTATTTTTGAGTAATCACAATGTAAAGATAAATAAAATCCCACTACATATATTTGGTATCCAAAAAGTGCCCCACTCATAAGATTTTTTTTTTTTTTTACTTTCAACACTTAAGTTACGAGATCAACTTCAGATATATCTGTCAATTTTACGTTTGAACTATTATTTTGTTTGTTTTATGCTCTTTTGTCAAAAAAATTTGATGTTTTTATATGGCAACCACACAATATATGCAATATTTTTTCCACATAAAACATTTTAAAGTGACATTTTTGAAGTAATTGGAGCCTTGAAAATACTTCATTATAACATGGATTTTTTTTGTCTTTTTTTTTTTGAGCAATGGCAAAAGAATAACAATGAATAAAGACAAAAGAGAGAAAAAAACAGCCTGCATGGCAGCTTTGTGTCAACATTGCAACGTTTTCTCTTTAGATTACACCTTATTCCACTTTTTTAAATGTTGTTTAAAATTTTTGCAATAGCATTTCCAGAATGTGTGGCGGGGCGGTAAGCAATTAGCTGCGAGCCGCAAATGGCCCCCGGGCCACACTTTGGACACCCCTGTCCTAAGTAGTCTGCTGACGTATGCAGTAACATATTGTGTCATTTATCTACCTATTATTTTGTCAAAATTATTAAGGACAAGTGGTAGAAAATGATATATTCATCTACTTGTTCATTTATTGTTAATATCTGCTTACTTTCTCTTTTAACATGTTCTATCTACACTTCTGTTAAAATGTGATAATCACTTATTCTTCTGTTGTTTGATACTTTACATTAGTTTTGGATGACACCACAAATTTGGGTATCAATCCGATACCAAGTAGTAACAGGATCATACATTGGTCATATTCAAAGTCTCGTGTCCAGGGACATATTTCCTGAGTTTATAAACATAATATACATAAAAATAAAAATAAACAAAAGAAGATGTTGTGATGCCAAAAAATAGATTAGATACGCTCCTGTACCTGGTATCATTACAGTGGATGTCAGGTGTAGATCCACCAATGGCGTTTGTTTACATTTTGACGCCGGTGAGCTACGGTGTGTAGTGAAGCATGTTTAGCTATTCCTCGTCCTGCAGGTATGATACTTGTAAGAAACTCACTTTATTTTTGTTTTTGTATTAGTGATTTATTTGGACTTTAGCCGCTAGCTCGCTAGCCATGTCTTAAAGCACCTCTTCCTGAGGGTGTTTCAGTGTTATAGTTTCACCTTTATCGTTACTTTTTAAGCCAAAATGCGTCCGTTCTTCCTTTTCTGTCTACACACTGTGTCTGCTTGTAAGTACTCTGTGATTGTGCACTGCCGAAGATGCTCGTCTGCTCGTAAACCAGCAATGACACGACGTGACAACGACGACGGGGGTGGTGGACCGGTATTTTTCAGAGGCGGTATAGTACCAAATATGATTCATTAGTATCGCGGTACTATACTAATACCGGTATACCGTACAACCCTATGGTGGACAAAAACTTTTACAAAGTTTCTTTAGAAGGAGAGACAGTAATAGTACATTAATAGTGTGTTAATCAATACAATCCATACTGTAATGTAGTAAAGTTCAGCTGTCAAACATACTGTGGGCAATTAGAGACAATTCTACTAATTGCCACTATTTTGGGGGTTTAGTAATGTTCCACTTTTGTTACGTTACAAAAATGCAATGTGTGTGCCAACTTTCCAGAGCTAATTGGGCATAGAAATGTCAAAGTTCTGTTATGGTCACAGGTGCAAATGTAGTACTATGTGTGTGTGCATGTGTGTGTGTGTGTGTGTCTTTGTTCAAGTGTATTTGAACAAAAAAGTCTGTAACTTGGCAGCATCACAAGCATGAGGTCCAAAGTAGTTTTTGAGGGGTGAAGATGCTGGAACCAACACATTTCTAATTGACTGTATCGACTAATGACATCTGTGTAGAAGTACACAACATTAATGTGTGTCACTGCGACAATAACGTGTGCGGGATAAGCCATTAAAACAATGTATGTGTGTATGTTTGTGCTTCGGGAGCAGTGGGAGAGGAAAGTGGCACAGGTGGCATGAAGCCCCAGCAGTGCCGAGGGCATCAGATTGGCATGTGGCACACAGCCAACCAAACATAGCATATGCCAGTGGGGAGGAGAGAGAGGTTCGGGAGAGAGTGGGGCAAAGCAAAAGAACAGAAGCGGATGAATAACAGTTTTCCTACCAAGCACATGGGTTCGCAGGTCTCCTGTCTCGCACCATATGCTGTCAGCACGTCTGTCTGCCTGTCTGTGTGTCTCGCTGTCTCTCCACCACGGAACAAAGTGCTGTCAGTGGTCAACTGTCAGTGCCAAGATGATGGCAGTCCTTGGCTCCAGAACATCCAGCTCATAGCCCCATCCCGGGCCCCGAGTGTGCAAACAAATACCCAAGTAAGCCCACCGCCAGATTGTGTCATTATCATATTCATCAATTATGTAAACAGTTATGTGTACAAAGTAACCACATACACACAAATGCAAGTACACTCACACACATTCTAATGATCTTCTGTGGGGCGAGGCATGGTCCCCACATTGCTTGTACAAACTATTCTAATACACAAACTAGGGTTGTACGGTATACCGGTATTAGTATAGTACCGCGATACTAATGAATCATATTTGGTGCTATACCGCCTCTGAAAAGTACCGGCTATACCGCCCCCGTCACGTCATTGCTGGTTTACGAGCAGACGAGCATGTTCGGCAGTGCAAAATCACAGAGTACTTACAAGCAGACACAGTGTGTAGACAGAAAAGGGAGAACGGACGCATTTTGGCTTAAAAACTAATAATAAAGGTGAATTTATAAAACTGAAACGCCCACCGGAAGAGGTGCTTTAAGACATTCTACATCACTAATCCTTGCCTCCATGGCGACAAATAAAGTAAGTTTCTTTACAAGTATCATCCCTGCAAGACGAGGAATAGCTAAACACCGTAGCTCACTGGCGTCACAATGTAAACAAACGCCATTGTTGGGTCTACACCTAACATCCACTGTAATGATACCAAGTACAGTAGCGTATTTAGTCGATACTACTATGATTATGTCGATATTTTTTGGCATCACAACATCTTCTTTCGTTTTTTAAAAATGTATATTATGTTTATAAATTCAGGAAATATGTCCCTGGACACATGAAGACGTTGAATATGACCAATGTATGATCCTGTATCTACTTGGTATCGGATAGATACCCAAATTTGTGGTGTCATCCAAAATTAATGTAAAGTATCAAACAACAGAAGAATAAGTGATTATTACATTTTAACAGAAGTGTAGATAGAACATGTTAAAAGAGAAAGTAAGCAGATATTAACAGTCAATGAACAAGTAGAATATTAATTAATTTTCTACCACTTGTCCTTAATAATTTTGACAAAATAATAGAATGGAAAATGACAAAATATGTTACTGCATACGTCAGCAGCTAATTTAGGAGCCTTTGTTTGTTTACCTACTACTAAAAGACAAGTTGTATTGTATGTTCACTATTTTATTTAAGGACCAACTTGCAATAATAAACATATGTTTAATGTACTGTAAGATTTTTTGTTAAAATAAAACCAATACTGCAATTTTTTGTGGTCCTCTTCATTTAGATAAGTACCGAAAAGTGTGGAAATAATTTTGGTACCGGTACTGGTACAACACTAACACATACATATACGGTGTGCAACAATGTGCATATTACAACACATTTTCACGATTCTTAATAATCCGCTCTATTTAAAACTAAAGATTTTTTATTTGTAAATCCATTCATCAGTCTCAGACATTCGACAATAATAACACAAAACCCTTTTCATAGAGACACAGAAAACGAAAATGCAGATAAATGATCAATCAAATGGATCACTGAAGATTCCTATCGGCGATGTGTGGCGAACAAGGAGTGGAGAGTGAAAAGGGGCTGCCATCTTTACAAAAGTACAAAGGGCAGTTGGTAAGAAACATACTGCCGTTGATTGTTTAGCTCTGCTTATCTTAGCAGTGTGGTGCATTTAGTGACAATCTGGAAGCACAGACTCTAAGCCTCTCGTTGACGTTAATTGGATTATTCTGTATGCTGCAACTTTATTCGGCTCTTTGGTGGGTTATTTTGGATCCACACTCAATAGATAAAGCACAGAGACTGAGTCACCAACTAGTGTTTGTTACCACGGGAGGTTTGATCCCAGACGAGCCCCCATTAAATATGTTTTGGCCTGAGGGTCTACGTGTTTAATATTTTATTTTCAACATTGGCTATGGTTTTCAATGTTCTATTTTGTTTGTTCAGAGAGCTGACGGCGAGTATTTATAAGAAGGGGCGGGGCCAACTTTGGCTGCTTCATGCAAAAAGACCAAACACAAAGTGTTTACACACAATAGCCCTACTCAACAGTTTTTAATCATACTAAAACCGAAACATATAAAAACAAGTTATTGCTGTATATCACGCTGAGAACCAACACCCTCTGCAGGCAGTGTTTTGCATAACATTTCCCGAAATGTTGACAATTTGCCCAGTGTAATAATAATACGACATGAGTCACTCGATTACGCGGAATGATACACAGGCAAACAGACTAGATTATTAGGCGCAATGTTTGGTCGTATCAGAATCAGAATCAGAATCAGAAATACTTGAATAATACCCGAGGGGAAATTAAGATTTTCAGCACAATTTAATTCAAGAGCAGACAAACATTACAGGGAGACAGAACAGGATCGCTGACGGGTCTGCCAACTTCCGGTGCCCCTTATAAAAAAGATGAGAAACAGGTAAACGCTGGGGGGAAGGGGAGAAAAAAAAATTCAGTCCAAGCCTGGGCCCCTGGAGAGGGGGTCCAGACTGAGGACAAGGAAAAACAAAACTCATAGCCATAGCACACATAAACATGTGTGAAAAAGGGAAACATTAAAGGGGAACATTATCACCAGACCTATGTAAGCGTCAATATATACCTTGATGTTGCAGAAAAAAGACCATATATTTTTTTAACCGATTTCCGAACTCTTAATGGGTGAATTTTGGCGAATTAAACGCCTTTCTATTGTTTGCTCACGGAGCGATGACGTCACAACGTGACGTCACACCAGGAAGCAATCCGCCATTTTCTCAAACACCGAGTCAAATCAGCTCTGTTATTTTCCGTTTTTTCGACTGTTTTCCGTACCTTGGAGACATCATGCCTCGTCGGTGTGTTGTCGGAGGGTGTAACAACACGAACAGGGATGGATTCAAGTTGCACCAGTGGCCCAAAGATGCGAAAGTGGCAAGAAATTAGACGTTTGTTCCGCACACTTTACCGACAAAAGCTATGCTACGACAGAGATGGCAAGAATGTGTGGATATCCTGCGACACTCAAAGCAGATGCATTTCCAAGTGGACTGGACAGATCAGCTTTCAGGAAAAGATAGGGGATGAGGGTATGTCTACATAATATATTAATTGATGAAAACTGGGCTGTCTGCACTCTCAAAGTGCATGTTGTTGCCAAATGTATTTCATATGCTGTAAACCTAGTTCATAGTTGTTAGTTTCCTTTAATGCCAAACAAACACATACCAATCGTTGGTTAGAAGGCGATCGCCAAATTCGTCCTCGCTTTCTCCCGTGTTGCTGGCTGTCGTGTCGTTTTCGTCAGTTTCGCTTGCATACGGTTCAAACCGATATGGCTCAATAGCTTCAGTTTCTTCTTCAATTTCGTTTTCGCTACCTGCCTCCACACTACAACCATCCGTTTCAATACATGCGTAATCTGTTGAATCGCTTAAGTCTGAATCCGAGCTAATGTCGCTATATCTTGCTGTTCTATCCGCCATGTTTGTTTGTTTTGGCATCACTGTGTGACGTCACAGGAAAATGGACGGGTGTATATAACGATGGTTAAAATCAGGCACTTTGAAGCTTTTTTTAGGGATATTGCGTGATGGGTAAAATTTTGAAAAACACTTCGAAAAATAAAATAAGCCACTGGGAACTGGTTTTTAATGGTTTTAACCCTTATGAAATTGTGATAATGTTCCCCTTTAAATACATTAAAAGAGCATCGCTGATGCAACCAGCCATTTCTACATAATGCTACAAAAAAATTAAAAATGAATACAAATACAAAACATATACACTGTGGTTCCACGCCATCGTCTGCTGGGGTGGGGGGAGCATGGCCAGAGACAGGAGCAGACCCAACAAAGCAACCAAGAGAGCCATCTCCACTCTCGGTCGCCCACTAACTCCAGGGTCCAGTCCGCATGAATGAGTCTAAGGAGACCGAGGTGTCCGATACCTGCTCATTCAGCCAAGACACTGTGAAGCCCGTCCGTCCCGGCGCTCAGCGCTAGCTCCGTCTCTTCATCCGAGACGGAATAAGAAAATCAGGGCAAACCTTTAGCAAAGCGTTTAAGCCGGAAATCTACAAATAGTGCAGTGGGGTGTGTAAAAACCGAGGTACAACAGTATATTGTGCAAATGTGGAAGTGTACATAATACGTTTGTAAGTTGAAATGTAGTGTCTTCAGGTGGAAATGCTTCTGCAGGAGAAGAATATGAAACAAATTGCTATGCATGCATATTTCATTTGTTTGTCAGCCCTGGTTTGGAGCAGGAAGGAGTTGCTCGAGTGGTTTTGTCAGTTTCATTAATACACACACGCACGCATGCACACACACACACACACAGTACAGTATATACACCTTGCTGAGTATGCCTTTCTGAACAGTGCGAGGGTGGAAGATTGAGCCAAGAGGGAGAGAAACTGGGAAGAAAGGACAAAAAAAAAAAAGCCAAAGATGATGAGTGTGCAAGAAGTGCGGACAGACATTAATTCATGATGGCGTTCAGTTACCGGCTAAGATTGATGCAGAAACAGCCAACGGACGAGAGGAACATCGGTAATGAAACTATTACGTGATGCACTAAAGCAGCCATTTCTGCTCTGTGGAGAAATAAATGAAATTAAATGTTATTCCTAAACAATGAATAGGTTCTTCAAAACAATAGATCACATTAATGTTATGTGTGATTCAGCATTAAAGTTAAAGTACCACTGATAGTCACACACACACACACTATGTGTGGTGGAATGACTCTCTGCATTTGACCCACCCCCTGGGAGGTGAAGGGAGCAGTGAGCAGCAGTGGTGGCCGGGCCTGGGAATCATTTTTGGTGATTTAACCCCCAATTCCAACCCTTGATGCTGAGTGCCAAGCTGGGAGGTAATGGGTCCCATTTTTATAGTCTTTGGTATGACTCGGCCGGGGTTTGAACTCACGACCTACCGATCTCAGGGCGGACACTCTAACCACAAGGCTACTGAGCAGCCATCATCATGTCAAAATCTGAGCAAAAAACAGCCCCAATACATAAACCGCCAGCCATGTATTTGTCTTCGTTTGGGGTGTGTCCTTGGGTTTGCAGTTCAATAACAATAACAAACGTTGATACTTTTTCTAGGTCCTCAAGTCAAAATAATATCGTTAGAGCATTTCTGAAGACATGTTTGGGCTTTTTAACATTTGAGGAGTCAAAAAAATAAAACAGCGCCCTCTTAATAGCAACCGTTACCACAGGCAGTGAGTCAAGGCCGTGGCACCAGCAGATCCAGAGCCAAAGTTGACAGGCAGTTTAGTCAACCATTAGAACAAAACGTATTTTTTCTCTGATACTTTGCTCCGTTATCGAGACATTGATTCTGTCTCAGTTGCCAACCCAACCTTGCTGAGGGCAAGGATGTCTACCGACGTTACCTTGCGTCAAGGAAAGAAAGAGAGAAGAACAACATTTATATAAATAATTTGTATTTTGGAAATCTAAAATACACTAGAAAATGGACCATGTTATTTCAGTTTTAGAGATACTTATAAGTAATATAGTGCTGTGAATGAGCTATTCTTCCACAAATGACTTTGGAAAACAGACAATAAAGTTATGACTATCATGACTCGTTTTGTTTATTTATGTTGCTCTATTTTGTTTTATCTCCTGACCAGCGCTCTTATTTTGGTTTCCATGTCCTGCTTGCCTCTTTTTTCTACTATTCTCCAGTCTGGGCGCTGGCTTCCTTACATGTCCCTGATTGAAAATCAGGACACACTTGTACCCTTAATGTACATATCTAGATAATAATTGACAATATGTCATGCTAAACATCCAATCCAATCCAATCCAATCCACTTTATTTATATAGCAAAGTGCTACATAAAACAATTAAATACAAGATTCAAATACTATTTTTAGCTCCACCAATGACTGAATACAAACAAAATAAATACCGTAGTTTTCGGAGTATAAGTCGCACCAGAGTATAAGTCGCACTTACCGAAAATGCATAACAAAGAAGGAAAAAACATATATAAGTTGCATTGGAGTATAAGTCGCATTTTTGGGGGAAATGTATTTGATAAAACCCAACACCAAGAATAGACATTTGAAAGGCTATTTAAAATAAATAAAGAATAGTGAACAACAGGCTGAATAAGTGTACGTTATATGATGCATAAATAACCAACTGAGAACGTGCCTGGTATGTTAACGTAACATATTATGGTAAGAGTCATTCAAATAACTATAACATATAGAACATGCTAAACGTTTACCAAACAATCTGTCACTCCTAATCGCTATATCCCATGAAATCTTATACATATAGTCTCTTACGTGAATGAGCTAAATAATATTATTTGATATTTTACGGTAATGTGTTAATAATTTCACACATAAGTCGCTCCTGAGTAAAAGTCGCACCCTCGGCCAAACTATGAAAAAAGCTGCAACTTATAGTCCGAAAAATACGGTAAATTAAAAAACAATATAAAAGCAATATAAACTTAAATATGATTTAAAACGATTTTTAAAGGGTAAAACCAATTAAAACAATACATAGAAATAACAATGTAAAAACACAACTCACTTAAGTAAGTGGGTCTTAAGACGAGACTTAAAACACTCCACTGTGGGAGCAGTTTGAACATGGAGGGGCACAGTGTTCTAGAGCTTTAGGGCCGACTACAGAGAAGGCCCTGTCTCCCCTGGTTTTAAGTCTGGTCTTGGGCACCACGAGCTGGAGCTGGCTCTCGGACCGCAGAGCGCGCCCAGCAGTGTAAATTTGGATGAGGTCCGAGATATGATGAGGTGCCAATCCATGCAACGCTTTAAAACCAAACAGCAACATTTTAAAATCAATTCTAAAATGAACAGGGAGCTAGTGCAAAGTCTCAAGATTTGCGGTTATATGCTGGCGTTTCCTGGCCCCTGTTAAAAGTCGTGCTGCCGCGTTCTGGACTAACTGCAACCGGGAGAGAGCTTTTTGGCTAATGCGAGCATAAAGTGCATTGCGGTAGTCCAGGCGACTTGAACTAAAAGCATGCACGACTTGTTGAAAAAGGATAAACGATAAAAACGGTTTTACTTTTGCTAAAAGACGAAGACTGTCAGGACGTGGACTATGGAGTGGTTGTTTTCCCGAGATGCAAGTGAACTTGGACCGGACATGGCGTGAAGGTAATGACATCTTTTATTTTAAACACTAACAGACTACAAAAAAAGAGGCAAACAAAAGGCGCGCACAATGGCGGAGAACAAACTTGACTAATGAAACAAAACTTGCACAAAGGCAGAAACTATGAACAATAAACAAAAACTTACTTGGCATGGAACTATGAAACAAGCAGCGTTAACTGAGCATGAAACCGTAAACATGGCACGAAGCAGAGTGATGTCGCCAGAAAGACAGCCTGGCAACTGGAAGCTTAAATAATAGTGACATGATTAGTGACAGCAGGTGCGTGACTCAAAATGTGAAAACGTGAGACAGTTGCGTGACATGAGGATGTGAACCAGGTGAAACTAATGGTTGCCATGGTGACAAAGCAAGGGAGTGAAAACAGGAACTAAAAAGTGTCCAAAAACCAAGCAAAACATGGTCACAGACATGACAAAGACGATAAAACACGAATTTAAAACGCCATTGACTTGTTTGTGAAGTTTAAAATCACTGTCGATAGTGACGCCAAGGCTGGTGACTCTGGGACGCACATGATCCAGAATATAAAAGTTAAAGTACAAATGATTGTCACACACACATGTCCTAATATCCATTACATCATCAAATTAAACTTAATATTCATCATCTTCATGAATAAATAATAAGTCCACCTTAAGACCACTTGGTCTGGTCCACTGGTCACATGACCTTCGCAAAGCTCGCCAATGTACACTTATATGGCGTCATCCAAACATGCAGCGTCCTTTCGACTGAACTCCACGTGACGCCATGACGACAGCCTACAGCTTGGTGAGTCTCTCTTGTGTGCGTGCTTGGGTCTCGCGTTGTTGTGTGCATCCGACAACACGCCACTCAAAACGTTATATTCTCCAAGTCACAACACTGACATTGTCTTTGTGTGCGTGCAGGGGCGTCCTCGTTTTCCTGGCCAGAGAGAGAGAGGGACGTGCCGGTCCTCAAGTGACGGCGTGATAAGAACGCACTGTCACATCCTGGTTGCCAATCAGGATTCTTTATATGTCAGTACCGTCATCTTGATTTTTTTTTGCAAAAATGTTGCTCTGCTTCATTGTTGTGTAATTAAAACATGCATAGTTTCCCTATGTGTCATGTGCACTTTCCTGCTGCACTATTTTTTTGGTTTTGTTGTTAAATACATTTTGACCTGCGCAATGCCGCTGTCTCTGCATCCTGCGGGTCCAGACCAAAACAACGGTAACATATAGAAGATGTAAGAAAAGTGCATTTACTTAACAAAAAGTAGCCCTGCTACTCAGAATAAGTGGAAAAGTAACCTGCATAGCCCAAGACTGACTAGGATCCAGTCTGTCGTAGAAGCAAGTCGAAAAAAACATCAGCTAAGTGGTCCAGTCTTGTTATGTATTAAGATACATTTGCCAAATCCACTTCACTCTATTATCAGTTCCGCCAGTAATTTTCACAATTCACCCAAATTCAACCAATCCCCGGAAATTAAATGCAACGGTGCAGTTTTTTCAAAAGACTACACTTTCCAAGCTAATTTCGGCCAATTACCAAAACAATTTTGCCGTGAGCTTGCACACAGTTTTGAATGTTTATTTGGTTTTGCATTTGTGACATTAGATGGAAGTAGATAGACTTAGACTTCCGTTATTTTCATTCAAATTTGAACTTTGCAGTATAGATAACAACAACATTTTGTTGCATTAGCTTGTTGTAGTGCGAGATAAAAGAGCAGCATCAAGTATTTACATAAGTGTTGCATTTACAAAATAAGGTCCAGAATGTTGACTTTACAAAATAAGTTGCAGAATGTTTGCATTTACAAAATAATGTGCAGAATGTTTGCATTTACAAAACAAGGTGCAGATATAAATAGATATAAAACAAGAGCATAGTGTGAAATTACTGTACATGTACTGATGTGTGTTATACTGTCCTTATTCGGAAATTAAGTCTGGACCTCCTTCTTTATTTTCGACTGTGTCTGTAAAAAATACAGCGAGGGCAAATATATTTCAACAGTGTACGTTTTTTTATTTTTACTATAAATGTAATACTTTTTAATAGGGTGGGGTGTGGTTTCAATCGCAATCCACAGATGGCCAGCTTGTAGACAGACTCAAAAACAGGTTAAAAAAGTGACTGTGGAGCAAAAAGTAGGCAAAATTGAAACACAAATCTTATCCGGCCAAAACATGTTTCATACACCACAAGAAAGGATTTTAAAAAATGGGGGGGGGAAAAAATATCATAATTAAAAGGTACCTTTAATGATACACGTAAAACAAACTTACTTGGAGGTGGGGGTTAGTGCTTTAGAAGTAGCTATAAAACTGCAGATTAACTTTCGCCGCTAGCTTGCTAGCCATGTTTTAAAGCACTGCATGCCAAAGCAGCGCTTTCATGTTTAAAGCTTCACCTTTATTGTTAGTTTTTAAGCCAAAATGCATCCATTCTCCCTCTTCTGTCTTCACACTGTTTCTGCTTCTAAGTACTCCGTTTGTTGCTTATCATGACCCTCTGCTCATTTTACCAGCAATGGTGCGCTGTTTTGTCCGTAAAAAAAAAAGTACCGGTATTATTCAGAGGCAGTATAGTGCCGTTTTTTATGAATTTATGCCACAATACTTAAGTATCGATATACCATCCATCCATCCATCCATTTTCTACCACTTGTCACTTACCATACAATCCTACCATAATTTGACAATGAGCTCAGAGCATGTGCTTTTACTGCTATCCCGTGTGTACTTTTAAGTCTGTGCGGTATAAAATGAGTAAAATGTCAATATAGTATGTTTTTCAACTGTTTTTGAAATTCTGTGCTTTTTAAGGTTAAGCTACACTTAAAACATTGATAACAAATTCATAAAACCACAAGTTGATTTAATGTTATTGATACAAATAAGCCTCAAGACATCCTAAATTTTGCAGCAATTTTCTGAAAATCCTGCTACGAATTCAGACTTTTCAAGCAGCAACAATCACAAAAACTGTGAAATCCTACAAGGAACTTTATTCTGGTGAATTGAGCTATCTAACAAGGTTACCTTTATCATTTTGGTAAGAATCAAACATGAACATGCAAACTGTACCACTGCATATCTGAAAAGTGAGCGCAAAAAAAAGGACACAGAACTGGTGGTGACCCTCTCCTACTTGCTGACTAATGAGAGGATAATTGAGTGGCGTCGATTATAGTCAGACCGGGCCTGTGAAAAGACAAAAAGATAAGAGTCAGGTCTTTCTTTCCCTTTGTTTTATCATTCTATCTCTTCCATCCCCTCCAACGTCCTTTGCAGAGATACCTATCACAGCGGATAATAAATTGAACACTTACACAATTATGCTCCAACAGTGGAACTGATTGCTGGAACAATGTCCGCTAATCACACAATAAGTGAACAACTGGATTGGACCAGAGGACAATGGTTTAGGCAGCACAGAGCACAGTGAGAAAGCAACAGAGCCGCGCTAAACCAGAATGGCAGATCGAGGCTTGCATGGGTTTTGTTTAAAAACAATTGGCTTTGAACCTTATTGAATAAGCAACTCGATCATATGAGGTTAAGGTGACCTAGAAGTTTTAATGAGCTTGGGCGGAAAGGAGGAGCTGCAAGATTAGGTTTGCTCCCAGCAGATGACTCGAGTCTCTGCTACTGCTCTTACTTAGTATACTTAGCAATTACCCATTTTTTACATATACTGTATTGCAGTCATGTAATTAGCATGTACAAATAATTAAATAGCTAAA
Source organism: Nerophis lumbriciformis (assembly GCF_033978685.3). Classification (NCBI taxonomy): domain Eukaryota; kingdom Metazoa; phylum Chordata; class Actinopteri; order Syngnathiformes; family Syngnathidae; genus Nerophis; species Nerophis lumbriciformis. Next base: position 20,818,387 of record NC_084551.2, read on the forward strand.
TAATAGCATGTATAAGTCATATGAAACACATTCTGAAGTTGCAGTATTGCTGAAGAGAAATAAAAGTCTCTCAGCTGTAGCCAGTGATTATAAAAACAGATGTAAAAGAAAAAGTGTCACTGTAATTCCAGGATATCTTACAAACATACAAAGTCGTGGCTTACAGGGCGGTGACCCTATGGACAGTACCAGGAAGTCGCACAAACACAAACTCAGGAAATAAAACCAAAAACAACACTATAGACCAGTGGTTCTCAAATGGGGGTACGCGTACCCCTGGGGGTACTTGAAGGTATGCCAAGGGGTACGTGAGATTTTTTTAAATGTCTGTCAAAAAGAACTGTGAAAAGAAATGCAACAATGCAATATTCAGTGTTGACAGCTAGATTTTTTGTGGACATGTTCCACAAATATTGATGTTAAAGATTTCTTTTTTTGTGAAGAAATGTTTAGAATTAAGTTCATGAATCCAGATGGATCTCTATTACAATCCCCAAAGAGGGCACTTTAAGTGGATGATTACGTCTATGTATAGAAATCTTTATTTATAATTGAATCACTTGTTTATTTTTCAACACATTTTTAGTAGGGATGTCCGATAATGGCTTTTTGCCGATATGCGATATTCCGATATTGTCCAACTCTTTAATTACCGAAACCGATATCAACCGATACTGATATCAACAGATATATGCAGTCGTGGAATTAACACACTATTATGCCTAATTTGGACAACTACGTATGGTGAAGATAAGGTACTTTTTAAAAAAAATTATAAAATAAGATAAATAAATTAAAAACATTTTCTTGAATAAAGAAGAAAGTAAAACAATATAAAAACAATTACATAGAAACTAGTAATTAATGAAAATTAGTAAAATTAACTGTTAAAGGTTAGCTGAGATAGGCTCCAGCGCCCCCCGCGACCCCGAAGGGAATAAGCGGTAGAAAATGGATGGATGGATGGGTTAGTACCATTAGTGGACCAGCAGCACGCACAATCATGTGTGCTTACCAGTGTTGGGACTAACGCGTTACAAAGTAACGCGTTACTGTAACGCCGTTAGTTTCGGCGGTAACTAGTAATCTAACGCGTTATTTTTTATATTCAGTAACTCAGTTACCGTTACTACATGATGCGTTACTGCGTTATTTTACGTTATTTTTTATGTAGTATCGGCTAGAAGCTGAGGATCTGATCGTGTTTTATGGCAGCGAAGCAATGACATGCTTCTGATTCTTCCTCTGCGCTCTGTGTGTGTGTGTGTGTCAGGGTGTGGGGAGGGGAGGGGAGGGGATGGGGGGTGCGCAATACAACGTAAATCGTTGGCCAACAAAAAAGTAACCACAGAACATAGTGTTCTGTGGTTACTTTTTGGTTGGCCAAGCGGACGTGACGACAGGCTGTCCTCACTCAGGTCCGCACGGACCTGGAGGGGCGTGTCTTAAGTCCGTCTGGAAATCGGGAGAAATTTGGGAGAATGGTTGTCCCAGGGAGAGGCACTGCAATTCCGGAGGGTTGGCAAGTATGAGATATTCTCACTTCTTTTCTTTTGTTGAGCACAAAGAAAAGAACATTTTAGTTAAATGTAAGTTGTGTCTTGGATCAAAGATCCCGTCTACTGCCCAAAACAACAATTCAAATCTGCCTGGTTAGGCTCTGTGTATGTCACGTGTGCCTTCCTTAGGTGAAGCCAGGTTTACAGTTATGTTGTTGATTGATTGATTTATTGAAACTTTTATTAGTAGGTTGCACAGTACAGTACATATTCCGTACAATTGACCACTAAATGGTAACACCCCAATAAGTTTTTCAACTTGCTTAAGTCGGGGTCCACTGATTCATGATACAGATATATACTATCAAATATATACTAACATCATAATACAGTCATCACACAAGATAATCATCAGGGTATATACATTGAATTATTTACAATCCGGGGTGTGGGATTGCATCATCAGAGAAATGGACATTGAAACAGTGTAGGTGTGACTTGGTAGGATATGTATAGCAAGTAGTGGACACAGAGAGAGAGAGATCAGAAAGTATAAGAAAAAATGTCTACATTTGATTATTTACAATCCGAAGAGGTATTATGTGGAAGGGAGGGTGTTAGTTTAGGGTTGTAGTTGCCTGGAGATGTTCTTTTAGTGCGGTTTTGAAGGAGGATAGAGATGCCCTTTATTTTACACCTGTTGGGAGTGGATTCCATATTGAAGTGGCATAGAAAGAGAATGAGTTAAGACCTTTGTTAGTTTGGAATCTGGGTTTAACGTGGTTAGTGTTAGTGTTAGTGTTATTATGCTGTTTGTTACTTATGTATGTTATGTTGCAGCTATTTAAAATAGTTTTGTCAATTTGTTCTGGCCTGAAATAAATTGGCCCTTTGAAACATATCTTTGTCTTTGTGTGTTGTATGTAGACCACATTGCTTAGCAGATTTCAGTGATGCAAATGCATGTCAAGTTGATCAACAGATTGTATTATTCTCCAGTGCAATAACAGTACTGAAATGAAGGCTAAAAGGGCATTAATGGGAGCTTTAAAAACAAAAAGTAGAAGAAGTAACTAAATAGTTACTTTTCACAGTAACGCATTACTTTTTGGTGTAAGTAACTGAGTTAGTAACTGAGTTACTTTTGAAATAAAGCAACTAGTAACTGTAACTAGTTACTGGTTTTCAGTAACTAACCCAACACTGGTGCTTACGGACTGTGTACCTTGCAGACTGTATTGATATATATTGATATATAATGGGGCTTCACGGTGGCAGAGGGGTTAGTGCATCTGCCTCACAATACGAAGGTCCTGAGTAGTCTTGGGTTCAATCCCGGGCTCGGGATCTTTCTGTGTGGAGTTTGCATGTCCTCCCCGTGACTGCGTGGGTTCCCTCCGGGTACTCCGGCTTCCTCCCACCTCCAAAGACATGCACCTGGGGATAAGTTGATTGGCAACACTAAATTGCAGCAGCTTAAGCAGGGAAGCCCAGACTTCACTCTCCCCAGCCACTTCGTCCAGCTCCTCCCGGGGGATCGCGAGGCGTTCCCAGGCCAGCCGGGAGAGATAGTCCTCCCAGCGTGTCCTGGGTCTTCCCCGTGGCCTCCTACCGGTCGGACGTGCCCGAAACACCTTCCTAGGGAGGCGTTCGGGTGGCATCCTGACCAGATGCCCGAACCACCTCATCTGGCTCTTCTCGATGTGGAGGAGCAGCGGTTTTACTTTGAGCTCCCCCCGAATGACAGAGCTTCTCACCCTATCTCTAAGGGAGAGCCCCGCCACTCGGCGGAGGAAACTCATTTCGGCCGCTTGTACCCGTGATCTTGTCCTTTCGGTCATGACCCAAAGCTCATGACCATAGGTGAGGATGGGAACGTAGATCGACCGGTAAATCGAGAGCTTTGCCTTCCGGCTCAGCTCCTTCTTCACCACAACGGATCGATACAGCGTCCGCATTACTGAAGACGCCGCACCGATCCGCCTGTCGATCTCACGATCCACTCTTCCCCCACTCGTGAACAAGACTCCGAGGTACTTGAACTCCTCCACTTGGGGCAAGATCTCCTCCCCAACCCGGAGATGGCACTCCACCCTTTTCCGGGAGAGAACGATGGACTCGGACTTGGAGGTGCTGATTCCCATTCCAGTCGCTTCACACTCGGCTGCGAACCGATCCAGTGAGAGCTGAAGATCTTGGCCGGAGGAAGCCATCAGGACCACATCATCTGCAAATAGCAGAGACCTAATCCTGCAGCCACCAAACCAGATACCCTCAACGCCCTGACTGCGCCTAGAAATTCTGTCCATAAAGGTTATGAACAGAATCGGTGACAAAGGGCAGCCTTGGCGGAGTCCAACCCTCACTGGAAACGTGTTCGACTTACTGCCGGCAATGCGGACCAAGCTCTGACACTGATTATACAGGGAGCGAACTGCCACAATAAGACAGTCCGTTACCCCATACTCTCTGAGCACTCCCCACAGGACTTCCCGGGGTACACGGTCGAATGCCTTCTCCAAGTCCACAAAGCACATGTAGACTGGTTGGGCAAACTCCCATGCACCCTCAAGGACCCTGCCGAGAGTATAGAGCTGGTCCACAGTTCCACGACCAGGACGAAAACCACACTGTTCCTCCTGAATCCGAGGTTCGACTATCCGGCGTAGCCTCCTCTCCAGTACACCTGAATAGACCTTACCGGGAAGGCTGAGGAGTGTGATCCCACGATAGTTGGAACACACCCTCCGGTTCCCCTTCTTAAAGAGAGGAACCACCACCCCGGTCTGCCAATCCAGATGTACCGCCCCCGATGTCCATGCGATGTTGCAGAGCCTTGTCAACCAAGACAGCCCCACAACATCCAGAGCCTTAAGGAACTCCGGGCGGATCTCATCCACCCCCGGGGCCTTGCCACCGAGGAGCTTTTTAACTACTTCGGCAACCTCAGCCCCAGAAATAAGAGAGCCCACCACAGATTCCCCAGGCCCTGCTTCCTCATAGGAAGACGTGCTGGTAGGATTGAGGAGGTCTTCGAAGTATTCTCTCCACCGATCCACAACATCCGCAGTCGAGGTCAGCAGAGCACCATCCCCACCATACACGGTGTTGACACTGCACTGCTTCCCCTTCCTGAGGCGGCGGATGGTGGTCCAGAATTGCTTCGAAGCCGTCCGGAAGTCTTTTTCCATGGCCTCTCCGAACTCCTCCCATGTCCGAGTTTTTGCCTCCGCGACCGCTGAAGCCGCACACCGCTTGGCCTGTCGGTACCTGTCTGCTGCCTCAGGAGTCCCATGAGCCAAAAGAACCCGATAGGACTCCTTCTTCAGCCTGACGGCATCCCTCACCGCCGGCGTCCACCAACGGGTTCTAGGATTACCGCCACGACAGGCACCAACCACCTTGCGGCCACAGCTCCAATCGGCCGCCTCGACAACAGAGGCACGTAACATCGTCCACTCGGACTCAATGTCCAGCGCCTCCCTCGTGACATTTTCAAAGTTCTTCCGGAGGTGGGAATTGAAACTCTCTCTGACAGGAGACTCTGCCAGGCGTTCCCAGCAAACCCTCACAATGCGTTTGGGCCTGCCAGGTCTGTCCGGCATCCTACCCCACCATCGCAGCCAACTCACCACCAGGTGGTGATCGGTAGAAAGCTCCGCCCCTCTCTTCACCCGAGTGTCCAAAACATGAGACCGCAAATCCGATGACACAACTACAAAGTCGATCATGGAACTGCGGCCTAGGGTGTCCTGGTGCCAAGTGCACATATGGACACCCTTATGTTTGAACATGGTGTTTGTTATCGACAATCTGTGACGAGCACAAAAGTCCAATAACAGAACACCACTCGGGTTCAGATCCGGGCGGCCATTCTTCTCAATCACACCTCTCCAGGTTTCACTGTCGCTGCCAACATGAGTGTTGAAGTCCCCCAGTAGAATGAGGGAATCACCCGGGGGAGCACTCTCCAGTACTCCCTCGAGTGAATCCAAAAAGGGTGGGTACTCTGAGCTGCCGTTTGGCGCGTAAACGCAAACAACAGTCAGGACCCGTCCCCCCACCCGAAGGCAGAGGGAAGCTACCCTCTCGTCTACCGGGTTGAACTCCAACGTGCAGGCTTTGAGCCGAGGGGCAACAAGAATTGCCACCCCAGCCCGTCGCCTCTCATTGCCGGCAACTCCAGAGTGGAAGAGAGTCCAGCCCCTCTCAAGAGAAGTGGTTCCAGAGCCCTTGCTGTGCGTCGAAGTGAGTCCGACTATATCTAGCCGGAACTTCTCCACCTCACGCACTAGCTCAGGCTCCTTCCCCCCCAGCGAGGTGACGAATAAAAATACGATACCGATAATAAAAAAAACGAAGCAGATCATTTCCGACAGGCCGATATTATTGGACATTCCTAGTTTTTAGTTATTTTTATATCTTTTTTTCCAAATAGTTCAAGAAAGACCAAAACAAATGAGCAATATTTTGCAATGTTATACAACTTAATAAATCAGAAACTGATGACATAGTGCTGTATTTTACTTCTTTATCTCTTTTTTTTCAACCAAAAATGCTTTGCTATGATTAGGGGGTACTTGAATTAAAAAAATGTTCACAGGGGTTACATCACTGAAAAAAGGTTGAGAACCACTGCTATAGACATATGTGACATGTTTCAGTGGGATATTGTTTGAAGTCACCGTATTCCTTACAACAGGGGTGTCAAATTTGTAGCACAATGATGATTTCAGCATCGGAATTTGATCAGAAGGAGTGTTTTCAGGAATAAAGACGGTTTGTTAGAACACTTGTTGAAGTAAACATTGTTCCAGCTTTGCAGTCTTTTTCACATGCTCCTAATTCTGCAACTGTTCTATTGTGATCCATAGAAAAGGAGAAAATGTAAAAAAAAAGTTGCAGCCAGTCTCTGTCTCTGTAGTGTGTATCTGCACGTGTTTACAGTCTTAAACGTTAAGAAATTGTTCCAACATAAAATTTTTACATCAAAACTGCTTTTAACTGTGGGAGTAAAGGTTTAAATAGAGGCAACTTCGTACATTTAAGATTAAGACTAAGATTAGATAAAGGTGACAATGCAATTTCATAAAACACATGACTACACATGGTTAAAAAAGTCGGCTCAGTGGCCTAGTGGTTAGAGTGTCCGCCTTGAGATCGGTAGGTTGTGAGTTCAATCCCCGGCTGAGTCATACCAAAGACTATAAAAATGGGACCCATTGCCTCCCTGCTTGGCCCTCAGCACCAAGGGTTGGAATTTGGGGTTAAATCACCAACAATTATTCCCGGGCGTGGCCACTGCTGCTGCTCACTGCTCCCCTCACCTCCCAGGGGGTGGAACAAGGGGATGGGTCAAATGCAGAGAATAATTCCGCAACACCAAGTGTGTGTGTGACTATCATTGGTACTTTATTAATATCGGTATTAATTATCGGTATCGTATTTTTATTTTTATTTTTTTTATTTTTTTATTATTAAATCAACATAAAAAACACAAGATACATTATTATACTATAATTAACCAAAATGCTCGTTTTCTTCTGTTCATGATGTAAAAAAGGCAGTACAATTACAATTTCAAAGGAAAAGAAAAGAAAGAGAGAGAAATAGAAAAAAAGCACACAATACATATACGATATCATAAAAAATAAACTACAACATCACAACATAACATTTATCATAGCATCAAAACAGGCTCATCTTTTAGTGCTGTAGGCGTTGATAAGCCACATTTTAAAATTTGTTGTAACTTTGATACGACTTCTTTCTTTAATAAGTGTTTCTCACCTTCTTCATCAAAGTGCTGGCAATCATAAATTTATTTGGCCCAATGATGACTTATTTTGCAGTTGTACTAAAAAAAGTGTGGTACTTTTTGTTTGAGTACTCGATTTTGCAGAATGTTAAGCAGGCAATGTTTGGTCTTACTTATGATAAGCGAGATAATATACAAAATATGGGGGCAAAAGTTTCTTGAAAACCAAATCATACGAAAAAGTAGAGCGTACGGAAACCAAGTTACCACCGTATTCCTTACAACAGGGGTGTCAAACTCAAATACAGAGTGGGCCAAAATTTAAAACTGTACAAAGTCGCGTGCCAAGGTTGAACAAATTAACCTTTTAATAGGGACCCAAACAAGTTTTGCATTGAATATTGAACAAGCAAGGCTTATATAACTTTATAGTGACTTGCAAAATCGAGTTTCAAATAATAATAATAATAATTAAAAAATATCAATGGCATATCAAATACAATTCAAATAAAAATGTAATGCCTCGTTTCTATTTGCAGCCTTCTGAGGAAAATATCAACATTAACTTTTTCCACAGGCTAATAAATTAGAAAATAAAATAATGAATAAACCAACCATTCAGGACTTTAAACTGCTCAGTTTGCAACACACTGATCTAATCTGATGTGCCCAAGCCAGATACTTGCCATCTTTTCTTGGATACTAGTTCATTAATGTCGGGGCTCAGGCTTTGAGCTGAGGCAACCTTCATTATCGAAAAAAGGTGTTCATCAGTCATTATATCTCGTAGTCCACAGTCTTGGGGGCGTGCCTTAAAGGCACTGCTTTTAACGTCCTCTACGAGCTGTCGTCACGTCTGCTTTTCATCCTTTCTAACAACGTACCGGCCTGATCACAAAACATGTGTGACTTCAGCACGCACACACACGTAAATGTTGACCAAGTATGCATTGCATTCATGTGTGTGTGTGTGCTGAAGCCGCACATATTATGTGACTGGGCCAGCATTCGCTGGACTGGGTGAAAAGCGGACGTGACGATTTTTTGGGAGGGGCACTGAAATTTGAGAGTCTCCTGGGAGGGTTGGCAAGTATGAGAATTAGCGGTGAATGCGGTGTTACCGCGGCACCGCCGCTGAATATAATCGGCGGGCCAGCTCTAGTGTTAATTTGATATCGCCTCAAGGGCCAAGTGAAATTACACGGCGGGCCAAATTTGGCCCACGGGACAGAGTTTGACACCCATGCCTTACAACATTGAATTAGCAAAAAAAGTGCGTAGTATATATGCCAGCCCCTATAACTACACCACATAAGAACTCCCAGCACACAAAGAAAAACACAGTCGCAACAGCAATAACCTTTTCTTTCCCCAAAACTTTTTTTTGTTTCACTTCTAAATGTGACATTACTAACTTTAACTCTTTTTATACCAAACACAACAAAATAACTTACCTCCATGATCATTAGTCACCATGGAAGACAGACGGCCTTTAAAAACAGGTGCCATATTTATAAAACATGTTTACTGCATGAACTTGATAAAACATGTTTTATTTTATCAGGAAGCCAAAACCTTAGTTCCTTAATTCAACAATCTGATAAAACCAAACTCTGATGCCATTTTCATCTCCAGCAATGGCAAAGGAGTGACGCTTATGTAAGAAACATGAGTCCAGTTATTTATAACACCCACAATTAGGGTTGCATGACTACACCACATTTTTTACCACTGAGTGTAGGTTTACCATTTCACACATGGTATGGACATAAAAGTGTGGCCTGGAAAATAGTATTGGTGGTCCTCCATCGTCAACAATTGTGTTACTTAGTTACTAAGAAATATACAAAGAAACATGTCATATGAAACAAATTGTATGATGATCATTAAACATAATTTTGATAATACAAACGGTATATCAAACAACGATAGAACAACAAAAAATAAATTTCCTTTTTTTTAACTTATTTTGCTCCAACATGTGTGACCGTCCAGGATAGTTTTGATCTGGTGTTTATTTTCCTGTGCTTGGCGTTATTTCCTTTGCAGCGCTCTTGTTTTCTGGTTTCCACTTCCTGTGTGCTTTCATTTCCTGCCATGTGTCTCTGGCCTATTTGGCAATCAGGACACCCCTGTCCCTGGTTGCCAATAAGGAGGCTTTAGTGGCCAGCTCTTTTCCTCTCCACAAGGCTGCATCATCTTCATTATTTAGTGGCTATGAGGTGGTGTTCTAATATCTAATCTCGTTTTGCCTCTCACTTTGACCAAATATGCTGGGTCAAAAGTATACATTCAGCAATGTTACTATTTGGTTACATGTCCCTTGGCAAGTTTCACTGCAAAAAGGCGCTTTTGGTAGCCATTCACAAGCTTCTGGCAAGCTTCTGGTTGAATTTTTGACCACTCCTCTTGACAAAATTGATGCAGTTCAGCTAAATTTGTAGGTTTTCTGACATAGACTTGTTTCTTCAGCATTGTCCACATTTTCTCAATGGGGTTTAAGTCAAGACTTTGGGAAAGCCATTCTAAAACCTTAATTCTTGCCTGATTTAGCCATTTCTTTACTACTTTTGACATGTGTTTGGGGTCATTGTCCTGTTGGAACACCCAACTGCGCCCAAGATCCAACCTCCGGGCTGATGATTTTAGGTTGTCCTGAAGAATTTGGAGGTAATCCTCCTTTTTCATTGTCCCATTTACTCTCTGTAAAGCACCAGTTCCATTGGCAGCAAAACAGGCCCAGAGAATAATACTACCAATAAAAAAGGCTTTTGTTTCTGGGATTAAAGGCCTCACCTTTTCTCCTCCAAACATTTTGCTGGGTATTGTGGCTAAACAGCTCAATTTTTGTTTCATCTGACCACAGAACTTTCCTCCAGAAGGTCTTATCTTTGTCCATGTGATGATATTACCCATTGATAAAGCAAGACATTCCACTAATCAACCCTGATAAGGCGCACCTGCGAAGTGAAAACCATTTATGGGACGGCGTGGCGCAGTGGAAGAGTGGCCGTGCGCAACCCGAGGGTCCCTGGTTCAATCCCCACCTAGTACCAACCTCGTCATGTCCGTTGTGTCCTGAGCAAGACACTTCACCCTTGCTCCTGATGGGTGCTGGTTAGCGCCTTGCATGGCAGCTCCCTCCATCAGTGTGTGAATGTGTGTGTGAATGGGTAAATGTGGAAGTAGTGTCAAAGCGCTTTGAGTACCTTGAAGGTAGAAAAGCGCTATACAAGTACAACCCATTTATCATTTATTTATTTCAGGTGACTACCTCTTGAAGCTCATCGAGAGAATGTCAAGAGTGTGCAAAGCAGTAATCAGAGCAAAGGGTGGCTATTTTGAAGAAACTAGAATATAAAACATGTTTTCAGTTATTTCACCTTTTTTTGTTAAGTACATATCTGTGTTTATACATAGTTTTGATGCCTTCAGTGACAATCTACAATGTAAATAGTCCTGAAATTAAAGAAAACACATTGAATGAGAAGGATATATATATATATATATATATATATATATATATATATATGGAGTGGAGGAGTTCAAGTACCTCGGAGTCTTGTTCACGAGTGAGGGAAGAGTGGATCGTGAGATCGACAGGCGGATCGGTGCGGCATCTTCAGTAATGCGGACGCTGTATCGATCCGTTGTGGTGAAGAAGGAGCTGAGCCAGAAGGCAAAGCTCTCGATTTACCGGTCGATCTACGTTCCCATCCTCACCTATGGTCATGAGCTTTGGGTCATGACCGAAAGGACAAGATCACGGGTACAAGCGGCCGAAATGAGTTTCCTCCGCCGGGTGGCGGGGCTCTCCCTTAGAGATAGGGTGAGAAGCTCTGCCATCCGGGGGGAGCTCAAAGTAAAGCCGCTGCTCCTCCATATCGAGAGGAGCCAGATGAGGTGGTTCGGGCATCTGGTCAGGATGCCACCCGAACGCCTCCCTCGGGAGGTGTTTCGGGCACGTCCGACCGGTAGGAGGCCACGGGGAAGACCCAGGACACGTTGGGAAGACTATGTCTCCCGGCTGGCCTGGGAACGCCTCGGGATCCACCGGGAGGAGCTGGACGAAGTGGCGGGGGAGAGGGAAGTCTGGGCTTCCCTGCTTAGGCTGCTGCCCCCGCGACCCGACCTCGGATAAGCGGAAGAAGATGGATGGATGGATGGATATATATATATATATATATATATATATACATATATATATATATATATATACACGTTTTAAAACCATTAATGGTAACATAAGCTAGCCGGTCCTGTTATACATTTTTATTTAAACAAAGTAACTTTGATTTTTTTCCAGACACTCACTTTAGTCTTCAGTTTTAATCGTTTGACAGTAGCACTTGTTGCTGCTTCAAAGTCAAATGTAAAATAGTGACTGTTGTGTCGTGTTTAAAAAAAAATCATATGGTTCAGTAAGTAATGGCAAACCTTAAAGAGAATGAATGTCTTTCAAGAGTATTCATAGACGTTGAACCACACAATGGGCGTCCCAGTGACAAACGTTTTAAATGTTTTATTTGATGTCCCATGGCGGTGAAACATGGTAATGCTCAGCCATAAATGATAGATGGAATACAATTGTAGGCTCTTGTGGACATTCCTATCCTTTTGGATAGTTATGTGATGTTCTGGTAAGATGGTTGCTACAAGGCAGCTAAAAGTACTAGATGACAAAATCAAATCTGTATACATACTGTACATACATTTGCATACTTTATTACAATGGACTCTATAGGAGACGAATAACATGGGAAGGATAAAAAGTGAGTTAAAAAATTGCTAAGTATGATTAGACCTGCAATTTAACTTTCCTTTGTTGATTCTTGGTTTATTTTCTTCAAACGTAAAGGGGAACTGCACATTTTACTGTAATTTTGCCTATCGTTCACAATCATGAGAGAGAAGAATACACATGTCGTTTTTAGGTTTTTAAAGGTGATTAAAAAACGCTAGAAAGATGTGGCTAATGGGAGTCACATCAGTTGTAGCCTTCAAAGCCCTCTAAAACAATTACAAAACCCTCCATCAATGTTTTATATACACAGTGCAAGTCTATATATAATGTAGTAACAGACACGTTTATAACAATAGGAAATATGTTCAATATTGACCAAATTTCATAATTTTAGTCATTTTGGGGACTGATTTCTTCCACGCATTGATTTCTGTTTCTATAGCAACACACATACTGACTTCTGGCAACAAATGTGTGTTCCTACTTGTGGAATCAAACACCAGTGTGTGTCCTAATCACGGCAGACATGGTAACAGACGACAAAGAGAACTATTTTTGGACAAATGAGGATTCACAACCTTATATTTTTGAAGCTGAATATACTGAGGATGAACTGCGGCTTATAGAAGCGAACACGAAGGAAGAGTGAGACTTTGGCGCAGACGGAAGCCGGGAGAGAGAGGTGAAAGCAACGACGCTATAAATATGGAACTTGGAGCCAAGCTTTTTTGACATCAATGGATTGCTTACCCAAAATCAACAGGAAACGTCTTCGGCCAGCTGGACCAGACGAACAACTGTCCATTGAGTGAGTCACTTTATATTGATCATAACACGCGCAGCACGTCATGCGTGTTAGTAAAACTACAGTACATACACTGTCTGGCTAGCTGTGTACAAACAAAACCTGAAATGTAGGCTAATACTGTACAGATACTGTAATATGATTGTTTTTCAGTCTGTACAGGTTATTGTCCTATCGCAGTGTGTTGTGCATTACAAACTCAAATGCATTTCGTGTTGTCGTAGAAGCTAACTTATCTCTTGCCGTAGGTAACTTTTATGGCTAATACCGTAGCATGGTGATGTGTTACTACGCTAGAAAGAGAGTTCCTCAGTTTTCACTCTTACAATAACAATGTCGCTACAATTTGGTTATTATACAGGTTACTGAATGAAGAATTGGTGACATTTTTTTAATCCATGTTTAAAGTTATTTAGAGGTAGAATGAATTGCTACCATTAGCTGGTTTAGCTCAGTATTCAGGATGCTGGCCTCTCTCACCGGCAACCTGGGTTTGTACCCCACTCGGAGCAGCAGGTAAAAACAACGCAGTCGTGTGAGAGAGTACACAATCCCTACACGAAGCAGAAACTGATTGTGATTGACAGCCATGAACACTAATCATTGCATTCTGCCATCAAAATCTGGGTCCCTTGATTGGGTGGGGACGCCTCGGACTTCAGCCCAGGTAAGCCCGTGCATTAAGGCGGCACAACTGACCCTGGTTGCCAATGAGGAAGACTCTTAAACCAGACTCGTCAGTAGGACGGTGTTGGATTATTATTGTTGTGTGGGATTGACACCTGGGCATAGGTTGATTGGCAACACTAAATTGGCCCTAGTGTGTGAATGTGATGGTGAATTATGTCTATTTATCTACAAACTGTATTTATTTGTAACTGAGGACCCAATGAATTTTCCAGGGACCCACTTATATCCCACTACATTAAAAAAACAAACAACCACTCTGGTCCCAGTCATTTTAGGGAGGTATGGGATTTTAATTCAAAACAACAAAGTAGGCCGAGATGAAATCAATGAAGCTTCCATGCGTGCAAACATTGACTAGCCATAAAGAGCCAATAAGAAGAGGAAAGTGAAAGACATAGACAAGAAACTAATGCCCACATACTGCACATGCACACACACGCTCATGCACTGGCGGTGATAACGGTGACATTTTGCAATGCGCTGGCTGCGGTGCGGATGACTGATGCCCTACAGCGATGGCCTTTAGAAGAGCGTCAGGCCAAAATTAGCACCACAAGAAGCACTTGTATTAACCCCATTTTACATATCCACCCCACACAAAGACATCAACTAAACTTTGGGGGACGGATCCAAAAACCTGCTCTTTAACATGTTTGATATTCTATACATACACGTGTAAGAAGACATTGTTGGATACAAAGGTGGTATAAAATGGGGTTTCTATCAGAGGTGGGACCAAGTCATTGCTTTGCAAGTCACAAGTAAGTCTCAAGTCTTTGCCCTCAAGTCCGAGTCAAGCCCCGAGTCAAGACAGGCAAGCCCCGAGTCAAGTCCAAAGTCAAGACTGGAAAGTCTCAAGTCAAGTCTTAAGTCCTGCATTTTGAGTTTCGAGTGCTTTCAAGTCCTTTTAACCACAGACTAATATATTAACACAGATTGTGTATACTTTTCAAACGCTGTATTTATTTATTAAAACAAGTGCATTTTAAATTGCAGGAAAGAAAATTGTGCTGACATTGCACTTTATAATAGCACTATTAACCAGTCATTTTAAACATTAACTCATTCCTTTACAGAACAAACACATTGAAAAATAAAGTGCAAATGTACTTATTTGTACAAAAGTGTTAACATTGAAAAAACATGACATATACGTGAACATAACAAAAAAGTTGTACTTTTTATATGTCAGGGCCCTATGCTGCATTGCATTTGCAAAAGACCAAATTAGCCAAGAGTCTGTCAGTCATTTGTGCACGATGGGGGCGTAGTATGATGCCACCATGGCTGAAAACTCGCTCCACTGGAGCACTGGAGGCAGGCACTGCCAAGACTCTCATGGCCACTCGGAACAGTGAAGGAAGAGTCTTCATGTTCAATGCCCAGAACAAAAGGGGGGGGGGGGTTTGGGTTGGTGCACTACTTGTAAGTGTATCTTGTGTTTTTTATGTTGATTTAATAAAAAAAAATAAAAATAATATATATATATATATTTCTTGTGCGGCCCGATACCAATCGATCCACGGACCAGTACCGGGCCGCGGCCCGGTGGTTGGGGACCACTGAGGTAAACAACCAACAGTATGTCAGAAAGCTAGCTAAAACGGTACACATATTCATAATATAGTATACATTTTAACTGACCTTTATTTTACTATTTTTGTCTTTTTTTAGGTGGCTAAAATACGCGGTGCTGCTGACCGCCATCTAACGTTACGTGTGATATATTGACTAACGTAACCATGCTTAAAAAAATCACTGAACAAAAAGTATGAATAAGGTAGTGAACTGCAACAGATTCCCGTGTTTGCAATAACGTTATAACGTTAGCAGTGAGTTTTCAGCCTCACTGATTTAACTACACAGCAAATAAAAGTCACGTTACTTAGCCAATAAACGTTATCTTACATTCAAAACTTACCCTTCTTTGTGCAACTTCAAATGCCGGACGAAGTTGGAAGTTGTTGCCTCTCCATCAGTAATTTTCGAACCGCATGTGTTGCATACTGCAAACCGTTTTGTGTTGACCACCTCGTAATTTTTATACCCAAACGAAATTATTTTAGGTATCATTTTTTGTTCACTGGCGTGTGGTTTGGACATGTCTTCTTCGTTGGTTGTCCTGCAATTTGATTGGATGAATGCTGTGTGATGAAAACAAAGTAGATCTAATTTGATTGGCTGTTGTACTGAGACCACACCAGCTGACACACGCTGATAGACAAGTACACAATGAAAAATACGGAGCGCTCCCGAATAACTTTTTCATCTTTGGGTTTTGGGGAAAGTAGCAAGTCATGTCAAGTCATGTCAATTCAAAAGGCTCAAGTCCAAGTGAAGTCACAAGTCATTGATGTTAAAGTCTAAGTCGAGTTGCAAGTCTTTTTACATTTTGTCAAGTCGAGTCTAAAGTCATCAAATTCATGACTCGAGTCTGACTCGAGTCCAAGTCATGTGACTCGAGTCCACACCTCTGGTTTCTATTATCTCACACACTGCAGCTCCGCTAAAATGAGGCAACATTGTTTGTTGGTCATGGTGGACTGTGTGTAGCCTTCTTGCATTACACCAGGTCTATTCAATCGGCAGCCCGGGGGACCAAATCCAGCCCAGGAATGACACCACAGTGGCCGATGAGTTCAGTTCAAAACTTAGGAGACAAACATTTTTGCAGCAAATTCCTAAAAACACCGGATGGCTCCTGTTCTATAAAGCATGTGGCTCTCAAACGTTTTTCACCAAGTACCGTCTCAGAAAAAACTAAGCTCTCCAAGTACCACCATAATGACCAACATTAAAACACAGTAGCGTAGTAGGCCTAAGTAGTTATTAAAAACAAGGCAGAGGTTTTATTTAACAAGTATATTTATGACCACTGTAACATTAGTGTCACAGCTTGCCATATATATATATATATATATATATATATATATATATATATATATATATATATATATATATATATATATATATATATTACATATATTTTATCATATGTGTTATACTATTTTTTAGATGGCGTTAATTTTATAAAAACAATTTTCAAATCCTTAGTGCTATGCCAGGAAATGGAGGAACACTGTGGGATGACGACACAGGACACAAGGCGATGAGCACGGAGGAGAGACATGTAGGCTTACTGTATCAATACAGGGAGCTACGTTCTGGCTATGGTACGCAGGACACGCTGGCTTAAGACGGCAGGGAAGGTTTCATCAGCGTCAGGTGTGCTGATTGTTGAGTGCGTGCAGCCGCGCGTTGTCGTGTCTCAAGGCGCGCTCGGCAGATTGAAATACCTGGGTGTTCACCTCAACAATAAACTGGACTGGACTCACAATTAAAACGCTGTGTACAAGAAAGGTCAAAGTTGCCTACACAAAACAGAGAAAACAACCCGAAGGCCCTCCGAGAGGCGGGATGGAAGAAGGGCCAACAAGGACGGATCACACGGTAACGACCGCAAGGATATCGGCAAAAGAGAAGATCCCAAGGAAGTGTGGGTGCGGCTGGGAGAAAACAACAACTTTAAGGGGACTTCACATCCACATGGGAAAGATGAAGTGTGGTGGTGGGAGTCTGATGCAACCTTGTACTGCCCCGGTAAGGGCAGGTCAGACAAATGGGATCCAAGACCGGGTAGACAACCACAGTGCCAACGGGCCCAATGTTGCAGAGGTAGAACGGGAGGAAAGCAGGGAGGAAGAAGAAAGGGATGTCGACGAGCCCCAAGAAGTGAACCCAGTAGCACCCCCAAGCGACCCAAGAATAGAGTCAAGTCAAAGAGCCAGGAACCTGAAGAACCCACTCCGAAGGAACAAGATCAAGTGGCCAAAGGCCAACGAGACCGAGGAGTGGAGAAAGTTGGACGAACATCTCAGCGGGCTGCTGCAAAATGCGCTGCGCGGGTCAGTGGTAGCCAAGTTAAACCTGTTCGCGGAAATCCTCTATGAAGAATGCAGCAACAGGTATGGCGAGGTGACCATCAGAGAGGCCACAATAAGACCAAAGAGCAGGAGGGAGAAAGAGATTGATGACCTGGTGGCAAACAGAAGGCAGCTCCGCAAGCGTTGGAGGAAGGCAGAGGAGTCTGAGAAGGAGGGCCTGAAAGCTCTCTGGGATGAGATCAGAAGACAGCTCGCTAACCTCCGGAGGGCAGAACGTATCAGAAGACGGAGAAAAAGGAAATAGAAAGAAAGGTCAAGTTTCTTCAGGAATCCATTCCGGCATGCACGCGGGCTCCTTGAAGAGAAGACAAGTGGAACCCTGGATATCTCCAAAGAAGAACTGGAGGAGCACATCCGCACTCAGTACAGTGACCCAGCAAGGAACAACTTGCTAGGCTCCCCAGGGTATGTGCCCAGAACCTCAGAACCATCAGCCCTGTTTGATACATCACCACCCAAGCTCAGCGAGGTCAGGCAGGTGATCCAGCGGGCAAGATCTGCTTCAACACCAGGCCCGAATGGAATACCGTACAGGCTGTATAAGAACTGCCCAGGAGTGTTGAAGCTGTTATGGACCCTGATGAGAATTGCCTGGACTAAGCAGACCATACCATCCGAGTGGCAGAGGGCAGTGGCAGTTTCTATTCCCAAACAACAGAACGCTAAGACCACCGAGCAGTTCAGGAGCATAGCCCTACTGAATGTGGAGGGAAAAGTCTTCTTTTCTGTGATGGCGAGAAGAATGACTACCTACCTCACGGAGAACAGCTACATTGACACCAGCTGCCAGAAAGCCGGGGTTCCAGGTTTTCCTGGTTGCGTGGAGCATGCTTCTATGATTTGGGAACAGATCCAGACCACTAAGAGGGAGAAGAAAGATCTGCACATCATATGGTTAGATCTAGCCAATGCCTATGGGTCAGTGCCACACCTGCTCGTAGACTATGCCATGGAATTCTTCTACATCCCAGATAACATCAGGACCATGATCAAGATCTACTTCCAGGACATGCACATGTGCTTTGCACTGAAGAAGGTGACCACTGGCTGGCAACAACTGGGATGGGATGCTCAATTTCCCCCATCCTCTTTGTGGCAGCTTTCGAGGTCATCCTGATCGGGGCAAGGCAGGTGGTGGGTGGTGTCCGGCTGCCCGTAGGCCAGAGGCTCCCGCCCCTAAGGAGCTATATGGACGACATCACCTGCCTGCTACGAACCGCCCCATGCACATCAAGGCTACTTAAGAGGCTGGATGAGCTGATCACCTGGGCCAGGATGAAGTTCAAGCCTCAGAAGTCAAAGAGCCTCTCAATGCGAAAGGGGAAGAGGAACGACAGAGTCACTTTCACCATCAGCGGAGAAGACATCCAACGCATCGTGGATCAGCCCATCCGAAGCCTGGGAAGACTATATACACCTGATCTCTCAGACAAGGACATGGGAAAAATCATCCTCCAGCAGCTTTCGGAGGGCCTGTCCAAGATCGATGCAGGCCAGCTACCTGGGAAGTACAAGGTGTGGTGTTACCACTTCACCCTGTACCCAAGGATGATGTGGCCTCTGAAGCTGTGTGAAGTCACGTCATCAGCCGTAAGCCGGATGGAAGCAAAAGCCAACTCTTTCATCCGAAAATGGCTTGGCCTGCCACGGTGCTTCTCAGCTGCTGGCCTGTATGGATGGAACTCACTCCAGCTACCCCTGAAATCCATCACCCTGGGCTACAGGCAGGAGAAGACAAGACTGGTGATGGAGCTAAGGGACTCCTCCGACAGGGCGGTGGCGGATGCAAAGGCCAGAGTCGAGACTGGAAGGAAGTGGAGGGCAAAGGAGGAAGTCCAGAAGGCGATGGGGAGACTGCAACATCAAGAAGTCGTGGGCATGGTCCAGACAGGCCGGGCAGGCCTTGGATGGAGTGATCCACCCATCCTATGGTCCAAGGCAGGCAGGAAAGAGAGGAAGGACCTTGTTGTTGCTGAGGTCACCAGGATTGAACAGGAGGAGCTCAGAGTAAGGTCTGTGGCACAGGGGCAGCAGGGGAGGTGGACAACTTGGGAGGGTGTCTCGAACCGAGCAATCAGCTGGGCAGATTTCTGGAAACTGCCACAGGCTCGGCTCAGTTTCCTCATCAGGGCAACATATGACACCCTCCCAAGCCCAAAAAAACTCCACCAATGGCTTGGCACAGAGCAATCCTGCGACCTCTGCGGGACCATCAATGCCTCACTCCAGCACGTTCTGTCAGGCTGCAAAATGGCGCTGACACAGGGTCGGCTCAGATGGCGGCACGACCAAGTGCTCAGCAGGCTGGCAGAGGTGCTGGAGAAAAGTCGGCAGGAGGCAAACAAACAGAGTTCAGCAGAAAACCAATGCAGGATCCACTTCCTAAGGCAGGGGGAACCTGCGACACATTCCAGCAAGAGAACACCCGCCAAGCTATTAACACCAGGGGCGGCGTGGAAGATGGAAGTGAACCTGGGTAGGCAGCTCCAGTTCCCACAGGAGATATGCAGCACCACCTTAAGACCAAATGTGGTGCTGTGGTCATCTGCTGGTGTCGGTCCACTCTGTTTCCTGAGATCCAGGGTCAACCCAGCCGTCTACCAGCAAGTTTTAGAGCACTTCATGCTTCCTGCTGCTGACCTGCTCTATGGAGATGGAGATTTCAAGTTCCAACAGGACTTGGCGCCTGCACACAGCGCAAAATCTACCCGTGCCTGGTTTACGGACCATGGTATTTCTGTTCTAAATTGGCCCGCCAACTCGCCTGACCTTAGCCCCATAGAAAATCTGTGGGGTATTGTGAAAAGGAAGATGCAGAATGCCAGACCCAAAAACGCAGAAGAGTTGAAGGCCACTATCAGAGCAACCTGGGCTCTCATAACACCTGAGCAGTGCCAGAAACTCATCGACTCCATGCCACGCCGCATTAACGCAGTAATTGAGGCAAAAGGAGCTCCAACCAAGTATTGAGTATTGTACATGCTCATATTTTTCATTTTCATACTTTTCAGTTGGCCAACATTTCTAAAAATCCCTTTTTTGTATTAGCCTTAAGTAATATTCTAATTTTGTGACACACGGAATTTTGGATTTTCATTTGTTGCCACTTCAAATCATCAAAATTAAATGAAATAAACATTTGAATGCATCAGTCTGTGTGCAATGAATAAATATAATGTACAAGTTACACCTTTTGAATGCAATTACTGAAATAAATCAAGTTTTTCAAAATATTCTAATTTACTGGCTTTTACCTGTATATATATATATATATATATATATATATATATATATATATATATATATATATATATATATATATATACAGCCCGACCCCGGCCAAATTGTTTTAACCCAATGCGGCCCCCGGGTCAAAAAGTTTGGGGACCCCTGGTCTATCCTATCCTATCCTAATGTAGAGGATGCTAGTTCCTCTGTAATTTACAAAATAAGACCCCGTTTCATAGCTTTCTGGAAATGTGGCCCCCAAAACATTTTAGCTGGCGTACTTGTTGTGGGTGTAGGCGCGCTTGGGTGCGGGATGGTCCGCTCAGTGTTTCATGGTGGTAAATCGTTCGTACCGTCTCATCTCACACCCTGCTGGACAGCACGGTCTGCACTACCCTGATAACACGCGCGCACACACTCGCACACACACACACACACACACACACACACGCACACGCACACACACACACACACACACACACACACACACACACACACACACACACACACACACACACACACACACACACACACTGGATGTACATGCACATTCAGCAGTGAGTGTTATCATAGTTGTGTGAGCCATATCTGGAGCAGGTTAAGTACTTGACGATGACTGACATCTGCGATGGGAAACTGACCAGCCGCCACCATTCAGCCTCCAAGAACTACACAACACAACAATTCCCCTTCTCCTGTTGCTCAATTTGGTTCAACAGCAGGCTTTGCAAATGGGGACTAATTAAAAAACACAAATTTAAAGCCCTAAAAAAAGTTGTGATTTGGAAGCTATCTAAATTTAATTATTGTCTTTGCGCTAAGTTTTTGAACATTGCTGGAGCTCTGCAGTAAATCTGCATTTCCCCTCCTTTTTTGGCGCTTTAATGTGTAGAGTGCCTTTTCATTTTGCATGATGCGCACAACATGTCATTAACTATGAATCAGGGAGCCGCATTGCGGAACACAAACATGGAACAATCTGAGTGACGTTAATCCAAGCTGACAAATGATTCAAACAAAAAAATAATAAAGGCCTTTGAGCACACCCACGATAGCACTGCATTGAGTGCAACAAAATAGATACAATTAGTTACTAGTTGGATATTTCTGAGATGTAAAAAAAAAAGGGGGTTATTTTAGTTTAAAAATCTTCTACTTTTTTCCCTATATTTAGTTGGAATAATTTCAATATTGAATAATGTGTCAGGCAGCTGCAGAGGCCTTGGCAGAGACGCAGATGTGAAAATAAACTAATACAATTAATGAGGCTGCATGTGTATAGTTTATCTAGGTTACAGGCTATTTGCCTGTTTATTTTGGCACCATCAGCAACATATCCAGATACACCCAAACAGAACCAAAAGGATGATACTAAAATACTTGCATGGTCTCTGCTAAAAAAATGTTTTTAGGAGGGCTATTACAAATAAAGAGTAAAGTCATGTGATTAATCACAAAAACTAGTGCATTTGTAATGTATATACACAGATTATTCACACAATTTATGAAAAAAATGACTGAATTTGCACATTTGATTAAATAAATGGCAGAACCCTGAAATGAAGCTATCCTCTGAGTGCACAATTAATATTCATACATTACATGTGGTGTTCCACAGCGGTCAGCAATGAGTCCAACTCCAAAATGTGTTAATCATGTACATCAATGACATGTGTACAGGTTTCAGATACTTTAAAGTTTGTGGTTTTCACTGGTGACACACATCTTATATGCAGAAGCTCTTGGAAGTAGTAACAAGTAAGGTTGGAAAATTGTCGTTTGTGTGACAATCGGTCACTTAATTTCTGTTTGTTTCCTTGTTTTTGTATTACTTCCTGTCAGTGCTCTTATTTTGTTAAATTTCCTGTTTGTTCCGCGGAGCACTGTTTTCTCCTCACCTGCCGTTGATTGGCAGCCGGTCCACACCTGCTGCCAATCAGCATATGTCTATTTATGTTTTCTCTCGAGCACTCCTCAGTGCTCGAAGATAAACCCTATATGTTTGGAACCTTTATGCACGACTGCTTTATTTTCTGTTTATGATAATTAAAATCATCTTACCTGCTCATCCTCCTCCTGGTTCTTGCATCTTGGGGTCACACAAACGGCAGCCATGCGAGTTCTTCTCAGTTTGCTCACCAACACAGGCTAAACTACGAACAATGTCACATATAAAACAAAAGGATGATATTAAAATACTTGCATGGTCTCCGCTAAAAAAATGTTAAAAGGAGTTAACTCATGTGATTAATCACAAAAAATAGTGCATTAATCATGTATATGCACAGATTATTCAAACAATTTATTGTGAGCCTATGGGTTGTTACCTAAAATACAGTAAGTGATCAGGTCGATGCATACGTCAGTACAAAGATGACTCTGACTGGTGGCACCTTTTGCATCTTGCTGACTGGACTTAATGACATAAAACTGTTAGCAAGTTTTGGGCAAATACATGTAGCACATTCAAGTATAGCACAACATTTAAAATATGTTCCTGGATGACAATTAAAAAATACAATTGCATTTGTGTCCAAATATTATTATTTTATCATCATTTATTTTTGTATTTCATTCATTAAAATCAAACAAAGAGACAGAAATGAACATACCATTAAAGAAAATTATGAATGAAAAGGAGCAGAGAGCAGTTAAAAACTTATATCACTAGTGGGAATTGGGGGCAAATTTAACTTACCTGCTCAGTGGCCTTGTGGTCAGAGCAGGGGTAGGGAACCCATGGCTCTAGAGGCAGATGTGGCTCTTTTGATGACTGCATCTGGCTCTCAGATAAATCTTAGCTGACATTGCTTAACACGATAAGTAATGAATAATTCCGCTGGTAATCACAGTGTTAAAAATAACGTTTAAATTATAAAACATTCTCATGCATTTTAATCCATCCATCTGTTTTCTATCGCACCTGTTCAAGAAGTCGCATTAATGGTAAGAAGTATTTTATTTATTATTGGTTAGCTGTAGAATAACAATGGTATTAAAAACAATAAGAGACTTATTATACTCTAAAAATGTTGGTCTTACTTAAAAATGCACGCATTTAGTTGTATTCAGTGTTAAAAAATATTATATGGCTCTCACGGAAATACATTTTGAAATATTTGGCTTTCACGGCTCTCTCAGCCAAAAAGGTTCCCGACCCCTGGGTCAGAGGGTCCACCCTGAGACTAGAAGGTCGTGAGTTCAAACCTCAGCCGAGTCATACCAAAGACTATAAAAATGGGATCCATTACCTCCCTGCTTGGCACTCAGCATCAACGGTTGGAATTGGGGGTTAAATCACCAAAATAATTCCCAAGCGCAGCCACCGCTGCTGCTCACTGCTCCCCTCACCTCCCAGGGGGTGAACATGGGGATGGGTCAAATGCAGAGCATAATTTCACCACACCTAGTGTGTGTGTTTGACTATCGTTGGGAGTTGGGACTTTAATTTTTTTTAACTTTAGTGCAGGAGACAACAAAGCCATATTTTCCTTTCACAACAAATAAACCAAGATATTATTTTACTCTGTCATATCTTTTCATCAGCATGATTTTTACATTATTTTTTACATATAGAAATAGTTTTAACATTGTTTTTTCCGTTGTCAAGCCTGTTCCAAAAACCAACACCGTTTCTTTCCATTGTCACTGTTCTAAAACTAGATTTAAAAAAAAAAACAAAAACAGTTCCTTTCAGATTACAAGTACTTTCTCTTTTTACACATCTGTTTTGAATGTTGTTTGGTAGAATTTGTTTATGTTCTTTTAGGATATTGTATTCTACCAGTCCATTAAAATTCAATAGGTTTGAATATTGTATGCATTTCCACTAATGATTTTTAAGCCTCTCTCCTGCAGAAGAAAGACTGGATTTAAATAAGTTTTACAGGCACTACTCCCCACGTCAATACTGTATGTCAGATACGGAATAATCAGTGAGTTATACAAAATATACAATGCTTTTTGATTTAGCATTTCCTTCACCTTTTGTAAAATAACAATAATTTTAGATACTTTAACCAAGTGGTGTCAAACTCATTTTAGATCGGGGGACACATTGAGAACAATCTACTCCCAAGTGGGCCGGCGGGACTGGTAAAAATAAAGACAACTTCAGATTGTTTTCTTTGTTTAAAAATAGATTAAGCACGTTCTGAAAATGTACAAATCATAATGTTGTTGCGGTTAAAAGTATCTTATATTTATTTGTCGTTATTTATATTTTCTGAATAAATTATGTGATCATGTTCATCAGTCAACTCATTGGTGTTAATTTTCAAGATTAAAAAATTATATCAAAATCAAATTAGAGTATGTTATTTATGTAGTTTGATCATTTTGCTCGACTGATGTACTGATGTGATTTATTTTGTACCTATGTAGCATCATGTACACAGATACAAATAATTGCTATTGCGACATCTACTGGACACATTTAGAACAGTTGTTTCTGTCATTCAAAAATTTCAGGTTAATTTTTATACTTAGCAAGCTCATCTCGCGGGCCAGATAAAAACTGTTCGCGGGCCTGATCCGGCCCTCGGGGCGTAGAGTTTGACACCCCTGCGTTAACCCTTGCATCATTTATATGTGATTTCCATGACAAATTTTCATCAATAATGACACCCGAAAACTTAATATTTGTTGTTCTTTGAATCTCAAGTCCTTTGACATATAATAAGACATCCACACTTTTCCTACTACTACAAAACAATCATAAACTTAGTGTGACTAGTATTTAAGGATAATCTATTAACGTCAAACCATCTTTTAATTTTGATACATTTTTTTGCAGTCACCTCGAACACATCTGTAATATTTTGTCCTGAATAAAATGAATGTTGTCTGTCTATCTGTGTTGGCCCTGCCATGAGGTGGCCACTTGTCCAGGGTGTACCCTGTGCTTTCATATTATCATTTGAAAGTACTAGTTTTTACCATTACGGGTTAAAAACGGATTGAACTTTAACCGCTATGTTTTCTATTTTGTGGTTCTGGTAAAATGTACGCTGCGGGGAAGTCTAATTCCGTTTCTGTAATGGTTGGTACTTTCTGTATCTCAGGGAAGGAGCAAAAAAGGACAAGTTTCTCAAATAGCACACATGACGCATTCAATCCCATCATGCCGTGTTTGTGATGGCAAACTCTCGGCAACCCAGGAGTATTGTTTATTTTGGCGGTGTTGCACTAAAATATGTGAGCTAGATTCAGAGATGAAGCCTGAATTGTATTTAGATGAACTCCAACATCTCCAGTGACTCGTTTAAAAAACTACAGCAGCTTGAGGTGTTCTTTCTAGACAAATGCACGTGAGTGCTTTTTTTTTATGTAAAATATTTTCGCAATCAAATAAACAAAACATCACTCGGCTCCCACAGGCAACAGCTCACCTTTTGGTGCATGCTCTGCATTTAGAGTGTGTGTCTTGACTGCATGTAATTGTTCGCGCTATGACAGTGGTTAGCGGCCAGGGAACGCAGAGCCAAATAACATAAAATAAATGTGAATATTGGTTGATTGAACTGTTATTAATGTCGTCTTTTTAATACTTTTTAGCATTTGCCTGAGTAAAAATTACTGAATTTGCACGTTTGATTAAATAAATGGCAGAACCCTGAAATGAGGCTATCCTCTGAGTGCACAATTAATATTCATACATTACACGTGAATGCATACGCAAAAGTGCAATATATTTATCTGTACAGTAATCTATGTATTTATATCTTCACCTTATTGCTCTTTTATCCTGCACTGCAACGAGCTAATGCAACAAAATGCCGTTCTTATCTGTACTGTAAAGTTCAAATTTGAATGACGATAAAAAGAAAGTGTCTAAGTCAGTGGTTCTTAACCTGGGTTCGATCGAACCCTAGGGGTTCGGTGAGTCGGCCTCAGGGGTTCGGCGGAGGTCAAGACACACCGGACTCATCGTGTAAATAAAAACTTCTCCCTATCAGCGTATTACGGATACGGCAACAGCAGAAGTCAGACTGATTTGCAGGTGTGTAATTTGTTGTGAGTTTATGCACTGTGTTGGTTTTGTTGTTTGAACAAGGTGATGTTCATGCACGGTTCATTTTGTGCACCAGTAAAAAAACATGGTAACACTTTAGTATGGGGAACATATTCACCATTAATTAGTTGCTTATTAACATGCAAATTAGTAACATATTGGCTCTTAACTAGTCATGATTAAGTACTTATTAATGCCTTATTCAGCATGGCCTTATTATAACCCTAACCCTAACCAAATAACTCTAAATTAAGTCTTTGTTACTTAGAATATGTTCCCCTAGTGTCCAAAAAACTCTAAATTAAGTCTTTGTTACCTAGAATATGTTCCCCATACTAAAGTGTTACCAAAAACATATAACTTTGTCTGGAATTTGAAAAAAAACAACATTTTATTTTTCACTAAAGAAGGGTTCGGTGAATGTGCATATGAAACTGTTGGGGTTCGGTTGCAAACTTTATCGTCGATGTTCTCTACTAAATCCTTACAGCAAAAATATGGCAATATCGCGAAATGATCAAGTATGACACACAGAATGGACCTGCTATCCCCGTTTAAATAAGAAAATCGCATTTCAGTAGGCCTTTAATTATAACAAGAAATATGTCAAAATGCTTTTGATCGGTACGAGGAGGAACATAAAATATAAAGGTGTAATGTTTTTTATACAAATTACATTTGGTGAAATGATAACTCGGTTCATTATTGAGAGTATATGTGGATGCAACCATACATGACATATACAGTACAGGCCAAAAGCTTGGACACACCTTCTCCTCATTCAATGTGTTTTCTTTAATTTCATGACTATTTACATTGTAGATTGTCACTGAAGGCATCAAAACTATGAATGAACACATGTGGGGTTATGTACTTATTAACAAACAAAGGTGGAATAACTGAAAACATGTTTTATATTCTAGTTTCTTCAAAATTGCCACCCTTTGCTCTGATTACTGCTTTGTACACACTCTTGGCATTCTCTTCGATGAGCTTCAAGCACACCTGTGAAGTGAAAACCATTTCAGGTGACTACCTCTTGGAGCTCATCGAGAGAATGCCAAGAGTGTGCAAAGCAATAATCAGAGCAAAGGTGGCTATTTTGAAGAAACTAGAATATATAACATGTTTTTAGTTATTTCACCTTTGTTTGTTAATAAGTACATAACCCCACATGTGTTCATTCATAGTTTTGATGCCTTCAGTGACAATCTACAATGTAAATAGTCATGAAAATAAAGAAAACACATCGAAGGAGAAGGTGTGTCCAAACTTTTGGCCTGTACTGTATATTGTAATAATATATTGTTATATATCAGGTGATTATGTATTGTATTGTTGACCGAGAATTAGATTATTATATCTGAGGCAGGACAATATACAATTGTATATCCTTTTTTTAATTTGCTTTAAAAATGTCTAATGATTTTTACATGTTATGATATTTTACTAGAGATGCTGTTAAATTGAGTAGATGAAGAGTATTTTGGTTTGATGTGTCTGGAAAAGGTAAGAATCCTTCATAAACCGGGTTCAATGGCAGGTGCCCGTGTCTGTTTGTCAGCATGTTGCAGAAACATTTGTTTTATATCATGACTTTCTACAGCCTTTGTAATGTCTTTAATGTCAGTGTGACAGTTGTATTCTTCCTAATCGAATCTGATATAACCTGCAGAGAGGCACTGGGGCAGTGGGGCTTAAATGACAGAAAAGTAACAAAGTAACAGAGCTTCACCCGGGGAAGGATAGGTAAGACAAGGTAAGACCACAACTGGTTTCCTGTTTTACAAAAAACTATGAAAAGGGATTGTATTGTATTTATTTGTATTGTAAGTATTTATTTTGGACATGTTTGATAACAAAAAAGAAGAGGAAATAACAAAACGACGTCAACAAGGAGTAATGAAAAGATACTGGTAACAATATAGCGATGTGTTTCGAACATGCAGAGTTACAATCTTTCCTGTTTTCCTAGGATAGGCTCCAGCCCCCCACCACCCTGAAAGGGACAAGTGGTAGAAAATGGATGGATTCTGTACATATACAAGTACATTTGCATAGGTACACTCATGCACATAATCACGTTTCATCAAACATATATTAACGTTGTTGCCCTAGGGTAAACTGGGTATAACACATGGCACACGGACAAAGCTTAACCTATTGTTACTATAACAATCTACAAGGTTAATGTAAGTTGCTTCTCTTTCTCCCCCTCCATTTTTCTGCATTTTTTCGTATCTCATGTTATCATTACGTATTTGTATTGTTGCATTTGAACAACTGTATTGTTGATAATAAAGGTAAAGTATTGGTATTGTTCATTATCAATAGCGCTATTTCTATTGGTATTTGTATTGCTCCATTTGTAGTGTAATAATGCTCATTGTCATTTCTGTATTTTTTCTTTTTTTTTTCTTTTCGCTAACTGCTTAT
This sequence comes from Nerophis lumbriciformis, assembly GCF_033978685.3. NCBI lineage: Eukaryota > Metazoa > Chordata > Actinopteri > Syngnathiformes > Syngnathidae > Nerophis > Nerophis lumbriciformis. The sequence goes on from NC_084551.2 coordinate 20,847,504, forward strand.
TTGCTATTACTTTCACCATCATATTTGTACATGTCGTATTTGCTGATGTTGCTCTATTGTTGTTGTTGTTGTTGTTGTGTTTGCTGTTGTTGTTTTTGTCTCTCTGTCTAATCCCCCTCTTGTCCCCACAATTTCCCCCTCTGTCTTCTTTTTTTTCTCTTTGTATCCCCTCCTGCTCCGGCCCGGCTGCACCGAATGATATTATAAATACATTTAATAAAGTCAAATACAAATAAGGCAACAAGAGAAGTATCCTACACTTCTCTTTTGTAAAGTAAATCTGAACAGCTGACATGGGCATCTACATCAACTATATGATTTGCCTGAGAAGCTGGACAGGACAAAAAATAAATAAATAAAGACAATGGATGGATGGATGGACGTCCAAAGTTAACGGTTTACTATTCTAACATGTCCAAAAAGGAGTAGGAAGAAGCAAAGCTTATTTAACCCTGCCCCTTTTTTCGTCTAAAAATAATTTGTTCAGTAGATTTTGTTTAGTCGTAACAATTACTTGTTAAGAAATATTTGTCAACATTGATTGTTCTCTTCTTTTTCTTGTTATCCTTCTGATGAGAAATCTGTATTACTCTAAAGCAGGGGTGTCAAACGTACGGCCCGCGAACAGGTTTTATCCTGCCCGCGGGATGAGTTTGCTAAGTATAAAAATTAACCTGAAATTTTTGGGTGAAAGAAACTGCTGTTCTAAATGTGTCCACTGGATGTCGCAATAGCAATTCTTTGTATCTTTGTAGATGATGCTACATATGTACAAAATAAACCACATGATGTTAGTACATGAGCAAATTACATAAATAACATACTGTAATTTGATTTTGTTATAATTTTTTTATCTTGATAGATTGAAAATTAACTGACTGATGAACATTATCGCATATTTTTTTCAGAAAATATAAATAACGACAAATAAAGATAGAATACTATTAACTGCAACATTTAAGTGTAAAAAAAAAACCCAACAACATTATGATTTGCCCACACACATTAGAGACTGTGATAACTATCCACTTTAATTTAAAAAAAAACTTAAACACTGGCTAAAAATAAATTAGACATGCATCCATTAAACCATTAAACACTGTTTTCAGACTCCAGCCCGTTCCAGTGGGCTTATGGCCAGCGTATTTGAAGCTATGAGTGAATTGTATGTCCTGGTCTATTGTCTTGTGTATTGCAACTGCTTGTCTGTTTTATGATGTCTTATTTATTTGGTTCTTATTTCTGTCATCGGGGTTTTAAAGTATTATGTGTCTCACTGTGTTATTTTAGAAACCTGCTGTTATGTGTGTACAGGGGAAGAAGACGGCACAGACAACAGGGACGTCGTTTAGCTCTATATTTAATAATATATATACACAATACATATAAATCGGGAATGAAGTGTGTGAACTAATCCAAATAGGGTGTGTATGTGTGTGACTATGTGTAGCAATTATCTGATGAGTGTTACCGGTAGTGTAGAGCGAGACGCGGAAGTCCAAGAGGGGCAAGGCCGGCTCAGATTTCCGTGAGCAGACGTGAGGTCGAGGGGAGGAGAGAGGTTTCAAAGTCCGTCTCCAGACGGAAGGTTGAGATACAAGAGGCAGCCAGGGAAGCAGAGGGAATACGGGGAGACGAGACACACAGCTCATGACGCGGGAACGGATGTACGCTGTTGGAAGGCGACAAGGAGGACACGAGACAAATGAACACGACGGGGGAGAAAACACAGAGAGAGGAATAGTGCATAGAGCTTGCTAGGTTCGGCTTACTGTACAGGACTGCTCGCTACGTTCTGGCCCGGGATAGCAGGTTGTGCTGGTTTAAGAAGGCAGGTCTTCTCATCGGCGACAGGTGCATTGATTGCTGGCGATTTATTGCAGCTGCTTGCTGCAGCTGGAGTGGCGCCCAGATGAATGCGCACTGGTGTGCGCCCGGGCCGTGACACCTGCCTTGGGACTACGACTGAAAATGAGCATTTATGCTAAGTCCGGCGCGTAATGTGCACTGTCCCAATTAAATAAATGAAATACGAATACGATTTGTACAATTTCAGAATGTGCTTGTTCTTGTCAGGCTTGTCCCTGACAGTTTGGTTAAGTTTTAGTTTTTCCTCTGTTTGTTTTATTTCCTGTCAGCATTCTTATTTTGGTTCAGTTTCCTGCTATTTATACCTGCCCTGCCCTCCAGTCACTGCTGGATTATTGTCAGTAATACTTGTAGCTCTTACCTGTTACTTGTCTCTGTTCCTGTATGCCGTGGACTGCTTTCTGTCTTTTTGTTCCTAGTTCCTGATTGCTGGATCCTGTTTCCCGTTTTCCAGTTTGGCGTTCCTGGTTTGTGTCTTTTCTTTATTTTTACTTTTGGACATTAAATAATGTTTTCCCGCTCAATGCCTATCGTCATCTCTGCATCTTGGGGTTCGTCACCAACACAATGTGACAGTTTTTTTTTAAACAAAAAAAAAACAATCTGAAGTTGTCTTTATTTTTAAGTTATCGTGCCGTGATTTTACCAGTCCGGCTCACTTGGGAGTAGATTTTTTTCTCAATGTGGCCCCCCCGATCTAAAATGAGTTTGACACCCCTGCTCTAAAGTGAGTAGGTAGTGCCTCACAAAACCACAGCACTCACTGTCACACCAATCTGGTGACTTTATCCAGAGCGAAACACTGCACATTCATATTCACTGATGATGAGTTGTTCAATTATTCTAAATAAAAAAAATAGCAAACTTATATATTTTAGGGTCTCCCGAGAAGTGCCCCACCTGCCAATATTTGTTTTTTCTATTCCCTCTGTTTTTATTGTCTAACTACCGCGGGCCAAATGATCACAGCGACTAATAACACTGCTGCTTCGGCAGATTAACATTCAGAAGAGGTTTTATGATACGCCTCCCCACAATTTTAGTCTCTTTCTCTATCCTCGATCCGTACACCCCACCACCACCACCACACCCCGACCCGTTGCTATATCACACCCTTCATTATCACCGTCCACTCCACCAGAGAGCAAAGGAGGAGGAGAAGCCGGAGTTGGGGGCTGGGAAGATGGGAAAGGTGACAGAGGGAGAGAGATACGGCGGGATAGAGGACTGGAGAGAGAGCGAGAGAGAGAGAGGTACAGAGAGTTCTTGCTATCTGCTGAAATATTCATGTTGGTGCCAGCAGCTTTTCCATTCCCCACTCAGCAGGGGGCTTCTGTTTGATACATCTCTCTCTCTCTCTTTGCTTGGCCTCAGCCTCCCCCGCCCCATCCTTACGTTCCCCCAGTAACTAGTAAGGTTAGTAAATGCTCATATCGAGATGGAGGCACTCTCTCGCTCTATTGCCAGCTTGTCAAAGCAGTGCCGCCTCTTAATTGGACTTAACACTTTGTTTTGAGAAAAAAAAAAAATTAAATCTTCTGGCAATTTCTTTAGATGCAAAATACACTGGCTGTGTTTTGCCTTACCAACAACTTACTGAAGTATATTATGAACATGTATTAACTCTGCAACTACCTTTAACAAAACAATCAATATCTTAATGATGATTTAGTTAACAAATATTCAGATGTATGGTTGTCCCTTGCTAAATTGCGCTTCAAATATTGCTGTTTCACCAGGTCTCTGATTTTCTGGGAATATTAGTTGTTGTTTTTTAAAGCATGTTCTTCCATTTTTAGTTTTCCAAAATAAGCATTTTCATAAAAATGACTAAATAAACTAAAAAGATAATCCTCACTCATCCATGCGGACTGGACACTGGCCGAAAGTTGGTGGGCGGCCAAGGGTGGAGTCAGCTATCTTGGTTGCTTTGTTGGGTCTGCTCCTGTCTCTGGCCATGCTCCCCCCTCCCCAGCAGACGATGGCGTGGAACACCGCAGAGGCCACCACAGTGTATACGTTTTTGTTGTTGTTGTTGTTGTTGTTGTTTTACGTTTGTGGCTGTGTGTAGAAAAGGCTAGTTGCATCGGATCTGCTTTTTTAATGTCTTTAATGTCCTTTGTGTTCTTTTATGGACGGATGTGTCTTTCTTACACACATGCTTATGTGTGCCATGGCTATGAGTTTTTTTCCCCCTTGGCCTCTCCAGGGTCCCAGGCTTAGACTGATTTTTTTTTCTCACCCCAGCGTTTACCTGTTTCTCACCTTCTTTGTAAGGGCCGTCGGAAGTTGGCAGACCCGTCAGCGATCCTGTTCTGTCTCCCTGTAATATTTGTCTGATCTTGAATGGAATTGTGCTGAAAATCTTAATTTCCCCTCGAGGTTTATTAAAGTATTTCTGATTCTGATTCTGATGAATACTACAGTGGTATTGGCCAATAGAGGAGAACAAACCAATCAGAGGGCGCTGCTCAGTATCGTGGCCACTGATTGGCTCAGCCTCACTCAGCGTTACTAGATTCTGTTTTGGAGTGAGTGAATGTGAATGTGAATGTTGTTAATCTGTGTTGGCCCTGTGATTAGATGGCGATTGTCCAGGGTGTACCCTACTTTTCCCCCGAATGCAGCTGGGATAGGCTCCAGCCGCGCCCCGCGACTCTGAGAGTGACAAGTGGTAGAAATTGGTTGGATTAAAAGAGTGTAAAGGTGGCTGAAGGGTGTTATTACATGTCATGTCATTATGTCTCATAATGGATGGATGGAAAGGTAATGTTAAATCATTATAAATCATTATAAATATATCAATATAAATATTTGTTGATCCTTTAGCTATTAAAATCTATTATTTCAATGTAATCTTTTCTATTTCGCGGAAATTCATTCATTGCGGTCATGACCGGAACTGATTAAAAGCAATAAACAAGGGATGACTGTACTGGAATGAAGTACAATCCTTTACATGACAAAGACAGAGTAAATGTGGGTGGGAAATTACAGTTTACTGTATATATATATATATATATATATATATATATATATATACCGTATTTTCCGCACTATAAGGCGCACCTAAAAACCACAAATTTTCTGAAAAGCTGACAGTGCGCCTTATAACCCGGTGCGCTTTATATATGGATAAATATTAAGATTCATTTTCATAAAGTTTCGGTCTCGCAACTTCGGTAAACAGCCGCCATCTTTTTTCCCGGTAGAACAGGAAGCGCTTCTTCTTCTACGCAAGCAACCGCCAAGGTAAGCACCCGCCCCCATAGAACAGGAAGCGCTTCTTCTTCTACTGTAAGCAACCACCCGCCCGCGTAGAAGAAGAAAAAGCGCGCGGATATTACCGTACGTTTCATTTCCTTTGTGTGTTTACATCTGTAAAGACCACAAAATGGCTCCTACTAAGCGACAGGGATCCGGTTCATGAAAAGACGCAATCTCTCCATCCGCACACGGATTACTATTTCACAGCAACTGATATTCCTGTGAACCGCACTGTGGATACAACGGGAGCACGTACGGTGAATATTCGCACCACAGGGAATGAGAAGTCATCCTTCACTGTGGTTCTAGCTTGCCATGCTAATGGCCAGAAACTTCCACCCATGGTGATATTCAAAAGGAAGACCTTGCCAAAAGAGACCTTTCCAGCCGGCGTCATCATAAAAGCTAACTCGAAGGGATGGATGAAGAAAAGATGAGCGAGTGGTTAAGGTAAGTTTAAGTTTACGCGAAGAGGCCGGGTGGCTTTTTTCAGCAGCTCCGTCCATGTTGATATACGATTCCATGCGCGCCCACATCACGCTGGTTTTAATATATTATTAAAGTTTGACTGACCTATCTGACTGTTTTTTTGACATTCCTTTAGCGCAGTTAGATGCGGCTTACAACACGGGGCGGCTTATAGGTGGACAAAGTTTTGAAATATGCCGTTCATTGAAGGCGCGGCTTATAACCCAGGGCGCCTTATGGTGCGGAAAATACGGTATATATATATATATATATGTGTGTGTATATATATATATATATATATATATATATATATTTATATATATATATATATATATATATATATATGTGTATATATATATATATATATATATATATATATATGTGTATATATATATATGAGAAATACTTTTACTTGTATTTTAACAGAGTGAAAAAAATAAAAAATAATAAATAATAAATAAATTAAAAAGGGTGTCCTGATCCAATTTTGATATCAAATGTCAGTCCTATATCCGCAAATAAAAACCAAGTATCAGATTATATTGGCTTTTATCTACAATCTTTAATGTAAGCTCAGGTACAAGCAGTCCTACAGTGTGTTTACTTATGCAAAGCTGCAGCCAGTTAACATCTAAAGGCCTCCAATAAACACACAAGGTTGGTCTTCTCTTGTATTTTAGTGAATCGTTTACAAAAGGTATACATGGTTGGCTAAAGGCTATTCGGAGCTAGCAGCTACACAACAGCTAAGCACACAATAGCACACACGCTAGGCATACGTATAAATTCATTCATGTATACTTGAAGACTTCAGATGCAAAATCCGATACCTTCAATGTCCTTGTTTGGAGTGAATCAATGTTTTATTTGCAAAGCTTTTCATGAAACAGCCATCCTGCAGATGTGGGTTGCAATTGCATTGTGTCTAACAACCAAAATTATAGTTTCAATTGGAAAAATGCACATTTATTACAAACATTTTATTTTTTAAATGTTTTACAAATTTTGCAGGATAAAATGATAACTCCAAACAATGTTTCTTTGCAAAAACAGACTAATCCTATATAATGCCTGCCTGGCCCTAAACAATTTGTGAAACAGGTCAGTTTATTTTCCAGAGGAATGATTACTCCAGCACTGTAATTAATTAATTGCATCCAAAAAAAACCCACCTTTTTTGGGTGATCCCTGGGCAGGGGTGAGTTAAATTGGACGCTGAATCATGACATCATTACATTGACAGCTGCATCACAAGACAACAACAGCAGAGTAAACACACAATTCAGGTAGTCATTGGAGAGAGTAGTGGTAGTATCCTGTGCATTATGTACACAGGCAATAGACAACATTTTTCGTATCGTACTGTGCCAACTTTTCTTGCTCTCACAGACTGCTCAGGATTATCAAGACAGTGTCTCTTTCTGCACCCATGAGGTGACACTCACTGATTTTTATCAAAGTTGCTCATTGTTGATTCTTTAATTTCGTTACAATCACGGCAAAACAGACATGGAGCAAGCGGACATGAGAACAAATGTTGGATGATGTCATCAAATTTTGATGCACTGATTAGTTCTAATTGATTTGTCGGTTTGTGCCAGACAGAAAGCCGAGCGCATGTCGGTTTCTGAAGCAAAACAGAATATTCAACAGTGAAATGTAAAAGACAAAGTATTCACAGCGCTTCACTTTTTCCACATTTTATGGTACATCTACAGCCTTATTCCAAAATGGAAAAAAATTAATTGTTGTCCTCAAAATTCTACAGACAATACCCCATAATGACAATGTAAACATTATACATTGCAAATGTATATAAAATATTTAAAAAAACAACTAAGAAATCACATGTACATAAGTATTCACAGCCTTTTGTCAATACTTTATTGATGCACTTTTGGCAGCAATTACAGCCTTAGTTCTTTTTGAATGCGACCCCACAAACTTTGGGCGTTTTCGACCTTTCCTCTTTGCAAATTCCTTTGCAGCACCTCTTGAGTTTCATCAGGTTGGATGGGAAGGTTTTCAAACAGGATGTCCTTAATTGAACAATATTGCAGTCTGAAAGACGACATTTGTTAATATAAACAAGTATCAAATAATTATAGTTACATATTACTTACAGATAACACAGTGTCACATTGGAAAGTATCCAGTAACAAATATGTCTGCATCATATAACGACATAAAGTGTCATGAGCTTAATTTAGTGAATGTTGTGGCCACAAGGTGACGCTAAAATAATATTTACTAATAGATGGATGGATAGTCCAATTACCAATACATTCCAGATGTATGGAGCTAAATTGGGGCCAACATTTTGTACTTGAAAACATAACTTTAACACTGAAAAATCAAGTTTTTGTGTTGAATTTAAAAAAATACATCACTGTATTCAAAATAAAAAATAAATGCACACATTTTATTTCAGGTTGACTATAATTATGATTCACTTTGGTAATTATTTTGAATAAATTATTTTTTTTCAACTTTTACTTTCATACATTTTGATATTTGAGGTAGTTTTTTTTCAGAAGAAGTGTGTATCTTGGTTTTATACTCAATTCCTAATAAATGAATAGCTTCACATTACATTCAATGAAAGCAATGTGAGAAAGGACACCTTTTTCTTGCTAAAAAATCAGCTGGAAAGAAGCTTAAAAGGAAATTGAAACAGTAAAAATTAGAATTTTAATCTGAAAACAAAAGCTCAAACCTCAAAATATATGAAAGTGAAAAAGAAAAAGAAAAAATGTATTTAAAACCAGAGTGAATCAAAATTATATTCAATTTGAACACACTAAAGTATTCTTCAAAATATTTGGCCCTATTTTAACTCCGTACAGACAGTTACCAATAAACAGGTTATAGTGTTTTTGAACATCCAACACATCATAATAATAAAAGTATGTTTTGAATTTAATTATGATCTGGAATTGATCTAACAATCCCCTTTTTTTATCGCACCAAGAAAATGCTGAGAAAAGCCCTCAACTTGAGGTATTTTCATTTGGAATTCATCAATTTTTTTGGCAGATCAAACAATTGATATGCACTATATTGCCAAAAGTATTTGGCCAGCCTTCCAAATGATCAGAATCAGGTGTCCTAATCACTTGGCCCGGCCACAGGTGTATAGAATCAAGCACTTAGGCATGGAGAGAAGAATGGGCTGCTCTCAGGAGCTCAGTGATTTCCAGCGTGGAACTGTAATAGGATGCCACCTGTGCAACAAATCCAGTCGTGCAATTTCCTCGCTCCTAAATATTCCAAAGTCAACTGTCGGCTTTATTATAAGAAAATGAAAGAGTTTGGGAACAACAGCAACTCAGCCACGTAGTGGTAGGACACATAAAACTGACTGAGAGGGGTCAGCGGATGCTGAAGAGCATAGTGAAAAGAGGTTGCCGACTTTCTGCACAGTCAGTTGCTACAGAGCTCCAAACTTCATGTGACTTTCCAATTAGCCTACGTACAGTATGCAGAGAGCTTCATTGAATTGGTTTCCATGGCCGATCAGCTGCATCTAAGCCATACATCACCAAGTCCAATGCAAAGCGTCGGATGCAGTGGTGTAAAGCACGTCGGCACTGGACTCTAGAGCAGATGAATCACGCTTTTCTATCTGACAATCGGATGGATGAGTCTGGGTTGGGAAGTTGCCAGGAGAACGGTACACTTCGGACTGCATTGTGCCGAGTGTGGAATTTGGTGGAGGAGGAATTATGGTGTTGTGTTTTTTTTTTCAGGAGTTGGGCTTGGCCCCTTAGTTCTAGTGAAAGGAACTTTGAATGCTCCATGATACCAAAACATTTCGGACAATTCCATGCTCCCGGCCTTGTGGGAACAGTTTGGAGTGGGCTCCTTCCTCTTCCAACATGACTGTGCACAAAGCAAGGTCCATAAAGACATGGATGACAGAGTCTGGTGTGGATGAACTCGACTGGCCTGCACAGAGTCCTGACCTGAACCATTTGGGATGAATTAGAACGATTGTAGCTGAGATAGGCTCCAGCGCCCCCCGCGACCCCAAAGGGAATAAGCGGTAGAAAACGGATGGATGGATAGCACAATGACTGAGAGCCAGGCCTTCTCGACCAACATTAGTGTGTGACCTCCACAATGCGCTTTTGGAGGTCGAAAATTCCTATAAACACTCTCCGCAACCTTTTGGACAGCCTTCCCAGAAGAGTTGAAGCTGTAATAGCTGCAAAAGGTGGCCCGACATCATATTGAACCCTATGGGTTAGGAATGGGATGGCACTTCAAGTTCATATGTGAGTCAAGGCAGGTGGCCAAATACTTTTGGTAATATAGTGTATATACTTATAGCCTGTATATAAAACCTTGATGCTTTATAGGCACAATAGACAGACTCTCATAGGCTCAATTGCAAGCATACCTTTGCTTGCATTTATTTACTTGTTAGAATGCATTAAAAAAGAAAAACATGTGTTCCTGTCTTACATAAGGATTGTGAATGATAGGCAAAATTCCCCAAAAAGTGCAATTCCCCTTTAATAGTTAAGTCAGTTATGATTCACTTAATGAGATGAATAATATTTCATTTTCAACAAAGTTTAAGACAATTATCAAAATTGTTCTTCCTTTTACTTTGTAAACACCTTTAGTTGAACTATCCTTTGAACTGGATCATAATAGTACATTGTTTGACTTCTTTGCATAGTAGACATGCTCAAAGGATTGTGAATGATAGGCTAAATCCCCCCCCATGACCCCCCCAAAAAAAGTGCAGTTGCTCTTTAAGAACCTTTTCTATGACTTTAGCTCCAGCCCTTTTCAGTTTGTTTGAGTCAGAGTGGTGTATAAAGAGAGTATGGCCAAGTAAACAACAGGCGCCATGACTGCTACCAAGGACAGGTGTGGCTGTGCCCAGATGCATACAATTGCTGTCGTTTTGACGTTTGTGTTTCTAACAAAATAAACCAAAGTATTGCATCCGTATATAGTTCTAAAAATAATCCCGCTCATAAACTTACAATAAATCATACTTTTATTTTGTTAAAGTATAATTTTACAGGGGCAGCACGGTGGAGGAGGGGTTAGTGCGTCTGCCTCACAATACGAAGGTCCTGCGTGGGTTCCCTCCGGGTACTCCGGCTTCCTCCCACTTCCAAAGACATGCACCTGGGGATAGGTTGATTGGCAACACTAAATTGGCCCTAGTGTGTGAATGTGAGTGTGAATGTTGTCTGTCTATCTGTGTTGGCCCTGCTATGAGGTGGCGACTTGTCCAGGGTGTACCCCGCCTTCCGCCCGATTGTAGCTGAGATAGGCTCCCCGAAGGGAATAAGCGGTGGGAAAATGGATGGATGGATAATTTTACAGCTGCATCTGCTGTTACCGTCTTGCAGTGTTTCGTGACCAGCCGGCACTCTAACATGCACCCGATGGCGCAATAAACTTAAAAAACACACAGAACGACCAAAAAATTGTTCTCGAAAATCTTCATTAGCTTTGGACCGACAATCACGGAGAAATTGTGACTTTTGTGTGACGTATGTGACCTGTGGTGGCTGTCTCTTATGTGTTTGCAATCACTGTAAGTACACTGATTAGGTATTATTCTAACTGATCTTGCCTTTTTGTAACATGGTTAGTGAATAAGTATCCTTTTGTACTTATTTTGTAACTATTTGGTCGCATCGTGGTCGTTCTCCCAAGATGCAGACGGACTCCGGACACAGCGTGCAGGTAGGAAATTATTTATTCTTCATAAATCATGCGGGGGGAAAACAGGAAACCCCAAAAGCGTGCTGATAGCACAGATGGCAAAGCAAAGTAGAGCCTAACGTTGGAAGCTAGCATATAAAACAGGAATCAAAACTATAGAGCCTAGCATCGAAGCTAGCATATAAAGAGGAATCAAAAACTAACCGTCTTACCTGTTGCGTGATGCAAACTAGGAAGCCAGACTGTATGTAGAAAGAAACTGGAATAAATAGCACTCTGATTAGTGCCTGGCAGCAGGTGAGCATCCCAGCCACTAATCAGAGGCAGCTGCAACCAATCAGCACCCATGGAAACCAAGGACACACAAAACAGGGGTGCTGAAACAGAACAAAGGTAGTCAAAACTAACAGACAAAACATGATCCGGGCTACGGATTATAACATATTTCCCCATATTTCTGCACAATAACGCAGATATGGTAACACTACCCAATTGCAATATTTTAGTTTTACTGACATTCACAGATAGTTTTTTTTTTTCAAACCATCTCTTTAATTTGTTAATCTCCTCTGTTGTTATTTGTATCAGCTTCTGTGTGTTCTGTCCTGAACAAAACACAGTTCTCGCATCATGCTTTTAGTAGTGATTGAAACTAACATTTTTACCTAAGGGGAGTTATTTTTCTTGTTGTTATCCTCTCAACGGGCAACATGTATTACTATTGGTTAAAGCACAAGACTTGATAAAGGTTGATAAAAACAAAATTGCAAAGGAATCAGTTCCTCGCCAGCCATGAAACTGCATCAGTGTCTGGTGTGATATTGTGTTTAACAAACTTTTTGCACTGTTACCTTAGACTTTTTTAATCACAGACTATTTGATTTGTGACTCTTTTATTATTCAAAACGGGTCAAACTCACTGCAAAATTATCAACAACAGCATTGATTTTTCAAAAATAATTTTACAGACTGAAGGTTGTCATCAAACCCTCATCAGTGCTCGGGCCCCGGAGCGCCTATGCTCACAACTGTGGACATACTTGCCAACCATCCCGGATTTTCCGGGAGACTCCCGAAATTCAGCGCCTCTCCCGAAAACCTCCCGGGACAAATTTTGTCCAGAAAATCTCCCGTAATTCAGGCCGAGCTGGAGGCCATGCCCCCTCCAGTTCCATGTGGACCTGACCTGTTTTCACGTCCGCTTTCCCACAATATAACCATCATGCCTGCCCAATCACGTTATAACTGTAGAATGATCGAGGGCGAGTTCTTGGTTTCTTATGTGGGTTTATTGTTAGGCAGTTTCATTAACGTCCTCCCAGCGCGGTAACAACACACAACAACAGCAGTCACGTTTTCGTCTACCGTAAAGCAGTTTGTCTGCCGTAAACAGCAATGTTGTGACACTCTTAAACAGGACAATACAGCCATCTACTGTACATGCATATGTGACAATAACATCTAGGGCTTTTTGAGAGTGCAGTGCACAACTGCGCACACAACAAGGAGACGAAGCAGAAGAACAAGGAAGATACAGCCATGGCGACGCCGACGACGAGTAAGATGAAGAAATACGCTTGTAAGTTCCAAGCCGCAGTTGCGATTGTACCTGGATAGCCTACGGGAAGAAGTAGTGGACTACCAAGTGCTTGGCAGTGAAGATCTTCCTCAGGAAGAAAAGATTGACCAGTTTTGGGCCATTCTAGGGAGAGATGGAAGATTCCAGACTCTAGCCCATTTGATGAAAGCACTTCTGTGCGTGCCACACAGCAATGCATCATCAGAGAGGGTGTTCAGCATGGTTAGAAAAATAGTGACGGAGAATAGAACAAGGATGGACAATTCAACCCTTAACTCAACAATGAGTAGATGGGTGTTATGTGTGTGTGTCAATGTGTAAATAAATGAACACTGACATTCAAGTATTTGTTTATATATATATATATATATATATATATATATATATATATATATATATATATATATATATATATATATACAGTATATAAAATCAAATAAATAAATAATATATATATATATATATATACATATATATATATATATATATATATATATACAGTATATAGCTAGAATTCACTGAAAGTCAAGTATTGCTTATATATATATATATATATATATATATATATATATATATATATATATATATATATATATATATATATATATATATATATATATTATATATATATATATATATATATATATATATATATATATATATATATTTAATGAAAGTCAAGTATTTCTTATACCGTATTTTCCGCACCATAAGGCGCCCTGGGTTATAAGCCGCGCCTTCAATGAACGGCATATTTCAAAACTTTGTCCACCTATAAGCCGCCCCGTGTTGTAAGCCGCATCTAACTGCGCTAAAGGAATGTCAAAAAAACAGTCAGATAGGTCAGTCAAACTTTAATAATATATTAAAAACCAGCGTTCTAACAACTCTGTTCACTCCCAAAATGTACGCAAATGTGCAATCACAAACATAGTAAAATTCAAAATAGTGCAGAGCAATAGCAACATAATGTTGCTCGAACGTTAATGTCACAACACACAAAATAAACATAACGCTCACTTTCTGAAGTTATTCTTCATTCATAAATCCCTCGAATTCTTCTCTTTCGGTGTCCGAATTGAAAAGTTGGGCGAATGTGGGATCCAAAATGGCCGGCTCCGTCTCGCTGTCTCCCTGTCTTAGTGAAGGTGTGTTCGCCTTCTGTCATCCATTGTTCCCACGCAGTTAGCAGTCTAGCTTCGAATGCCCTGTTGACACCAATATCTAGCGGCTGGAGGTCTTTTGTCAATCCACCCGGAATGACGGCGAGTATTGAATTAAGCGCGTAAGCGTGTCTCTTAATGTGATGTTATGAGCTAGCAAATATAACTACTACACTACCCAGCATGCAACGATAGTGACGAGCATGCGCGGTAGCCCTGAGAAGCATTGTTGTATGTGCTGGCAGTTAGAATGTGGTTATGAGCACGCTGTGAGTAAACGTTGAGAACTCAGTTAACACGCCTTGTCTGCATTATTTATAATTAGACAGACAACACACTTAATAGGAGCCATTTTGGGGTCTTTACATAAACACACAAATGGAAATGAAACGTCACATATCCCAGCATGCACCGCGCGCTTCTTCTACGGGGAAAAAAGATGGCGGCTGTTTACCGTAGTTGCGAGACCTAAACTTTATGAAAATTAATATTAATATTAACCCATATATAAGGCGCACCGGATTATAAGGCGCACTGTCAGCTTTTGAGAAAATGTGTGGTTTTTAGGTGCGCATATATATATATATGAAATACTTGACCTGGTGAATTCTAGCTGTAAATATACTCCTCCTGAATGAAGGAGTGACAATATTTGAGACGTATTCAGTATGTGGCAGTACGGTTCTCAATCACTCCAAATAAATAACCACAATCATGACAAACACTTTTGTGACAGTGTCTAATTTGAGTTTTACGTGGCAATGAATATATGAAGATGAATCCGAGGCCAAGAAGACCATTCATGGTAAACACTGCGGAGGTTCGGGGGGGAAAAAAAACAGCATTGGCGGTCTTTGAGGGCGAGCATGTGCTTTTTTTTTTTTAGAGCTGATGGTTAAACAGGGAGGGGCTGCTTGTATGATGATTGTAGGTTTGCATACACTGTGCATGTCTGCGTGTGTGTGTGTAACCCGCATGTAGCCTACTCATGTGCTGGGGGATGTGGCAGATGTTTCACAGGCAAGGATTAGTGTGCATGTGTGTGTGCCTTTAAGTGAGTGCATTAAAAATATCTTCACCAGAGCAGGAAACTACATTGGCCAATTACAGTGCTGCATCTGGGCTATCACACATTTATTAATATGTGTGTGTGTGTGTGTGCGTGGGTGTGTGTGTGCGTGTGGGTGTGTTTAGAGGGAATGGAGGGGGTTCATGCAGAGTTTAGGTTATTTACATCGAGGCAAGCAGAGTTGGAATAAATGGAGCAGAGTGTATGCGTCGGTGACAATGATACAAGGCTTTGTGTGAATCTAATCACACACCACAAAGAAGACGAAGCACAGGACAGAAGCAGGGAGCAGGAATTAGAGGGGAGGACAAGTTAATATGAAAGTGAAGGAGACGATGGTTGCAGTGCGAGAGGTTGAGGAGACACTTTCTTAAGCTTTGTCAGTTTGGGCAAAGTTGTGTTCTTCCTGTGCACTCTAACATTATTTCACATTTACAGTCGTGGTCAAAAGTTTACATACACTTGTAAAGAACATAATGTCATGGCTGTCTTGAGTTTCCAATAATTTCTACGACTCTTGTTTTTTTTGTGATAGAGTGATTGGAGCACATACTTGTTGGTCACAAAAAACATTCATGAAGTTTGGTTCTTTTATGAATTTCTTATGGGTCTACTGAAAATGTGACCAAATCCGCTGGGTCAAAAGTATACATACAGCAATGTTACTATTTGGTTACATGTCCCTTGGCAAGTTTCACTGCAATAAGGCACTTTTGGTAGCCACCCACAAGCTTCTGACAAGCTACTGGTTGAATTTGTGACCACTACTCTTGACAAAATTGGTGCAGTTCAGCAAAATTTGTTGGTTTTCTGACATGGACTTGTTTCTTCAGCATTGTCCACACGTTTAAGTCAGGACTTTGGGAAGGCCATTCTAAAACCTTAATTCTTGCCTGATTTAGCCATTCCTTTACCACTTTTGACGTGGTTGGGGTCATTGTCCTGTTGGAACACCCAACTGCGCCCAAAACCCAATCTCCGGGCTGATGATTTTAGATTGCCCTGAAGAATTTAGAGCTAATCCTCCTTTTTCTTTGTCCCATTTACTCTCTGTAAAGCACCAGTTCCATTGGCAGCAAAACAGGCCCCGAGCATCCAACATCCTGGTCACAGCTGTTGTGTCCATGGGCAAGACCCTTTACCCACCTGCTCCCAGTGCCACCCACACCGGTTTATATTAGGGTTGTACGGTATACCGGTATTAGTATAGTACCGCGATACTAATTAATCATTTTCTGTACTATACTGCCTCTGAAAAGTACCAGTCCGCCACCTCCTGCCACAATAAAGAAAGCCCAGCAGCGACTGTACTTCCTAAGAAGGCTGAGAAAATTTGGCATGCCACCCAAAATTCTCAGCAACTTCTATAGAAGTACGGTTGAGAGTTCAATCACGGTCTGGTATGGAAACTGCACTGCTAAGGACAGGAAGGCACTCCAGCGAGTGATTAAAACTGCTCAGTACATATCAGGAGCAGCCTTCCCCTCCTTACAGGACATGTACTCTACCAGGGCCACCAGGAGAGCACACAACATCATAAAGGACAGTACACACTCCCAGCACAGTCTCTTCAGCCTCCTACCATCAGGCAGACGATACAGGAGCCTGAAATCCAGGAAAACGAGACTGACAAACAGTTTCTACCCACAGGCCATCAGGCTTGTGAATGCTAACTTGTGAATGCAACCCCCCCCGTTTTACTTTTATCTTTTTGAACAAAAGACAGCTACCATTACCACCCCCGAAATGTGAACCATCACTGTAGACACTTTTCACTTTTGATCACTAAAGACACTTTAACTGCTGCTGTGACCAAATGTCACCTCCATATTTATACTGTTGACTGTCAATCAGAATGTGCAATAATGTTATGTTACTTACAGTGCCTTGTATATACATTTTTATTTTTATTTTTATTTTAGCTAAGTACCGTGTGACTTGTTGAAGGGTGGACTAGCAAAGTAAGATTTTCTTTGTACGGCAAACTGTCTGTTTAACTGTGCATATGACAATAAACAATTTTGAATCTTGAATCTTGAATCTTGAATATGTTACTGCATATACCATCCATTTTCTACCGCTTGTCCCTTTTGAGGTCGCGGGGGGTGCTGGAGCCTATCTCAGCTGCATTCGAGCGTAAGGCCACCTCATTACAGGGCCAACACAGATAGACAGACAACATTCACACTCACATTCACACACTAGGGACCATTTAGTGTTGCCAATCAACTTATCCCCAGGTGCATGTCTTTGGAGGTGGGAGGAAGCCGGAGTACCCGGAGGGAACCCACGCAGTCACGAGGAGAACATGCAAACTCCACACAGAAAGATCCAGAGCCCGGGGTTGAACTCAGGACTACTCAGGACCTTCGTATTGTGAGGCACATGCACTAACCCCTTTGTTTGCTTACTTACTAATAAAAGACAAGTTGTCTTGTATGTTCATTATTTTATTTAAGGACAAACTTGCAATATACTGTATGTTTAATGTTCCGTAAGATTTTTTGTCAAAATAAAGCCAATAATGCAATTTTTTGTGGTCCCCTTCATTTAGAAAAGTACCAAAATAAAATAATTTTAGTACCGGTACCGGTACCAACATATTGGTAATAGGAGAACACTAGTTTATATGTAAGTTAAAGATGTAGATAATGGGTTTCACCATGTAAAGCTTTTAGTCACTAGAGAAATTTCAAGCCGGTGTTCTGACAAGACATGCAACCTCCTGGAATTCATGCAACTCCTGCATGTGTGTAACAAGGAATACAGAACTGTAATTGTGTCTCCCTGAGCGTGCATTCATTTTGAAGGAATCTTTCACGCCTGTACAATCTTCTGCCAAGTAAACACTGGGAGATAGGGGTGCTTGATATCGACAATATACAATATCAATTATATCGATTTGGGTGACGATGGAGCTTTTGAATATTGTTTTTGTTAACAAACTTAACAAATAAGTTCCTGGACACGTCAGGACTTTAGGTGTGAAAACAAATTGATTTAAATTAGAGCCAATAGACTTAGTTATTTTGCACTATTGCCTTTATTTTGTTCAAAATAGTGTATGTAATAAAAAGGAATAAGAAAATATTGCAAATATCCTTTCAATATTGTTATACCGCCATCCTGGGTTTTTGTCTGAATATAATTGTGCTCAAAAAATTAATCAGTCAATGATGTTGAAAATGTTAAGAATCAGTAGCAGATGTTGACATAACTGTGTTACAACATCAAGTAACCAACGATAAACCGTAAATCATCAAGGAGAATAATAATACTTTTGTGAACATAATACAACTGGAAATGTCACACAATATGATAAATATGAGCCTTTGTAACCTGTTTTAATAATACTTCTATTATCTTTTACATACCAAATAATATATTGTGATGTATATCGTTATCGCGAGAGGCTGCAATGTATATCGCAATATGGATTTTAGGCCATATTGTCCAACCATACTGGGACACAGATGTGGGGAAAAAAAGGCAAATATCGGCCCCTGATCCGATCCCATGATCACATTGGCACATCTCTCGTCATCTACTGAGTTCAATATTTGAAATCATTTGTGTTGTATACCTTCTTTATCAAAGCACTGTCATCTATTTTGCAGTAATATTCAATAAAAAAATTAAAAAAACGCATGCGATTCTTTGTTTGAACACAGGATTTTGGGAATTATGTGTATGCGAGCGAACTGACTACTTTATTTGCTGTAAAATAAGTGAGACAGCATTTGGCAATATTTTGGTGAAAACGAAAGTGTTGTGTTTACTGAGAGGGGGTGACGGCAAACAGACACCAGGGGGCGGTATATACAATTATTTATTATATATATATAGTCAACATATATATATATATAAATAATAATAAACAATATTACTAAACTAAGGAAATGGAGTGTGAACTAGAATACAAAAGGGAATGGTGTAAGACTATGTGTAGAATTTAACTGAAGTGAGTGTTACCAACGTGTTGAACGAGATACGCGGAAGTCCAGGGGGCAGGCAGCTGATCCGGGGCGAGAGCGAGGCGTCAGAATCCAGGGGCGAGCAAGAGGTCGAGGAACGAAGGAAGCAGTCGGAGTCCAGAGGGAGATCCAGGGGAAATTGAGACGCAGGCGACGGAGGGTACTGCGGGGACACGGGAGAAGACAAGGGACAAATCAAGGCACGGAGAGGAAACACGAATATAGTAAGAGCGCATAAGGCTTACGGTACACCATGAGAAAGCTAAGTTCCCGCGACGATCCTTGGGTCCACTGGTCCTTTATTGATCTCGCTCTGATCAGTCGCAGGTGTGCAGATTGCCAGCGAGTGATTGCAGCTGGTGGCTGCAGCAGGGCGGAGACGCGCGCGGCGCGTCCCTGGATGTGCGCACCAGTGGGCGTGTCCCGAGGTGCGCACAGACGGATGAGCGGCGTTGGCAGGAGCCTGAGCCGTAACAGTATCCCCCCCCTATGGACAGATTCCAGATGTCCAACATACTCACGAAACAAGGGAGGGTGGAGGGGAGAACTGGTGGTGGGTCGCCGGCCCCAGTGTCCCCGAATCCACCGAGGACGAGTCTGATGGCGGCGGCGAGAAGAACGCCGCTGAAGCCGGCGACCAAGGGACGGCCACCATCTTGGCCGTCGGGAAGGCGGACGTGATTGGCGCCATGGTGCGTCTCGCCGGAAACGAGGATATGACATCGGCGGCGGTGTGGAGGAAGACGTCATCGGCGAGGCAGGCGTGGAGGAAGACGTCATCGGCGAGGCAGGCGTGGAGGAAGACGTCATCGGCGAGGCAGGCGTGGAGGAAGACGTCATCGGCGGCGTGGAAGCGGCAGACGTCATCGGCGGCGTGGAAGCGGCAGACGTCATCGGCGGCGTGGAAGCGGCAGACGTCATCGGCGGCGTGGAAGCGGCAGACGTCATCGGCGGCGTGGAAGCGGCAGACGTCATCGGCGCCGTGGAAGCGGCAGACGTCATCGGCGCCGTGGAAGCGGCAGACGTCAAAGGCGTGGAAGCGGCGGACATCAAAGCCGGAGACGAGGAGGGCAGCTGAGGAGCTGGCCGAGGTGCTGAAGTCGGCGGAGCAGGCCGAGGTGCTGGAGTCGGCGGAGCAGGCCGAGGTGCTGGAGTCGGCGGAGCAGGCCGAGGTGCTGGAGTCGGCGGAGCAGGCCGAGGTGCTGGAGTCGAGGCCAGCCTGGGAGCTGGTGGAGACGTGGGGGCCAGCCTGGGAGCTGGTGGAGACGTGGGGGCCAGCCTGGGAGCTGGTGGAGACGTGGGGGCCAGCCTGGGAGCTGGTGGAGACGTGGGGGCCAGCCTGGGAGCTGGTGGAGACGTGGGGGCCAGCCTGGGGACTGGTGCTAGCTCGGAGACTAGCCGAGGGGTTGGTGCTAGCTCGGAGGCTAGCCGAGGGGCTGGTGCTAGTTCGGAGGCTAGCCGAGGGGCTGGTGCTAGCTCGGACGCTAGCCGAGGGGCTGGTGCTAGCTCGGACGCTAGCCGAGGGGCTGGTGCTAGTTCGGAGGCTAGCCGAGGGGCTGGTGCTAGCTCGGACGCTAGCCGAGGGGCTGGTGCTAGCTCGGACGCTAGCCGAGGGACAGGTGCTAGCTCGGACGCTAGCCGAGGGACAGGTGCTAGCTCGGACGCTAGCCGAGGGACAGGTGCTAGCTCGGACGCTAGCCGAGGGACAGGTGCTAGCCGAGGGACAGGTGCTAGCTCGGACGCTAGCCGAGGGACAGGTGCTAGTTCGGACGCTAGCCGAGGGACAGGTGATAGCTCGGACGCTAGCCGAGGGACAGGTGCTAGCTCGGACGCTAGCCGAGAGACAGGTGCTAGCTCGGACGCTAGCCGAGGGACAGGTGCTAGCTCGGACACTAGCCGAGGGACAGGTGCTAGCTCGGACGCTAGCTCGGGGACAGGTGCTAGCTCTGACGCTAGCCGAGGGACAGGTGCTAGCTCTGACGCTAGCCGAGGAACTGGTGTTAGCTCTGACGCTAGCTCGGGGACAAGTGCTAGCTCGGACGCTAGCTCGGGGACAAGTGCTAGCTCGGGGACAGGTGCTAGCTCAGACGCTAGCTCGGGGACAGGTGCTAGCTCAGACGCTAGCCAGGGGACAGGTGCTAGCTCAGATGCTAGCCAGGGGACAGGTGCTAGCTCAGACGCTAGCCAGGGGGCTGGTGCTAGCTCGGAGGCTAGCCAGGGGACTGGTGGTTGCGGCTGGGAAAAGCGGAAGACAGGTGGAATTAGTCTGGCAGAGGGTAGCCTGTCTTGGTGCAGCTGCGCCACCCCATCAGCACAGCCACCAGTACTACCCCCCCTCTCCGAAAGCGGATGCCAGACGCTTCTCTCTGGCTGAGGAACAGTCACTATGGGTGGGAGGAGGGTGTCCAGGCGACGGGTAAATTCCTCCTTGCTCACATCACTGCTAAACATGCCTTTCCATGACAGTTTGGCAGGACAAGAAAACTCCTCCGGTGTGGAGCGAAAAAAAGAAAAAGACATGGTGAATGGGGCAAGAGGCAGAGAAAAAAAAAAAATTCACAGGGGGCGGAACTAAAGTCACTGGGGGCGGGGCTAAGGAACTGTGCCGTCAGGTCCTTTAATAATTTTGGCGGGAACTTACTGTTGTGTTTACTGAGAGGGGGTGACGGCAAACAGACACCAGGGGGCGGTATATACAATTATTTATTATATATATATAGTCAACATATATATATATATAAATAATAATAAACAATATTACTAAACTAAGGAAATGGAGTGTGAACTAGAATACAAAAGGGAATGGTGTAAGACTATGTGTAGAATTTAACTGAAGTGAGTGTTACCAACGTGTTGAACGAGATACGCGGAAGTCCAGGGGGCAGGCAGCTGATCCGGGGCGAGAGCGAGGCGTCAGAATCCAGGGGCGAGCAAGAGGTCGAGGAACGAAGGAAGCAGTCGGAGTCCAGAGGGAGATCCAGGGGAAATTGAGACGCAGGCGACGGAGGGTACTGCGGGGACACGGGAGAAGACAAGGGACAAATCAAGGCACGGAGAGGAAACACGAATATAGTAAGAGCGCATAAGGCTTACGGTACACCATGAGAAAGCTAAGTTCCCGCGACGATCCTTGGGTCCACTGGTCCTTTATTGATCTCGCTCTGATCAGTCGCAGGTGTGCAGATTGCCAGCGAGTGATTGCAGCTGGTGGCTGCAGCAGGGCGGAGACGCGCGCGGCGCGTCCCTGGATGTGCGCACCAGTGGGCGTGTCCCGAGGTGCGCACAGACGGATGAGCGGCGTTGGCAGGAGCCTGAGCCGTAACAGAAAGTGGGGTTACAAAAATTAATGTGCACATTTATTTTAGTGAAATATTAATCATAAGGCAGCATGGCGGTACAGGGGTTAGTGCATGTGCCTCACAATAAGAAGGGCCTGTGTTCGATCCCCAGACTCGGAGTGGAGTTTGCTTGTTCTCCCCGTAACTGCGTGGGTTCCCTCTGGGTACTCCGGCTTCCTCCCACCTCCAAAGACATGCACCTGGGGATAGGTTGATTGGCAACACTAAGTGGTCCCTATTGTGTGAATGTGAGTGTGAATGTTGTCTGTCTATCTGTGTTGGCCCTGCGATGAGGTGGCGACTTGTCCAGGGTGTACCCCGCCTTCCGCCCGAATGCAGCTGAGATAGGCTCCAGCAAGCCAGATAGGGACAAGCGGTAGAAAAAAATGAATGGATGGACGGATGGAGATTAATCATACTTTAACCAAACTTTTTGAGATATTCTCACTCTTAATGGGGTCGGGGAAATGTGACTTTTAGGTTACTGACAGTGTTGGGTTAGTTACTGAAAAGCAGTAACTAGTTACAGTTACTAGTTACTTCATTTCAAAAGTAACTCAGTTACTAACTCAGTTACTTACACCAAAAAGTAATGCGTTACTGTGAAAAGTAACTATTTAGTTACTTCTTTTTTCTTTTTTTTTTAAAGCTCCAATTAATGCCCTTTTAGCCTTCATTTCAGTACTGTTATTGTAGTGGAGAATAATACAATCTGTTGATCAACTTGACATGCATTTGCATCACTCAACTCTGCTAAGCCATGTGGTCTACATACAACACACAAAGACAAAGATATGTTACAAAGGCCAATTTGTTTCTGGCCAGAACAAATTGACAAAACTATTTTAAATAGCTGCAACATAACATACATAAGTAACAAACAGCATAATAACAGCATAGATGTAAAGCAAGAAAGGCACACACTACATACACAAAGTCTAACCAGGCATTTTCTTCCTCAAGTAATTCTTATACAAAATCATGTCTGAAACCCAGAACACTACACATTTCCCCAGTTTTAGTTTAGAGATAAGGAAAGATTGGCCTGGCCCACTAGGATCCCTCTTTATGTTTGTGAACTTTATAGTCTATACATTTAGAGTGATGTGATAATCAAACACTCTAGAAGTCTAGAATGAAAGAGTATATAAGAGAATTGACAGCAACGTTCCCTCTCAGGAGCGCGCCTGTGCAATTGTGCACTGCTCAAGCGTCCTCTGCGCACGGCAAATCTATGCCATGCACAAAATCAAATTAAAAAATAAGCGCATAACAATTTTCGACACGACACGGACACGACAGAGAAAACCGTTTTCGTCATCATTGTTCAAATATTGTAACGTCTGTCGAGACGCTTTGAGGACATGAATTCCATCCATCACTTTACTGAGCAAAACTCTTTACTGTCGGCCATAAACACATCACCAAAACATTAGTAAAAAAAATGATATCTAGCAAAACTGGTCATTTTCTGCAGTACAAACCAGACCAAAAGCAACTTTGTTATATCAACAGCAGCCGCTCGCTCTCTCACGTGCGCCAACACTTGCACATATGGCACTTAGCCAGTGATGCGTTTACAGCCACACAAAAAGTCGGACAACTCCAACACCACACATAAAGTGTCATTCCAGGTCGTTACACTATGATTTACCAATCAAATGTGTGCTTATTCTAGTGTCATTTATTAGGAATCTTAATTTATAAATATTAATCATTAAATGCTGTTAGTATATTAAATAAATACTAATAAAAATATATTTTTTACAAACAGGAAGTTGCAGGAATGTACACATGAACCCCTGCTTACATCTCATTGTGCAACATGTGAATGTTTTAATGGGAACTAAATGCAATGTCTGAAAGGGGTACACATTATTTCCAAAGCAGGACCTCCACCCAGACAAACAATACAAGTACACAGTTCATGAAAAACAATATTTTTTGTTATTGTCATTATAAGTGGGCCTAAACACTTATATTAGAAATGGAAATGACTGCTGTCATTTGATTATAATAATAAGAGAATGTTGTCTGTCTATCTGTGTTGGCCCTGTGATGAGGTGGGGACTTGTCCAGGGTGTACCCTGCCTTTCGCCCGAATGCAGCTGAGATATGCTCCAGCGACCCCGAAAGGGACACGCGGTAGGAAATGGATGGATGGATGGAGATGTAAGTTGTTATTTAGTGAGGTTTGGGACAGGTGTGCTGCTGGTGTAGCCACAGTGTGCACGTCTAAAGTTGCTCACATGGACTCCACTCAATGCTCAGGGAGTTTTTGCGTTTGCTCACACATGAACAATTAGAGGGAACATTGATTGACAGAGTGTGTACCTTCAGCGGTGAATGGTGGTGGTGGTGGAGGTGAAGTGGCATCAGAGTCTCTGTCTCTCTTTACTAGCTTCGTCGAAGCATGTTGCTATGTAGCTTGTTTCAGCAGATTTGAATTGCTGTTTTGGGCAGTAGATGGCATCTTTGATCCAAAGCACAATTTACATTTAACTAAAATGTTATTTTCTTTGTGCTCGACAAAAGAAAAGTAGTGAAAATATCTCCATGTTAGCAAACTCGACTTCTGGCTCCGCCATGATCAGACACCCCCCCCCTCGCTCCCCACACTCACACTCAGACACACCCACACAGAGCGCATGTCTCTCTCTCTTCTCCGGCTTGTGACACAAGAAGAATCAGAACTCAGCGCTCCGATAAAACACACTTTATACTACATAAAAAGTAACGTAAAATAACGCAGTAACGCATCATGTAGTAACGGTAACTGAGTTACTGAATATAAAAAAATAACGCGTTAGATTACTAGTTACCGCCGAAACTAACGGCGTTACAGTAACGTTACTTTGTAACGCGTTAGTCCCAACACTGGTTACTGATGACTGGAGATGATATCTGCACCATCACGAGAGGACCCTTTATGGTGACTATCATGACCAGGATAAGGGCAAGTTTGCCTTAAGCTTCAATAAATAGAGAGATTGGCCGTTTAATACAGAGTATAGATTGGTGCAGAGAAAAAGGCTGATAGAGGAGCGAATTAGTCCATTAATTAGCATAAGATAAAGTAAAGTAAGATAAAGGCTTTTTGGTTGCCGTGGAAAAGCACAAAGCAAATGTGAAGGTTATTTTGTTTGCATGAGCTGAACAACAAACCCCTTAATCTGTTAGCTCCAGTGCTATTAGATTTTTGTGATCATAAAATTGGATTTTTGTAATCTGGTTATTCCAATCTCTTTCTGAGCAGCCTTGGGTCCAGAATTGCTGCTTAGGGAAATGTTGCATGAGCCAAGGACACATTTAATTCCACTGATTAAAATTTGTTAAAATGATTTTTCACATTTTTGCTTGCAATATGTCTGTATCAATATGCCTTGCTCCTCTGGGCTCCTGATTTTCCTGTTTTTAAGGAAGGTAAACCACCAATTAAATAACATGCATAATATGATGAATAATATTCATGCTTTCACATTGGCATTAAATATTCCGGTAAACAAGTGTGTCATTTGTGAATGCACGCCTGCTATGTGGACTTGAAGTAATGATTGCTGTGTTGTCAATTACATGGCTACTGTGCCCAAAGTCCACCAGCCCACTTTAACAAACCTTCATTCTTTTGTCCCTCACCAGACTGTAGTATTGGCCACGGCTGTGTATCTACTGCCCCCTAATGGTTTGGCCTGATCCCTGCAAATGACATCTGGATTACAAAATGGGAAGAATGTTTTTTTTTTTTTTTTAAGTTGAAACATATCAGATCAGATGACATGTTTTATCATTTTGGCATGTTAATAGTTTGGATGTAATTGAATCATCCATCCATTTTCTACTGTTTGTCCCTTTCGGGGTCACGGGGGGTGCTGTTCAGGAGGTAGGCGGGGTACACCCTGGACAAGTCGCCATCTCATCACAGGGCCAACAATCACTAATCAGATTTTACCTGGAAGCATGGTTGACCATACCGTTATATTCAAGATTTGGCGTTTTTTGCATTGCACCACATTCATAACAATCATATCCTCAACACCAGTATTACTTAATGCGTCATTGATTATTATTAATTATTTTCCACTACAGAGGGCACCGGATCCCACTTAATTATTATTACTGAATTAGTAATCTTACTCTTGATTTTCATATTATTCAATAATTATATCTAACCTACTTATAGTTTAACACAGGGGTGTCAAACGTACATTTTGCAAAGTAAATTTGCTAAGTACTGTATATGAGCTGAAATTTTTGAATGAAAGAAACTGCTGTTCTAAATGTGTCCACTAGATGTTGCACAAGCAATTATTTCTATTTTTGTAGATTATGCTACATATGTTAAAAAAAATAAACCACATGATGTTAGTGCACCAGTCGAGGAAAATGAGCAAACTACATAAATAACATCCTGTAATTTGATTTGTATATTATTATTTTTTATCTTGATAGATTTAAAATTAAGACCAATGAGTTGACTGATGAACATTATCACATCATTTATTCAGAAAGTATAAATAACGAGAACTAAAGATATGATACTCTTAACCGCAACATGTAAGTGTAAAAAGAAACCCAACAACATTATGATTTGTACATTTACAGAATTTGCTTGCTCTATTTTAAAACAAAAAAAACAATCTGAAGTTGTCTTTAGTTTGACACTCCTAGTTTAACAAGATAAACCTTGTCAATATTAAAGCAGGTGTTAATCGCAAATATTATTATTAAAGCTTCGGTTGATTACAAAAATAAATACTAATCAAATATAATGCAGAAAAATGGACTCATAAAAACTGATGAACAGACAATTACACAGTGCTAAAATAAATACATTCTAAATATATTAATACAAAATAATAATAATATATATGTTCCTTAAATATACTGTCAATAAAATGAAAGTGCAGCTTTACCACGTTGGTTATATTTTTTGAGCTCAAGAAACATGACTTTAGCTCCAGACTTAGTGATAGTGATAGTGTCATTACTGCCACAAGTGGTGGAAAATTGTATTACAACTGAGTACCTGAGTACAGCAGAGAGACAGATATTTGTTGGTGGCCCTCCAGTGGGCGCTCGCCCTATGGTATACAATGCTCTACAGAACACATTTGATTTCGGTCTATTTATTTTGTCAGTTACAGGTGCACTTTTGAGTTTTTAAATACCCACTGCAAAACAAAGTCAAAGATCAGGGACAGCGTGGCGTAGTGGAAGAATGGCCGTGCGCGACCCGAGGGTCCCTGGTTCAATCCCCACCTAGTACCAACCTCGTCATGTCCGTTGTGTCCTGAGCAAGACACTTCACCCTTGCTCCTGATGGGTGCTGGTTAGCGCCTTGCATGGCAGCTCCCTCCATCAGTGTGTGAATGTGTGTGTGAATGGGTAAATGTGGAAGTAGTGTCAAAGCGCTTTGAGTACCTTGAAGGTAGAAAAGCGCTATACAAGTACAACCCATTTATCATTATCATTTATCTTTACAGTGCATCTGGAAAGTATTCACAGCGCTTATTTTTTTCCACATTTTGTTATGTTACAGCCTTAATCCAAATTGAAATCAATTCATTTTTGTCCTCAAAACTCTTCAGAAAATACCCCACAATGACAATGTGATTTTTTGATTTTTTTTCTCGCAAATGTATTAAAACTAAAACACACAAAAAAATCACATGTACATATATACAACATTTTTCGATACTTTGAAGATGCACCTTTGACACAAGCTTGGCACATTTATATTTGAGCAGTTTCGCCCATTCCTCTTTGCATCACCTCTCAAGTTCCATCAGGTAGGATGGGAAGCAACGAAGCGTTGGTTTTCATTTTTTTATTAGATTAGTTTATTTCAAAGGGGACAATGCAATTTCATAAAACACGTGACTACACATGGTTAAAAAAAGCCAGAATTAGCCAGAAGGCTAGTTTCCATCTGTAGTCTCCCCCCCCCCCTGGCCATGAAAAAGGCAGTACAATTACAATTTAAAAGAAAAAGAAAAGAAAGAGAGAGAAAAAGAATAACAGCACACAATACATATGTAATGTCCAGGAAATAGATTGACCTAAACCCAAATAAGTGTTCCTGCATAAGAGCCAGTACAGTATTTATCAGATGCAGAAGGGGGGTGTCCTTGTTTGATTTTGGTACCGGAATACAGCTTCCTCGGGAACATCAACAGGCTCACTGGGAGCACACAGACTATTTGCACCAGTGCATCATGGAGATAACCACTATGGTGTTGGATCGCAGGCCTCCTGCCCTACCAGAGTGCAACGTTTCACCTTCCACCTTGGCCTTCGACCAGCGTTTCACATCAACTGCTCAGGGGATCTTGCTCATTGCCGAAATAGTAAGTTTGGAATGTGCAATTTATTGTGTAAATCCAATAATGTGGACCTTATGAAAGCTGCAAACCATAATGTCATCTAAGAACCTGTCCTCTGCAGTGGACATTAGTTGTTTGCATTACAGGGCATTTGTAACGCTAACAAAGTAAACAGAGCAAAACAAATGTCCACTGAAGAGGACACTGGTATATTGTACCATGCATGTAGCACAACAATGCATGTTTATTTAAGAATTTATTGTTGAATCTCTCAACTGAAATAACAATATTGCAGTAATGTTGATAGAAATGAAGCAATTGTCCTAACTTGTTGCATCACATGTAGGTAATTATGTGATAAAAAAAAAGAACAAAAACATAAAACTCAATGAAAATAACGAAAATACCTGTCATTGGCCAAAAAGACGTTTTGCAGGCAGTAACTAAATCACTATTCTAAATAACAAATTACCGCATGAATGCACATCATAAGGCTAATTATTAGACAGATAAGTCACAATTTCTACATTTATACTCTATCAAGTATGTTCCCAAGTGGCAGGTTTCAAGACTACTAACTAGTCCCTTTGAGGGTCACAACTGAAAGACATGTGCCCCTAAAATGTGTAATGAAAATATATCTTTCATGCAAATAATGTTTTTATAGAAGCTAAACTAACATTTAAAAAAAAAATAAAACAAACCACAAGGAAATCGGATGTTAATCAAAAACACGTAACCGTCTTCCTCCTCCCCCCACCGCCCCCGTCATTGTCTTGCTTCCTTCCCAAATCAGCTGAGGAAAAAAAAGTCAGGACTTCTATTCTAAAAAACAAAACAAAAAAACACATAGTCTGGCAGGCTGCCACTAATAGTACAAAAGGCAGCAAAGGGAAGCGTTAGGATATATACAAATGCAGAAAGACAAAGTGTTGCATAATTTGAGGATGGTTCAAATTGGGTGATTTTTGTACATGAAAGTAATACTGAAGTGACTAATGGGGGATTTTGGGTATATTTTCATGTTTAACATTAGAATCATTTTTGGGCTGTAATGTGAAACTTTCAGCAAGATACTTGCTTGAAACAGGAAAGGCAGGTTTGATTGTTTGTGAAGGGTATTTTGTTTCTTTAGCTCAAACCTTTATGATTCAGAGGCGTTCTTCGTTTTTTCTGCAACGTTTTTTATTTGATAGTCTTGATAATGTTACCATCCTGGAGTAAGTATTCATAGTGACCACTAACTTTCCCTAAAAACAACATGTCTTCCTTTTTTTCTTCTTCTTTCTATCCCCTCCTGCTCCGGTCCATTAATATAAATGGTAAATGGGTTATACTTGTATAGCACTTTTCTACCTTCAAAGTACTCAAAGCGCTTTGACACTATTTCCACAATCACCCATTCACCCACACTTTCACACACCGATGGCGGGAGCTGCCACGACCCATCAGGAGCAAGGGTATTTCTAATGTATATACTTGTTCTTATGCTTTCTGAACTCACTATGTTCTCTGCTCGCTGTACATATCCTACCAAGTCAGACCTACACTGTTTCAATGCCCATTTCTCTGATGATGCAATTGTTGATGACTGAAGTGCTGTTATGGGTTGTACTTGTACTTGTACTTGTATAGCGCTTATCTACCTTCAAAGTACTCAAAGCGCTTTGATACTACTTCCACATTTACCCATTCACACACACATTCACACACTGATGGAGGGAGCTGCCATGCAAGGCGCTAACCAGCACCCATCAGGAGCAAGGGTGAAGTGTCTTGCTCAGGACACAACGGACATGACGAGGTTGGTACTAGGTGGGGATTGAACCAGGGACCCTCAACCAAACCCTCCTCATCCCACCCCCCGGATTGTAAATAATGTAAATAATTCAATGTATATACTCTATTGATTAACTTGTGTGATGACTGTATTATGCTGATAGTATATATTTGTACCATGAATTGATTTACGTGGACCCCGACTTAAACAAGTTGAAAAACGTATTCGGGTGTTACCATTTAGTGGTCAATTGTACGGAATATGTACCGAACTGTGCAATCTACTAATAAAAGTTTCAATCAATTCAATCAATCAAAAGGGTGAAGTGTCTTGCTCAAGGACACAACGAGGTTGGAGTAGGTGGGGATTAAACCAGGAACCCTCAGGTTGCTGGCACGGCCACTCTCCCAACTGTGCCACACTGTCCCCACTTTATTAAATCATTTGAATAAAGTCAAATACAAAAAAGGCAACAAGAGAAGTATCCCACACTTCTATTTTGTAAAGTAAATGTGTACAGCAGATATGGGCATCTACATCAACAATATGATTTGTTTTAGTGGCTGGACAGGACAAAAAGAAAAAGAAAAAAGAATCCTAAAAAAAAAGACGTGTTTTTTGAATTGTGAATTGTGAATGACGCAGTTGAAGTACCAATGTACGTGCAAATTTAAAATCGATTTTCAAAAAATGCATGAATGTGCACAAGAATGTCTGCAACTTGAGGACAATATAGCAGACATTAGACATAAAAAAATCAAAAATCAAAATATTTATAAAAACAATAACAATACAAACATATAGCAAACATTTCACAACCCCTGTGCAGTACCTTTGCGGATTCCCTGGGAGTAAATGTAGATACGAATCATCATAGATCCCCTTTAAGCATGTCCGAAAACAAATTCAATTATTGAATTACCATACATCACAGCTCACTGGATTGTGTTCAACCAACATTTGAAGAGTCTTCGAGGTAATAGATTATAAAACTATGCTCAGAAAAAGTAGCTAGGGTGGAAATGAACCGATTGTTTACCTCGTCCCCCATGCATGTATACTAGGACAATGCAAGTAGTGTAATTTATTAGTTAAAATACACTATATTGCCAAAAGTATTTGGCCACCTATCCAAATGATCAGAATCAGGTGTCCTGATCACAGGTGTATAAAATCAAGCACTTAGGCATGGAGACTATTTCTACAAACATTTGTGAAAGAATGGGCCGCGCTCAGGAGCTCAGTGATTTCCAGCGTGGAACTGTCATAGGATGCCACCTGTGCAACAAATCCAGTCATGAAATGTTCTCGCTCCTAAGTATTCTAAAGTCAACTGTCGGCTTTATTATAAGAAAATGGAAGAGTTTGGGAACAACAGCAACTCAGCCACTGGAGCTGGCCCCTTCCTCTTCCAACATGACTGTGCACCAGTGCACAAAGCAAGGTCCATAAAGACATGGATGACAGAGTCTGGTGTGGATGAACTTGACTGGCCTGCACAGAGTCCTGACCGGAACCCGACAGAACATCTTTGGGATGAATTAGAACGGAGACTAAGAGCCAGGCCTTCTCGACCAACATCAGTGTGTGACCTCACCAATGCGCTTTTTGGAAGAATGGTGGAAAATTCCTATAAACACACTCTGCAACATTGTGGACAGCCTTCCCAGAAGAGTTGAAGCTGTAATAGCTGCAAAAGGTGGACCGACATCATATTGAACCCTATGGGTTAGGAATGGGATGGCACTTCAAGTTCATATGTGATTCAAGGCAGGTGGCCAAATACTTTTGGCAATATAGTGTATAGCATCAACTAAAGCACAATACAAACATGAACCTATGCTCTTCTCTCCTGCAGGTGTGTGGCATAATGGTGTGGATTCTGTTGGCAGGCACTGATTATTTTAATCTCTCTGCCTTGTGCATGGCCCTCTTTGTTTCCATCACTTGCTGGGTCATCACCCTGTGCCTCTTTATAATTTACCTTACCGGGACCCAAAACAGGATACCCAAGGTCCCCTGGACTACACTGGTAACACACACACACAATTTAAATTATTTAATTTAATTTTACTGTACTTTTAATCTGTGGTCATGTGTTTGTCTTGGCTAGTCAGTGTGTTTGAACAGTGGTGACACAGCTCTCTATCTGCTGATAGCAGTGCTAGAAGTTTACTCACTGAAGACTACTGTCGCCGGACGTCACAACTACAACTGCTGGGCTGCGTCGGCTGTAAGACTTTTTAATTTGTATGACCGTGCATTACTAGAAGCTTTAGAATTAAGAGAAAGACAAGCAATTGTTCCTCACAGTTTTTTTTTCTTAGGAGGATATGTGACTCAAACCCTAAAGTGCAAAGAAAACCAAGTTGAATTTAATTGGGATTGGTGCGATATACAGCAGCAGTGTTTTGTTATCCATAGGGCCGGGCCCATTGATGGGCCGCGAGTAACCCCTGGAGGGCCGTCCAAAAATATCTGTTTCTCAGCTGTGCTCCGAATGGGCTGCAGCGGTACTCAGTTGTAATACAATATCAAACAAAGAGAAGTAGTCTGGAGCTAAAGTCAGAGAGACATTTCTTAAGCGCAAAAATTATGACTAAAGTGGTGATGCTGTATTTTCATTTGCACTTTAAATTAGTTTAAGTTGAGTTCGATTTTTATTTTTATTTTAGTGCTGTGTAATTCTATGTAAAAAATTGTCATCAGTTTTTATGAGTCCCTTTGTTTGCAGTGTATCTGATTAATATTTATGTTTGTAATCAGCCTGACTGACACCTTGACAATAGTCTTTGTAATTAACACATGCTTCCATATCATTTGAAAATGTTTATACTGTTTAACTGTAAGTAGGTTAGATATAATTAGTGATTACGATTAAAATCAAGAGTAAGATTATCAGTTCAGTGTTAATATTTGAGAGGGCCCTGGCCCCCTCTGTAGTGGAAAAGTCTGGGCCCGATGTCAGAAAGGTTAAGAACCCCTGACATACAGTAAATAGTGTGACGATCTGTCACTTCATTTCTGTTTGTTTCCTTGTTTTGTATTCACTTTCTGTCAGTGCTCTTGTTTTGTTTCCACTTCCTGCTTGTTCCGCTGCGCGCTGTGTTTTTCCCCTCACCTGCTGTTGATTGGCAGCCGGTCCACACCTGCTGCCAATCAGCATGTTCCTATTTATGCCTGTCTTGCGCACTCCTCACTGCTCAAGGATTGACTATTGTTTAGAACTATACATGCAAGACTGCTTCATTTTCCTCTGTTGATGATATTAAAAGCATCTTACCTTCTCTTCGCTCTCCTGGTTCCTGCATCTTGGGGTCGCTACTACTTCAGCCATGCGAGTTCCTGACAAATAAACTGCTCTTGACTGAAAACAGAATCATTGGGTATATTTTCGGAATCGCAAGCTGCAAATGCTACTTACAAAAATGTAGGGATATTCGGGTGAAATTTTACAATAAACCTAATATTGTTCTGAATGTCCAACTTGTCAATGTTTCAGTACTTTTGTACAACAATGTGCTCTTTAACAAGGCTCTGTATCAAATTCTCCACGACAGGTTGGACTGTTGGTTTTCCTGTGTCCTGCCATAATTTCCAGTTTGGTGCTTTTATTCTATTTTTCTGTTTCCTGTTTGGTGGCACCTTACTTTTGTTTGATGGTTCTAGTCGGCGACATTAGGGCTGCAACTAACAACTACTTTGATAGCCGACTAGTATTTTATAGTACACTTCATAATCGCTTTACTAATCAGATTATGACGTGTACATATACTCAGTCTCTTGGCTTTTGAATTCAAGTTGATATATTTTTTGGCATGTACTAACTAACTAATCAAGACAATAAAGATGACTATCTAATTAAAAAATATGTATGTATACCAGGGTTCTCCAATCTCTTTTCTTTTGAGAGCTACTTTTAATTGAAATCGCCAAGAGCTACTCATATTAGTAAAGTTTATTTTGATAGCTCATTTGAACCCAACCCCTAGGGAACAAGCTTGTTTTTCCAGAAAATGTTGGTATCCACAACTCACATTTTGAATTAAAAATCAACAACAAAAAATCGGTTAATCAATTTTGTAATTTTGTATTTTAGTATTTATTTCCTTGTAGTTCAGCTTTTTTAATCACTACTAGGTAGGGTTGCAAGGTATACCGGTATTAGTATAGTACCGCGATACTAATGAATCATTTTCGGCACTATACCGTCTCTGAAACGTACCGGTCCCGCAACCCCCCGCGCCCGCGTCGAAGTCATGTCGTGCTGGTTTACGAGCAGACGAGCATGTTTGGTAGCACACAATCACGGAGTATTAAAAAACAGACACAGTGTGTAGACAGAAAAGGGAAAACGGACGCATTTTGGCTTAAAAACTAAAGATAAAGGTGAAGTTGTAACACTGAAACGCCCGCAGGAAGAGGTGCTTTAAGATATGGCTAGCTAGCTAGCGGCTAACGTTCATCCGCGGTCTGCAGTGTTTTAGCGACTTCTAAATCACTAATCCTGGTCTCCATGGCAACAAATAAAGTACGTTTCTTACAAGTATCATCCCTGCAGGACGAGGAATAGCTAAACATGCTTCACTACACACCTTAGCTCGCCGGTGTCAAAATGTAAACAAACACCATCGGTGGATCTACACCTGACATCCACTGTAATGATATCAAGTACAGGCACGTATCTAGTCGATACTACTATCATTACGTTGATATTTTTTGGCATCACAATATCTTCTTTTGGGTTTTTTTAAATTTATATTATGTTTATAAACTCAGGATATCTGTCTCTGGACACTTGAGGACTTTAAATATGACCAATGTATGATCCTGGAAAGACTTGGTATCGGATTGATACGCAAATTTGTAGTATCATCCAAAACTAATGTAAAGTATCAAACAACAGAAGAATAAGTGATTATTATATTATAACAGAAGTGTAGACAGAACATGTTAAAAGAGAAAGTAAGCAGATATTAACAGTAAATGAACAAGTATATTAATAATTCATTGTCTACCACTTGTCCTTAATAATGTTGACAAAATAATGGAATGATAAATAATACAATAAGTTACAGCACATGTCAGCAGACTAATTAGGAGCCTGTGATTGTTTACTTACTACTAATAAACAAGTTGTATTGTATGTTCACTATTTTATTTAATGTTCCCTAAGAATTTTTGTTCAAATAAAGCCAATAATGCAATTTTTTGTGGTCCCCTTTATTTAGAAAAGTACCAAAAAGTATCAAAATAATTTTAGTACCGGTACCGGTACCAAAATATTGGTATCGTTACAACACTACTACTACGGCTACTTTGAAAAAATAAAAAAGGATTTTGGGCTTGATTTTTTATGATTGGCAACATTTCAATTGTATTGAACAGTGCAGTGCGGTCACTGTCTCCGTGCTATTTAGTGGTAATCTGTCATGAGATAGAGGCAAATTGTCTAAAGTAGACGGTTATACATATAGTGGACTTTGAGCAAATAATATTTTATCTTTTGGTGAGCTACCTAAAATTACCTGCTGAGCTACCGGGAGCTTATAAGGTTTAAGTTGCCCCGACTATCATTGAAAAATGGAATTTGTCGGCTCCAAATTTTGTTTCACATTTTTGTAGACAATGTCATCAAATCAATGCACCCGGAATAGGTTACTGTAGATATGAATTACCCTTTTCAGGTACTTGTCTTCTGCGAGTCTAGGCAAGTAGGGGCAAAGAGTCAGGGCATCTCATTGGTAAAAAATGTTTTGGTAGCACATGTTTTGACAATGAAGTAAACCGTTGGAAATTGGTTGAGATATAAGCAGTTTATGATTTATTTTCAATATCAAATGTGTCCTAGGGTTATTAAAACACATATACTGCAACTGTTACACATTGTGTGTATATTCACATGTTCATCACTGACAGACTAACCAGTCAGATTTCTTAATATTTTTTCTTTTTACTTCCCCCAGTGTTTCGCATTCCTGACAGCAGTGTCTTATGGAGGCAGCAGCTATCTCAGCTACCGTGCCTGGAAAGCCACTAAAGAAGAGCAATAGTACTGTGTCTTATTTTGTTGTGTTTCCCTGTCAAGGAATGTGTGCTCTTATTGTAAGAGGCCAATGCTTATTCCAGTCAAACCTGTACAACTATGCCACATATGAGCGTAGACGCCATCAACTAGCTTTTGATAAGCAGGAAAACAATGTAAAAAACAAACGATGATACATTCAGTTCAGATCAGTTCAGTTCAGTTCAGTTTCAGTTTATTTCGAACATGCATGCGATGCAATGTAATGCATCACATATTTCTAGTTGTTTCATTACAGCACGTCCGAAAAGGAGTAGGAAGAAGCTGAGCTTATTTAATCCTACCCCTTTTCATACCATAGCAATTTTACCCCATTTCCTTGTTCTCTGTAACAGAACAGTGAACAAATGATATACCATAGTAAGTAAACAAATATTAAATACATACAGTAAATATTCTTTATCTAAAAAAAAAGAAAAAAAAAGAGGGTTCAATATCTTCATCATAATTATTGTTCTGTGTACTTTGTGAACACTTGTACTTTGAACAGTCTCTTAGACTGAGTCATATTGGTGCTTTGTTTTATTTCCTTAGGTAATCCATTCCATAATGTAAATCCACATACGGGTATGCTAAAGGTTTTAGGTGCTGTACGAGCATACAGATGTACAACTAAATGTCTGAGCAAGAATTAAGCTAAATATTCAGAAAATATGCAAATATCTCACCATTTTTCGCTCTCTCAACGCGCTCATATAGGCCCAAATCTCTGATAGCCAGTGCTGGAAATGCAGAAGTGCAGTGCCAGTGAGGAGAAAGAGCGAAACATGATAGATCATTAATAATGGTGCTTGTGATTGTGCATGAAAAAGTTGAAAACAAGGCAATCAAACAGCTGTGAGAGCTTGGTTGGCTGGTAAAATGTATTTCGAAAAATGTATACAGTATCAATATTATACATCACATATTTTACATATTTTCTTTAGATGTCCAAAAAGGAGTAGGTAGAAGCAGGGATTATCTAATCCTCCTCTTTTCTTATGGACTCTGCGTTCTGCCTTATTTATGGGAAACAAAACTTGAATGACTCTCCACCTCGCTGTGGGCAGTCGCTACACGTTCGTTGTGCATATTGATTTTAAAAACGTTCCACACCGTAGCAATTATTAACACATAGTATCCTGTTCTCAATTTACATCAATATGTTCTAAATACATCAGCTCTCATCATAAGTAGTTGAATCAGTTACGATTTGCTTAATGAGATGGATGATATTTAATTTTAAATAAATAAACCTTCAAGGTACTCAAAGCGCTTTGACACTATTACCACATTCACACACACATTCACACACTGATGGCGGGAGCTGCCATGCAAGGCGCTAACCAGCAGCCATCAGGAGCAAGGGGTGAAGTGTCTTGCCCAAGGACACAACGGACGTGACTAGGATGGTAGAAGGTGGGGATTGAACCCCAGTAACCAGCAACACTCTGATTGCTGGCACGGCCACTCTACCAACTTCGCCACGCCATCCCCAACCCAAACACATGTCATTTATCAGAATTCTTCTTCTTTGTACTTTGTAAACACTTGTAATTTGAACTGCCTCTTTAACTGGATCATATTAGCATTTTGTTTGATTTCTTTACTTAATCCATTCCATAATTTAATTCCACATACTGATATGCTAAATGATTTAAGTGTTGTACTTGCATGCAGATGTTTTAAGTTAGATTTTCCTCTAAGGTTATATTTCAACTCTTTTGTTGAGAAGAATTGTTGGACATTCCTGAGTAGCAGGCTATAGTTTGCTTTGTGCTTAATTGTAGCTGTTTGCAAATGCACCAAATCATTGAATTTCAATATTCTGGATTTTATAAAGTGTTTGTATGTGGTCTGTATCCAACATTATGTATTATTCTGGCTGATCTTTTTTGTAACACAGTTAGAGAATAAAGTGTAATTTAGTAATTATTTCCCCATATTTCTGCACAATAACTCGGATATGGTGACACTAGCGAGCAGTAGAGAACATGAAGTGAACTTTACTTCTGCGTCAGACAGAACTTAGGATAACTTGTTTCTCTTGGTTCTTACACTGAGTCAGTGTGTATTATTTCATATATGTATCTTTATTATTTCGCTGTGTTGTTACTTATATGATTGTGTCACATATGAACATTAATTTGCTGTAAACAGTGTGATCATGGTCATGTTATGTTGCAACCTGCACCGAGTTGACACACTCCCTTTAGAGTTGGTTTTAAGAATATGCTTTCAGTGGCCTTGTGGATTATATCATGGGTTCTTAACCTTTTTGCCCTCGTGGCCTGACCTATCCAATACAGACGAGCCCGTGGCCCACTTAAATATTAACACTTACTTTTGATTTTATCGTATTCAGTAATTACATCTAACCTGCTTAGAGTACAGTCCAGCAGGATAAACCTTGTCAAATGATATGAAACCATGTGTTAATCACAAAAAATATTATCAAGGCTGAGGTCAGGAGGGTTACAATATATATACTAAAAAAATATACTGCAGAAAAAAAGATGTCTCATA
This sequence comes from Nerophis lumbriciformis, assembly GCF_033978685.3. Classification (NCBI taxonomy): domain Eukaryota; kingdom Metazoa; phylum Chordata; class Actinopteri; order Syngnathiformes; family Syngnathidae; genus Nerophis; species Nerophis lumbriciformis. The sequence goes on from NC_084551.2 coordinate 20,886,618, forward strand.
AAAACTGATGACAAATAAATGTACAGTACATACAATTATGGAGCGCTAAAAAATAAATATATTCTAATTAAAATAATAACAAATGAAAATGATATGTTCTTAAATAAAATGTTGATAAAATTAAAGTTCAAATGAAAATTCAGCTTCACCACTTTAGTCATAATTTTTGCGTGTAGGAAACTTCTGTGTGACTTTGGCTCTAGACTTTGTGTGTTTGATATTGTCATTAGGGGTGTAATGTAATAAAAATGTAATTTCATTACATTATTGTGGCAGAGCAAAATATTGATACTGTGGTGGGCCCTAGGACCATGCTCACACTCAGCAGAATGGGTGTGGTTTTTATGTCTTCTTGGGCACACTGTTAAGGGGCCGTTGTTGTGATATGAACATTCATGTTGGCAGTCTTACAATAAAGACCTGAGAGAAACAAAGTTGTGTTTCCTGCATTTGCAACAATGGTGACCCCGACAATGTTTCACGCAGAAGAGGAAGTTGTGTTTTCATCGGCCATGTCGCCCCAAATCCAGCAACCTGAATTTGTTGCCGCAGCGACGAAGCTTCCGGAGTTCTGGCAGAGCGACCCGGTATCATGGTTCCAGCACATCGAGGCACTTTTCCACCTGCAAAGAATCACCGGTGCCGACTCCCGGTATTATATGGTTGTAACAGCCCTCGATCAGGCAACCACTCGCCGTGCTATGCAGCTGTTGCGAACACTTCCACAGAACGGCAAATACGCTGCCCTCAAGGATATTCTGCTTCGGAGATTTACTCTAACTCAGTGGTCCCCAACCACCGAGCCGCGGTCCGGTGCCGGTCCGTAGATCGAAAGGTACCGGGCCGCACAATAAATGTAAGTAAAAAATAAATAAATAAAAAACTTTTTTTTTATTTATTTTTTTTTTTTAATTAAATCAACATAAAGAATGCAAGATACACTTACAATTAGTGCACCAACCCAAAAAACCTCCCTCCCCCATTTACACTCATTCACACTCATTCGCACAAAAGGGTTGTTTCTTTCTTTTATCTTTCCATGCTCACACTCAGCAGAATAGGTGTGGTTTTTATGTCTTCTTGGCCACACTGATAAGGTGCCGTTGTTGTGATATAAACATTCTCATGTTGGTAGTCAATCAATCAATCAAAATCACAAGTGTCTCAAAGGGCTGCACAAGCCACAACGACATCCTCGGTACAGAGTCCACATAAGGGCAAGGAAAAACTCTCCCCAGTGGGACGTCAATGTGAATGACTATGAGAAACCTTGGAGAGGACCGCATATGTGGGTAACCCCCCCACCCCCCCTCTAGGGGAGACCGAATGCAATGGATGTCGAGTGGGTCTGACATAATATTGTGAGAGTCCAGTCCATAGTGGATGCAACATAATAGTAAGAGTCCAGTCCATAGTGGGGCCAGCAGGAAACCATCCCGAGCGGAGACGGGTCAGCAGCGCAGAGATGTTCCCAACCGATGCACAGGCGAGTGGTCCACCCCGGGTCCCGACTCTGGACAGCCAGTTTTGCAATAAAGACCTGAGAGGAACAACGTTGTGTTTCCTGCATTTGGCACAATACATAACTAAAAAAAGTGGCTTCATTTCATCATTTATTGTTTTTAACATAAACGGATGCAGTCTGAGTCATTTAGAGCAGTGTTTTTCAATCACTGTGCCATGGCACACTGGTGTGCCGTGAGATACAGTCTGGTGTGCCGTGGGAGATTATATAATATCACCTAATTGGGTTAAAAATATTTTTTGCAAACCAGTTGTCAGAGTTTGTTGGTGGCGAACCCCAAGATGCAGAGAAGGTAGCAGGCTTGGTACAAGAAAACATGATTTAATTTAACACTATAGCAAAAAAACAAACAAAAGTGTACAAACAAAAGGCGCGCACAAGGCTGAGAACAAACTTGGCTATGAACTAAAATAGCACAAAGGCTAACTGTCGACAAGAAACAAAAACACTTACTGTGACACGAAGGAACTATGACATGAGCAGAGTGAACAAAAGTAGACAGAGCTACAACGACAAGTATTATGACAGGTAGTAGTGACATCGACAATGACAATAATCCAGCACTGACTGGAGGGGAAGGCAGGTTTAAATAGCAGCTGGCTGATTGACACCAGGTGTGGCCAGGTGCCAATCAGCCACAGCTGAGGGGAAGCAGCACTCAGGGAGACAATCAGGAAATGAAGACAAAATAAAAGCGCTGACAGAAAACTAAGACAAACGCAGAGGAAAAACTAAAACACAGTCAAACTGTCAGGGACAAGCCTGACACCAGTAATTATAATCCACAAAAAATATGCCGTTGTTGAGTGTCGGTACTGTCTAGAGCCCAGCAGACTAACCGTGTAATACTCTTCCATATCAGTAGGTGGCAGCCTGTAGCTAGTTGCTTTGTCATGATCATAATATGCTGGAGGCAGCATGCAGATCAAAAGGTATTCAATGCTTAAACCAAAAATAAACAGAAGATGAGTGCCGCTAAGAAAAGGCATTGAAGCGTAGGGATGGCTATGCAGAACGAAACTAAAACTGAACTGGCTACAAAGTAAACAAAAACAGAATGCTGGACGACAGCAAAGACTTACTGCGTGTGGAGCAGAGACGGGTGTCCACAAAGTACATCCGAACATGACATGACAATCAACAATGTCCCTGCAATAAAGGATTGCGACAACTTAAATAGCCTCGATTGCTAAAACAAACCAGGTGTGGGGAATAGCGCTCAAGGAAGACTTGAAACTGCTACAGGAAAATATCAACAAAACGGGAAAAGCCACCAAAATAGGAGCGCAAGACAAGAACTAAAACACTACACACAGGAAGACACCAGAAAAGTCCAAATAAGTCCCGGCGTGATGTGACAGGTCGTGACAGTACACCTACATTGAGACAAGAGCTATAGTGATGCATGGTTGGTTATGGTTTGAATGTACAAACGTTTGTATATCCAACACTTGTGAGAACAACTTTTTACTGTCAATATTGGCTACTGAGTTTCATTTTTGTATGTTTTCTGCTGGTGATGTGCCTCCGCATTTTTACAATGAAAAAAATTTGCCTTGGCTCAAAAAAGGTTGAAAAACACTGATTTAGAGTGTTGGGCAGTAGCTCAGTACAACTAAAAAAAGCTACACATCCACTGGGTTTCTTTAAAAAAAAAAAAAAAAGAAAAGAAACCCAGTGGATGCGTTTGGATAAAACAATTACCAAAACATTCACTTTTAGTTGTTTACCTTGTAAGCCCAAATCAAAACTGCTCTCGATATCGAGGACGTGGAACACACATTTAAGAACACGCATTAAGGTGAGTTGAGTTCATGAAAAGTTTTATTGCACATAACTATTATAAACAGTTCCCAATCATCTTGACATAAAAACAATGACATGTGTGTTATAGATAGACAGCATTTGTATTTACTGTAGGCAGAGAAAATTAATAACATTACAGGGGTGGGCCAAAGAAAAGGCACACTTAAATTAATACAGTGGGGTGTGGGGACTCCTAGGGGGAGTTGTAGGGCTAAATGACAGTTAATAGTAATGGACCCTTATTGGGGCCATTTCGTTCCATATGTACACTCTCATTACATGAACAATATTACCTATATAAGAACTTCAAATGTAGAAGTTGGAGAGGAATTTCATTTTGTTGACTCTGTTCCACAGTCAGGAAAATATGTTTACTTTAAATATGTTCAGTTTTATTGATATCCGTTCATGTAAAGATACAATTTGTTAAAGGGGAAGTGGACTTTTTGGGGGGGAATTTTGCCTATTGTTCACAATCATTATAAATTATATGACAACAGATGATTTTTTTTTTTTACTGCATTCTAAATATTGAATAAATACGATCAAAATTCTGCTTATAATGGAGCCTATGGGAGCTGCTCTATTCTGCCTATAAAGCCCTTAAAAAACAATAAAACACCTCTGTTAAGGTTTTATATACATGACATAAGTATATATGTAATCTAGTAACAGGCACATTTATAATAAAATTTTATATTTACATATTTTGATCATTTTAAGCATACGCGGCGCATTATTTTTCAACACTATAACTGATTACTACTTACTGCGGACTTTATGAGAGCCAACAAACATAATGAAACATCACTTACTGTACAATGTCTGCTGTCATTGGGATGGCAAATGATAGAATCTTGTTATATTCTCATTTAGATGAAGAATGATTTATAATCCTCGCAAAGAAAAGGGAGGTGGAGCTAAGCGTCTTTTTGTTTCGTTCTCGCCATTTCCGGGTCTAAATGTCACGTGGGGGTCGCAGCTTGCTGCGGGGTTGTTCTTCCAACGCAAGAACGGCTCCGGACGACAGCGTAAAGGTAGGAAGTGATTTATTTCTCATAAAACACTCACTACCACAAAACACAAAAATACAACCAAAAAAGGCAAGTGTGCCTAAAACATAAAAAGCTGCTAATTAACAAAAACTAGGACATGGACATGGAAACTTACTTTGTCAAAACGAGACCTGAACCGGAGTGACATAACGACAATGCAGGCAGGACGAGTGATGAACAAGGTATGCTTAAATAACAGTGACATGATTCGTGACAGGTGTGTGTGAGTCAAAACGTGAAACAGGTGCGTGACGTGACAGGTGAAAACTAATGGTTGCTATGGTGACCAGACAAGGGAGTGAAAAGACAGAAACTAAACAAAACATGACTTAAAACAAAACATGATAATACAGACATGACAGAGCCCCTCCCTTAAGGACAGATACCAGATGTCCAAGAAAAAAAAAACAAAGATCAATAGTCATGGGAGGGCGGGAGGGGGACATGGCGGTGGGTCGCCAGCCCAAGTGGCCCCTAATCCACCGAGGCAAAGTCAAGTGGCGGCGGCGAGTGGAACGCCGCTGCAGCAGGCGAGGCGGACGCCCAGGGATTGGCCACATTCGTGGCCGACTGGGAGGTGGGCGCACTTGGCGTGGCGGACGACCAGGTAGCGGCCATATCCGTGGCCGACGAGGAGGCAGGCGCGTCGTCATCGTGGCAGGCGTGGCTTGGCGTGGTGAGTCAGGCGGCGAAGCTCGGCGTGGCGCGTCAGGCGGCGAAGCTCGGCGTGGCGCTTCAGGCGGCGAAGCTCGGCGTGGGTCTTGGTATGGGTCTTGGTCTTGGCGTGGGTCTTCGCATGGCGGGTCTTGGTCTTGGTCTTGGCATGGCGGGTCTTGGTCTTGGTCTTGGCATGGCGGGTCTTGGTCTTGGTCTTGGCATGGCGGGTCTTGGTCTTGGCATGGCGGGTCTTGGTCTTGGCATGGCGGGTCTTGGTCTTGGTCTTGGCATGGCGGGTCTTGGTCTTGGTCTTGGCATGGCGGGTCTTGGCGTCGTGAAGCTGCGACTGGCGGCACTTGGCGTCGTGGAGCTGCGACTGGCGGCACTTGGCGTCGTGGAGCTGCGACTGGCGGCACTTGGCGTCGTGGAGCTGCGACTGGCGGCACTTGGCGTCGTGGAGCTGCGACTGGCGGCACTTGGCGTCGTGGAGCTGCGACTGGCGGCACTTGGCGTCGTGGAGCTGCGACTGGCGGCACTTGGCGTCGTGGAGCTGCGGCTGGCGGCACTTGGCGTGGAGGGTCTTGGCGTAGAGGGTCTTGGTCTTGGGCTTGGCGTGGAGGGTCTTGGTCTTGGACTTGTTGAGCTGGTACCAGAGCTTGGCGTCGTGGAGCTGGTCCCGGAGCTTGGCGTCGTGGAGCTGGTACCGGAGCTTGGCGTCGTGGATCTGGTACCGGAGCTAGGCGTCGTGGAGCTGGTACCGGAGCTTGGCGTCGTGGAGCTGGTACCGGAGCTTGGCGTCGTGGAGCTGGTACCGGAGCTTGGCGTCGTGGAACTGGTACCGGAGCTTGGTGTCGTGGAGCTACTGGTGCAGGTGGAGGTGGTCTAGCTGGGGGTTGCGGCTTGGCATGGTAAAAGACTGGTGGTGGCGGTCGTGAGGGAGGCTGTGGCTTGACATGTTGAAGCTGAGTCACCCCACCAGTGCAGTTCCCAGCCCTAGCCCCCCCCTCAAGGAGCGGATACCAGACGCGCTCCCTGCGGTCTGGCATCTTCTTTAGGGGTGGGTGTAGGGGGGTAGACTCCTCCCCACTAAATTGTCCAAAATGTCTATTCCCTACCCCCACTTTAGACTGTGTCTGAAAAAATCTAAATTTAGAGACAATTTTCTCAAAAGGATTTTTCTTTGAAACAAAGTCCATAGTGGGCGGCTGACAGAGGGTGTAAATAGACTAAAAAAAAAAATCTTGATTTCTGACGTCATCACCAGTGGGCGGGATGACGTCATCAGCACGGGTCTTCTGTGGCGGGAAGGAAGAATGGGCTGGTTGTGGAATCGTGTTGTCCGGATGAAGATTTTGGGGAAACAACGCGTTATGCTGGCGAGAAAAAGCCTTTCTGGCTGGCTTCCATTTTTGCCAGTGCGTCTCCATCACCTCCTCGTGGCCGGTCTGCGGAAGAACGTATGCTGCCTGCATTCTGTCAAGTGGGGGTCGCAGCTTGCTGCGGGGTTGTTCTTCCAACGCAAGAACGGCTCCGGACGACAGCGTAAAGGTAGGAAGTGATTTATTTCTCATAAAACACTCACTACCACAAAACACAAAAATACAACCAAAAAAGGCAAGTGTGCCTAAAACATAAAAAGCTGCTAATTAACAAAAACTAGGACATGGACATGGAAACTTACTTTGTCAAAACGAGACCTGAACCGGAGTGACATAACGACAATGCAGGCAGGACGAGTGATGAACAAGGTATGCTTAAATAACAGTGACATGATTGGTGACAGGTGTGTGTGAGTCAAAACGTGAAACAGGTGCGTGACGTGACAGGTGAAAACTAATGGTTGCTATGGTGACCAGACAAGGGAGTGAAAAGACAGAAACTAAACAAAACATGACTTAAAACAAAACATGATAATACAGACATGACACTAAATTGGCTACGGGTCTAAATACGTCCTCAGCCTTCTTCTATCCAGGTGAGATGCAATGTAAGATTTATGATCTACAATAAACCTTTAGAGCAGGGAGGCGATAATTAATTAATCATAATCCTCACTCTTTAGGTAAAAAAAAAATAATTGTGGGAGAAAACAAGCGCCTTCTCAAGTCTTTCTTGCGATGTCTTCAGGCCTATATTGATTTTCAAGTTTGCCAAGTTCTCAGCTTATGATCACAACCTTCTACTGTACAATTGAGAGGCATGATTTATAATTTTGCACACACTTTTAAAAACCCAGAGTTGACACAGCAGCTCGCCGGCTCAGTATGTCAATAGCTGCAGAAGTTAGTTACCGCTTTGTGATCAAGGTGCTGCTAAAAGTAGTTTATCTCTGTTGTCTTTTATTATAACAATGTTGCGGATACATGGTTAATACGCAGGTCATGACATGTAAGTGGAGTATTTTTGCTGGTGTTTCTGTTTTTTTTTAAAGGGCTTTATACACAGTGTGTGTACAGTGCATCTTAATTCGTCATCACCAACTGTCAGATTAAATTCTTCCTTTTGTTAACTTTTTCCATTGTTTTGCATATCTACCTCAGCTACCGTGACTGAAAAGACAACAAAGCAGAGCAGTGGTCTGATGTCTTTTTTTGCTCCCTTTTCGAATAATTTTTTCTGTTACTGTAAGAGGTCAATGCTTATTCCAGTTAAACCTGTATAACCATGCGACATATGAGCGTAGACACCATCAACAAAGCTTTTGAAGTGCAGGAAACCAGTATAAAATCAAATGATAAGCTAATTAAATTGCTCAAACATACAGTGTATTTACCCTTAAATAAATAATTTTTGTTGTTGATAAAAATGCAGTGTGAAAGAGGTTAATAATGATAAGACAAAATGTATAGTAATATACGGTAAATAAAACATGACCAACAACATTACCAAAAATTATAAATCTAACACTTCTTCGGTTGATCTTGACAATCATGGGGAATCATTTAATGATTTGTTCCAGTGTATACATTTTGTATCAAATATCCATTGTAATATGTTCATTGAAGAGTAAGTAAATATTTTGGAAGCTTCTGTAATCCATCAAGACTAAACTATGAAGCTGGCATGCCTTTAGCCCGCGTAAGTGCTATTTGGGTTCACCACTCTGTTTGGGTCGATCAATCCCCAATGAGCTCCCAGTCCAGTGATCCCAGCCCCGTTGTAACGGCCACTCAGGATTCGGAGCTCGGCATCCGGGTAAGTGGGGTAAAAGTTAAAGGAGGTCTGTAACGCATCATCACAAGTTGATACATGGTTATGTGGATGAATAAGTAACAGTGTCAAACAAAGTACGGAAATGATCATCACCTGTGTAGGCTGGCCACTGATCAAACTGCGGCCTGTGCTGGTCACAAATATCAGCTGATAGATGTAGTTGGAGGTGAAGTATTTACCAGACACCTGAAACATTAAATGCAATGTGCAGACTTTCCAGAATATTCAGGTAGAAGACATTTTCATTCTAGTTTGACCATACTTACTACTACTATGATTTTTTAATGTGAAGAAGAAACACTTCCCTTTGATAAAGTGAGTGTCAAACCTGAACAATTTTTTCTCCTGGGTGCAGTATCATTTCCAGTGGTTGGCCAACTGCTCGGCCAACTTGATTCGTCCAAATATAGTCATAGCGCAATTGAAGTCTGCATAAAATCACAACAAAATACAAACTATTTAGGGATGGTGAATATATTACCATACAGAACAATGTAGTTCGGAACTGTAATATTAAAAATCCCTTGGAGAAGGAGATACTGACCCAACGATGTAAGCGGAATTTAGCTCCCAAACCCGAACTGCTGTGATTCTACCGATTCCTTGTGTCGCAAATGACGTTCCACTACCACTTCCAACCGTTGGGGAGAAAGAGTAATGGTCCTGGAAAGCTGCAGCGTCAAACAATAGCACAGTTAAAGAACTGCTGCTCCCTGTCATAAATGCTGAACATTTGGTGACATTCTGCAGTAAAAGGGTCTCTCACGTAATTCTGCCAGGCAAGTTGTACAGAGCATGCACAGGAACAGGTACACAATCATTGCGGCGGTTGTAAATAGTCAGCTCTAAAACCAATCATTGAAAATAACCTTAGTGAATCAGAGTATAATAAACATCCCCAAAAAATATCAAGTAGCTTTTGAGTAACAGTATGATACAATACACAAACACTTACATACTTGTATATATAATGCATCAAGCTCACCTCTGACTTGTTGTGTGAAGAAAAGATCAACTTGTGTAAGCAAAATGAGGCGACAATGTCCCTTATGAAGCCCGGAACTCCCTCCCTCATGTCGCTCAAACAGACACAGTCGCACACTTTTAACCCTAACATTCCATATTGGCTGCCACTGACAGCTGAATGATGGTCTTGGTTATGCTTATGATTCATTTGTGTTTATCAAGTTACATTAAGGGATATTTTCACAACTCAATAAGTCAAAAAAGGGAAGGAAAAAGTTGAGATTTACCTACCCTTATTATATACTCTGTATTATCTTCACAGATGCATCACAACATTTGCGTTTTTCTTCAACGACAACACCAGTGCGCATCATACATAAGCATTATACAGCAGTAATGCTAACAAGATATACAAACTATCATAATAAAACAACCACTTACTGTACAATGTCTGCTCTCACTAGGATGCCAACTGATGGGATGTTCATATAAAGTGCCGCTAACGAGTGTCTTTTTGTGTCTTTCTCGCCATCTTTGGTATAAATTGGATGTCAAAGTCACCCTTTTTTTTCTTTTTTTTCTCTTTTTTTTATTGAGACAAAGATTATTTATGTATTTAATGTTTGTATGCTTACTATGGTATATTATGTATTTATTATTTATTTGTTCACTGTTCTTTTACAGAGAACAAAGAAATTGGATAAAATTGCTATGGTATGAAAAGGGGTAGGATTAAATAAGCTCTGCTTCTTCCTACTCCTTTTCGTACGTGAAATGAAACAACTGGAATTGTGTGATGCATTACATTGTATCGTATGCATGTTCGAAATAAACTGAAACTGAACTGAACTGAAACCTTCTCGGTTTATTGCTACAACATTCTATTATCTAGGTGAGAAGAATGATTTATAATCTATAATTAACTTTTTTTTTAACATGTCAAAAAATGCATAAGCTATTTGGCGCTCTTTATCACCTGGCCGCTGAAAAAAAGCTTGTCCGCGTTAGCATTTACAATAACACTATTGCTAATACTAATAATATTCAGCTCACAAGAGGTAACCAGAGTATTGTTGGCGGTTTTTGGATGTTTATTAATAAAGTTTTATAAGCGGAATAATGTACTCCCATTAACTGCATTGTTAGCCGCCATGTACGCGTATATTACAAATTAGAATGCATAAAAAAAGAAAACCATACAGTATGTGATCTTGTCTTACCGGTACTTCAGAATTGCGAATGATATGCACAATTCCAAAATAAAAATGATGTCATAATAGCATACCTTGTTTTTATTTTTAGAAAAAACTTTTGTTTAAAAAACAAAATAAAACCTCAGATTATAAATAGATTACAATAAGGTGTTCATGCATAAAACGTGGAAAGTGGTTAGTGGATTTGCATTGTCTGGAACCATCTTCATTATTTAGTACCTCATTAAGTTGTTAACGCATACTAATTGTTCTTTTGGATAACCTGTTCATCAAGTTTAGACTCAGTAGTTTACAAATTACATTGTTTTTAATACCTTACTTATAATTGTTAAATTATTGAATTCATTACTTATTGAATTCAGATTTGTTATATATTGAACTCAGGCAGACAAAAGTTCAAGAATCAAGTTCAGAATTATACTATAATTACTCATTTCCAGTGGAAACTTCTGCTAAAGAAGACGTAATCACGGCTATTTTAGTCAAGGCTGGTTTGACTGGAATAACCATCTAGGATCCCACACCTCCAAGCGGAATTCTTCAACTTCAACTTCCTGCTCATATTTTCCAAAGTAGCGTGACGCAAATGCAGTGACATGCAGTCACTAGAGGCAGGTGAGTTTAGTTAGCTGAGGTAAATAATGTACAGTGTATTTTGTCAACAACTGTATGTGTGTAATGTATTTCTTGTGTTGAGCGATCATAAAACTGTTGCAAAGACGCACTGTGTGAGGCTCGCAGTAATCCCGCCTCCTGGTGCCGGTTAATGCACCCCCGCCGCAGAGTGCACCCCCCGACAGGAGCGCCACACCAACCAAAGCCCACACCCAAACCCTCCACGTGCAAGACCGAATCCACCCAAAAAAAGTCACTTAACAAGAAGCCAAAAAGTGCAAAAACAACAATGCTCGCGCCGGATGAGCCGTGAACGACTGCAGGGACACAACATTATGTATACCTGCAGACTGCAGCACGGATTTCATATTTCATTCATTCACAACTCCTCCAACACCAACATCACTGTTCCCGCACTTATAAGTAAAGGTAAGAACATAATAACGTTTTTTTAATTAAATGTGCTTTTTTGTGTGCTACAGTTTGTATGTGTAAAGTTAAAGTTAAGTTAAAGTACCAATGATTGTCACACACACACTAGGTGTGGTGAAATTTGTCCTCTGCATTTGACCCATCCCTTGATCACCCCCTGGGAGGTGAGGGGAGCAGTGGGCAGCAGCGGCGCCGCGCCCGGGAATAATTTTTGATGATTTAACCCCCAATTCCAACCCTTGATGCTGAGTGCCAAGCAGGGAAGAATGCTGGTATGAGCTTTTAAACATAACCGTTAACTGCTGCCAATCAAATGGTGAATAAGATACTCTTTAGGGTTCATATGTTTGTAAATCTGACTGTGATGAAGTCAGTGCCTCACCAGCCATCAACCTCACCACACGTCACTGCGCAAATGTCAGAAAGCATACACATATATATATATATATATATATATATATATATATATATATATATATATATATATATATATATATATATATATATATATATATATATATATATATATATATATACACACACACAAACATACATATACATACATATATATATATATATATATATATATATATATACACACACACAAACATACATATACATACATATATATATATATATATATATATATATATATATATATATATATATATGTATATATATATATATATATATACACATATACATATACATACATATATATATATATATATATATATATATATATATATATATATATACATATACATACATACATACATATATATATATATATATATATATATATATATATATATATATATATATATATATATATATATGTATGTGTGGGAAAAAAAATCACAAGACTACTTCATCTCTACAGGCCTGTTTCATGAGGGGTTCCCTCAATCATCAAAAATCTCCTGATGATTGAGGGAACCCCTCATGAAACAGGCCTGTAGAGATGAAGTAGTCTTGTGATTCTTTTTCCCACACATACATATATTGCGCTCTACTACGGTATCGAGCACTATTTTTTGGATAACCTTATTAAGACATATATATATATATATATATATATATATATATATATATATATATATATATATATATATATATATATATATATATACACACACATGCATACATATACATACATATATATATATATATATATATATATATATACACACACATACATACATATACATACATATATACAGTGTTGGGTTAGTTACTGAAAAGCAGTAACTGGTTACAGTTACTAGTTACTTCATTTCAAAAGTAACTCAGTTACTAACTCAGTTACTTACACCAAAAAGTAATGCGTTACTGTGAAAAGTAACTATTTAGTTACTTCTTTTTTTCTTCTTTTTTTTTTTTTTTTAAAGCTCCCATTAATGCCCTTTTAGCCTTCATTTCAGTACTGTTATTGCACTGGAGAATAATACAATCTGTTGATCAACTTGACATGCATTTGCATCACTCAACTCTGCTAAGCAATGTGGTCTACATACAACACACAAAGACAAAGATATGTTACAAAGGCCAATTTGTTTCTGGCCAGAACAAATTGACAAAACTATTTTAAATAGCTGCAACATAACGTACATAAGTAACAAACAGCATAATAACAGCATAGATGTAAAGCAAGAAAGGCACACACTACATACACAAAGCCTAACCAGGCATTTTCTTCCTCAAGTAATTCTGATACAAAGTCATGTCTGAAGCCCAGAACACTCTACACATTTCCCCAGTTTTAGTTTAGAGATAAGGAAAGATTGGCCTGGCCCACTAGGATCCCTCTTTATGTTTGTGAACTTTATAGTCTATACATTTAATAATAATAATAACTGAAATTTATATAGCGCTTTTCTAAGTACCCAAAGTCGCTTTACATCTAGAACCCATCAATCATTCACACCTGGTGGTGGTAAGCTACTTTCATAGCCACAGCTGCCCTGGGGTAGACTGACAGAAGCGTGGCTGCAATTTGCGCCAACGGCCCCTCCGACCACCACCTATCATTCATCATTCAATTCACCGGTGTGAGTGGCACCGGGGGCAAAGGGTGAAGTGTCCTGCCCAAGGACACAACGGCAGCGATTTTTTGGATGGTAAGAGGCAGGGAGCGAACCTGCAACCCTCAGGTTTCTGGCACGGTTGCTCTACCCACTACGCCATGCCGCCCTAGAGTTTAGAGTGATGTGACAATCAAACACTCGAGAAGTCTAGAATGAAAGAGTATATAAGAGAATTGACAGCAATGTTCCCTCTCAGGAGCGCGCCTGTGCAATTGTGCACTGCTCAAGCGTCCTCTGCGCACGGCAAATCTATGCCATGCACAAAATCAAATAAAAAAATAAGCGCATAACAATTTTCAACACGACACGGACACGACAGAGAAAACCGTTTTCGTCATCATTGTTCAAATATTGTAACGTCTGTCGAGACGCTTTGAGGACATGAATTCCATCCATCACTTTACTGAGCAAAAATCTTTATTGTCGGCCACAAACACATCACCAAAACATTAGTAAAAAAAATGATATCTAGCAAAAGTGGTCATTTTCTGCAGTACAAACCAGACCAAAAGCAACTTTGTTATATCAACAGCAGCCACTCGCTCTTTCTCACGTGCGCCAACACTTGCACATATGGCACTTAGCCAGTGATGCGTTTACAGCCACACAACAAGACGGACAACTCCAACACCACACATAAAGTGTCATTCCAGGTCGTTACACTATGATTTACCAATCAAATGTGTGCTTATTCTAGTGTCATTTATTAGGAATCTTAATTTATAAATATTAATCATTAAATGCTGTTAGTATATTAAATAAATACTAATTAAAAAATGTATTTTTTACAAACAGGAAGTTGCAGGAATGTACACATGATCCCCTGCTTACATCTAATTGTGCAACATGTGAATGTTTTAATGGGAACTAAATGCAATGTCTGAAAGGGGTACAAATTATTTCCAAAGCAGGACCTCCACCCAGACAAACAATACAAGTACGCAGTTCATGAAAAACAATATTTGTTGCTATTGTCATTGTAAGTGGGCCTAAATACTTATATTAGAAATGGAAATGACTTCTGTCATTTGATTATAATAATAAGAGAATGTTGTCTGTCTATCTGTGTTGGCCCTGTGATGAGGTGGGGACTTGTCCAGGGTGTACCCTGCCTTCCGCCCGAATGCAGCTGAGATAGGCTCCAGCGACCCCGAAAGGGACAAGCGGTAGTAAATGGATGGATGAATGGAGATTGAACTTGTTATTTAGTGAGGTTTGGGACAGGTGTGCTGCTGGTGTAGCCACAGTGTGCACGTCTGAAGTTGCTCAAATGGACTCCACTGAATGCTCAGGGAGTTTTTGCGTTTGCTCACACACATGAACAATTAGAGGGAACATTGATTGACAGAGTGTGTGTACCTTCAGCGGTGAATGATGAGCAGAGGCAGACTTAATCCGTAAGTGGTGGTGGTGGAGGTGAAGTGGCATCAGAGTCTCTATCTCTCTTTACTAGCTTCGTCGAAGCATGTTGCTTATGTAGCTTGTTTCAGCAGATTTGAATTGCTGTTTTGGGCAGTAGATGGGATCTTTGATCCAAAGCACAATTTACATTTAACTAAAATGTTCTTTTCTTTGTGCTCGACAAAAGAAAAGTAGTGAAAATATCTCCATGTTAGCAAACTCGACTTCTGGCTCCGCCATGATCAGACACGCCCCCCTCCCCTCCCTCCCTCTCCTCCCTCCCCACACTCACACGCACACACAGAGCGCATGTCTCTCTCTCTTCTCCGGCTTGTGACACAAAAAGAATCAGAACGATGACACAGCAGCGCTCCGATAAAACACACTCTATATTACATAAAAAGTAACGTAAAATAACGCAGTAACGCATCATGTAGTAACGGTAACTGAGTTACTGAATATAAAAAATAACGCGTTAGATTACTAGTTACCGCCGACTAACGCGTTACTTTGTAACGCGTTAGTCCCAACACTGCATATATATATATATATATATATATATATATATATATATATATACATATATATATATATATATATATATATACATATACATGCATACCGGATATATATATATATATATATATATATATATATATATATATATATATATACAAGAAAAAAAACATACAAACCCCGTTTCCATATGAGTTGGGAAATTGTGTTAGATGTAAATATAAACGGAATACAGTGATTTGCAAATCCTTTTCAACCCATATTCAATTGAATGCACTACAAAGACAAGATATTTGATGTTCAAACTCATAAACTTTTTTATTTTTTTTGGCAAATAATAATTACCGGTAACTTAGAATTTCATGGCTGCAACACCTGCCAAAGTAGTTGGGAAAGGGCATGTTCACCACTGTGTTACATCACCTTTTCTTTTAACAACACTCAATAAACAATTGGGAACTGAGGAAACTAATTGTTGAAGCTTTGAAAGTGGAATTCTTTCCCATTCTTGTTTAATGTAGAGCTTCAGTCGTTCAACAGTCCGGGGTCTCCGCTGTCGTATTTTACGCTTCATAATGCGCCACCCATTTTCGATGGGAGACAGGTCTGGACTGCAGGCGAGCCAGGAAAGTACCCGCACTCTTTTTTTACGAAGCCACACTGTTGTAACACGTACTGAATGTGGCTTGGCATGGTCTTGCTGAAATAAGCAGGGGCGTCCATGAAAAAGATGGCGCTTAGATGGCAGCATAGGTTATTCCAAAACCTGTATGTACCTTTCAGCATTAATGGTGCCTTCACAAATGTGTAAGTTATCCATGCCTTGGGCACTAATGCACCCCCATACCTTCACAGATGCTGGCTTTTGAACTTTGCATCGATAACAGTCTGGATGGTTCGCTTCCCCTTTGGTCCGGATGACACGATGTCGAATATTTCCAAAAACAATTTGAAATGTGGACTCGTCAGACCACAGAACACTTTTCCACTTTGCATGAGTCCATCTTAGATGATCTCGGGCCCAGAGAAGCCTGCGGCGTTTCTGGATGTTGTTGATAAATGGCTTTCGCTTTGCATAGTAGAGCTTTAACTTGCACTTACAGATGTAGCAACCAACTGTATTTAGTGACAGTGGTTTTCTGAAGTGTTCCTAAGCCCATGTGGTGATATCCTTTAGAGATTGATGTCGGTTTTTGATACAGTGCAGTCTGAGGGATCGAAGGTCACGGTCATTCTGTTTCATTGATCCAACGTAAGCATTAGTGACCTTTGACTCTGTATCACCAATCAAACAGAGCCTGGCAGTGACATGACCGCACTCAAACTTTAAAAAGGGACATGGTGTCAGACCAGGCAAGGTAAGTCTTCAATGTTTACTTCCAAAATAAGAAAAATAACATTCATATCATGTGTCATCTGTGTCAGTAGAAACAGTCACATTTCTGACTACGAGAATTCCACTTCCAACAAGACAAAAATAGAACAATTTTGCAGTAGGTTGTAGATGCTGACAAAACACCTGTTGTGATATCATAAGTGACTGTAAAGTGTGCATATTTTGTAGTACATGCTGTCGGTACACACACAAACCCACAAAGGCACACACACAAACAGGCCCGGCCCTAACCAATCTGGCGCCCTAGGCAAGATTTTAGGTGGCGCCCCCCCACATCGGCAGTGAAGTGTATATACTCACAAGAACCCGAATAGCTTTGTCTTTGACCTTTTTTTTTTACTTACAACTATACCTAATATATAAAGGGGTGGAAAAGTGACTATTACCTGCAGGGCAAACATTAGCTAACCAGAAGGCAATAACAATGTAAACAAAAAACACCTGCTTAAAAGATCTAATACAAACATTTATATGCACGTACAACACTTAGAACTTTTAGCATATCAGTATGTGGAATTAAATGATGGAATGGATTAAGTAAAGAAGTTAAAAATTGTACTGATATGATCCAGTTTAAGAGGTTGTTCAAAATAATAGTGCTTACAGAGTACAAAGAAGAAGAATTATGAGAAATACTTTCAACCTTATTGAAAATAAGATATTCTTCATCTCAGTATGTTAATAATGACTGAATTAATTAATTAATTACATATTACAAAACTGTTGTATACTAATTCATAGATGTTATTTTATTATATAAAAAGGTCAGTAAATGATTCTATATATTTGTAAACGCTTTGAAGTGGGAAAGGGGTAGGATTAAATAAGCTTTGCTTCTTCCTACTCCTTTTCGGGGATGATGTAAAATGAAATGATATGAAATTGTGTGATGTATTATGATGTAAGTGTGTTCATGTTCCAAATAAACTAAAGAAAGAAAGAAATGTCCCTGAGGAATGTAAGGCGGGAGTACTGTAATTACCTAACGTTACATTATTATTTTCCATAACAATTTAGCCCCCTCCACAATATTAACCCGACGTTAAAACAGAACTAGCTATTTATTGATTAGCAATTGCCGAA
Organism: Nerophis lumbriciformis; assembly: GCF_033978685.3. Lineage (NCBI taxonomy): Eukaryota > Metazoa > Chordata > Actinopteri > Syngnathiformes > Syngnathidae > Nerophis > Nerophis lumbriciformis. The sequence continues at coordinate 20,904,584 of NC_084551.2, forward strand.
TCATGTAACATTAGCTTAATGCTAAAAAGCCAGGTTACTATCACATTCTGTAACAGACAAATAATTTCATGTAGGCTAATACCTACCTGCTACCTCTGTATTTTCTCGTTTCTCCTCCTCTTCTTTTCTCTTTTTTCTTCCCTGGGCACCTGACAGTTTTGGCCGTTTTGACATCTTGTGTTGATTTTTTGATGTGGTGACGTCCAAAAAGAGTCATGATACGGGAAGGGAGGGGGCGCACCGTGCGGGGGGGGGGGGGGGGGGGGGGGGGGGGGGGGGGGGGGGGGGGGGGGGGGTAATGTTGTAACAAATAATATTTCTATTAAATAGGCTTTACTTTGCATTTTAATTAACGTGGGATTATTTTTTGTATTTAGAAATAATAGCACCAACTTTTTTTTCTTTTTTTTTTTTTTTTTCTCCAACATTTGTGGCACTGGCGTGGCGCCCCCTGATGGACGGCGCCCTTAGCATTTGCCTATACGGCCTATGCCACGGGCCGGCCCTGCACACAAACACACACTAACTACGGCTGTAGTGCAACTACCATTAACACAATTCAAGCGACGCCCCTTCAGCATCTGGGCAGGCGACAGGCCCACACCTTCAAGTGGTGTATTTCTGTACTCCAGAAGTGCTATGTAAGGGTCACCAGATTTTTTGAGCAATCGTTTGACTGTCTGCACAGCTTTTTCCGCCTGTCCATTTGACTGAGCATAGTGTGGACTTGAGGTGACATGACTGAACTCCCAGCTTTCTGCAAAGCTATTGATCTCTGCACTGGCATACTGAGGAGCATTATCATTGACCAAAATATCTGTTATGCCGTGCCTTGCGCATATGGACTTCATGGCAGTAATAACACCCTTACTGGTGGTGTCGGCCAGCCTCATTATCTCTGGATACTTGGAAAAGTAGTCAACACATAACAAATATACAGAACCATCGCTGTGAAACATGTCGGATCTAACCTTTTCCCATGGTCTAATTGGCAATGGATGTGAGGTCAGTGGCTCTTTTTGATTGCTATTCCAGTGCTCATTGCACACAGCACACAGAGCTACAACTTTCTCAATTTGGGCGGACATGCCTGGCCAATAAAGAACATCTCTGGCCTTTTCTTTGCATTTGACCATGCCCAAGTGTGACTCGTGGATTCTGTCCAGCATTTGTGATCTCAGTTGCTGTGGCACAATGAGTTTCTCTGATTCCAATAGTAGACCGGAAGCGAAACTGATCTCATCTCTGAATGTCCAAAACGGTTGTATGCTCTCAGGCCATCCTCACATCATCATGTTCTTTAGCTCCTGCAGTACTGGGTCTTGTGCAGTTGCATTTCTGAACATTTCCAGCTTTTCCTCTGATATAGGCAACTGCGCTGTGGTCCAGTTCACTTGCAGTTCCTCTTCCAACAGATCCTCTTTCTGCTCACGTAGATATGCACGGCTCAATGCATCTGCAATGTGAAGCTCCTTTCCCGGCTTGTATGTCACTGCAACGTTGTATTTTTGAAGTGGCAGCAGCATTCTTTGTAGCCTCATAGGAGCCTGATGCAGTGGCTTCTTGAAAATGCTTTCCAGCGGTTTGTGGTCGCTCTCGACCTGGACCTCTCTGCCATACACATATTGATAGAATTTCTCACACCCGTACACTACGGGGGTATTTGTACAACGGCTCTTATCTTCTCATCATCAGGTTTTAGCCCATCTGCACTCAGTTTATGGCCAATGTACTTGACTTCTGTTATCCTGAACTTGCACTTGCTTTTATCGAATCTCAGTCCATTCTCATCCTGTTCTCTGCAGCAGTTTTATTAGTCTCTGATCGTGTTGCTCTAGTGTGTCTCCCCAGACCAGCAGATCATCAATGATGTTCACCACATCATCTAACCCCTCGATCATCTGAGCCACAGCTCTCTGGAACACCTCACTCACCGATGAGATGGCAAAAGGAAGCCTCTTGAACCGATATCTTCCAATGGGTGTGATAAATGTGCACATCTTGTAGCTTTCTTCATCCAGTTTTATTTGGTAAAATCCCTGGTTTGCGTCCAACACAGAGAAGTATTTTGCATTTGGCATGCGTGACACCACTTCCTCCACTATGAGGAAAGGATTGTGCCCTCTTCTTATAGCTGTGTTCAGATCCTTTGGGATCCATACAAATCCTGATCTTCTTTGTAGTGACTACGTTCACCATGCTGTTTACCCACTGTGTAGGCTCAGATTGCCTTGTGATCACATATGACTGCTCCATTTTGTGAAGCTGTTCTATTACTCTGTCCCTCAGAGCAATTGGGATCCTCCTAGGTGCATGTATCACAGGCCTTATTTTAGGGTCATAGTCTTTCTGCATTTTGTTTTCTTTCTCCATGTTATACATCCTCTTCACCATTTTCAAAGCAGTGCTTGTTTCTCTTCCAAGGATCGCTGGAGCATCCTTCTCTATTATTTCAAAGTCAATCTTGTGTTTTTGACCTTTGTACAGGCAAGTGACCGAAGTTTTGCCCAAGGGCTCCATCTTGTGGTCTGAATATGACACTAATTTACAGCTGGATGCATGCAGCTTGCCGATGATATTCAGCGAGTGAAGCGTTTTGGCCGACATGACATTACAGTCAGCTCCAGTGTCAATTCGAAACTTGACTCTCTTCTTGTTTATTATCATCTCTTCAGACCATCTGTCTTGGTTTTCAATCACATCAATGTTTCTCATTTCAATAGTTCCAATGAACATTTCCTCTGCATAACTGTCATCGTCACTGTACTGCTGTACCACAACATGCATTTTCTTATTTTTGGGTTGACAGTTTGCACGACACAATTTTGCAAAATTATTTTTCTTATCACATTTCCTGCATGTTTTTTTCATATACTGGGCACTTTCTCTGCTCAGGCTTGTAGCCAACTTTCTTTTCACTGTTCATTGAGCTTTCTTTTGTGCTCCTAGCTCCTTTTTTGTATGCCCATGCAGTGCTCACTTTTGTAGCATCTGTGATGGCATGGGGGTGTTTTAGTGCCCAAGGCATGGGTAACTTACACATCTGTGAAGGCACCATTAATGCTGAAAGGTACATACAGGTTTTGGAGCACCATATGTTACCATCAAAGCAACGTCTTTTTCATGCACGCCCCTGCTTATTTCAGCAAGACAATGCCAAGCCACGTGTTACAACAGCGTGGCTTTGTAGTAAAAGAGGGTGGGTACTCGACTGGCCTGCCTGTAGTCCAGACTTGTCTCCCATTGAAAATGTTTGGCGCATTATGAAGCCTAAAATACGACAACGGAGACACCAGACTGTTGAACAACTTAAGCTGTACATCAACCAAGAATGGGAAAGAATTCCACCTGAAAAGCTTCAAAAATTGGTCTCCTCAGTTCCCAAATGTTTATTGAGTGTTGTTAAAAGGAAGGGCCTTGTAACACAGTGGTAAAAATGCCCCTGTGCCAACTTTTTTGCAATGTGTTGCTGCCTTTAAATTCTAAATAAATGATTATTTGCAAAAAAAAAAAAAATACTCAGCTCGAACATTATCTTGTCTTTGCATTCTATTCAATTCAATATAAGTTGAAAAGGATTTGTAAATCATTGTATTCTGTTTTTATTTACGATTTACATAACGTGCCAAATTCACTGGTTTGGTATATATGTGTGTGTGTATATACGTATAAATATGTTTGAGATATATATATGTGTGTGTGTATGTATATATATATATACATATATATATATATATATATATATATGAATAAATTATAATAAAGAATAAGATAAATGGACCATTATTGTCTATCATAAGAGGCTGCATGTTTGCAATAATTTAAGTGTTGTGGTAGTTACTGCTGTTTATATCTAACAGTATTAACTAAATATTGTTACATAGTAACATCAGTGGGAGTTTATTGGTTGTGATAATGCAATAATACTAGTTTAGTTGCTTTATTTCCGGTTAAAGATGATAAAACATTGACATTCAGAGTAAATTCGTATGATATGCAATGATGAAAGTTGCACATATTTATATTGTAAACACCACACCACAACTATTTCCAACATGCAGGTTCTCGTGACATACATCTTAATCATATTTACAGTACAATAATTTACACTTCCACCCCCATGCAAATATGAAAAGTAACAACATTGCCAAAGGCACAATAATAACACAGCAATCAATCATCTCGAAACCAAGCTGATACAGTTGCCGTTTAGTTAACGCCTGTACTTCTTCTTTTTTACCACTAGGTGTCAGTATAAAACGGAAAAAACTCCATATTGGTTTTTAGAAGCCAGTATTTTTCCATCACCTCTATCACAGATCAGTAGAAGTAGAATATGGTTCAGTTCTTTGCATGTGGGAGGGTTGTTCACCATTGGCCTCTTCTTCTTTACATGTGATGGAATTAAATACAATTATTTCAAAAACATTCTCAGTGACATGAGCACATTGTAAAATGTATGTAGTGTATATTCAGAGTCTTTTTTTTAAATGATTATTTCTGACCGTCATTGTTCATGCAAAGAAAAAAAAACAGCCAATGTACTATTACATTGACACACATCTTCTTTTCCGCCGTAGGAGAAATCTCCTATGAAATCTCTCAAGGAGAAACACTCCATTTCCATCAGCAAAAATAGTTTACGAACAGGTCAATAGTTACCTCAATTGCCACTAATAAACTCATGTACAAATTCCAATCCGTCTTCAGAACTAACCACTCCACTGACACATGCCTTCTCTATCTGACCGACCACATCAAACATGAGGTGGATTCGGGCAAATACTGTGGCATGCTCATGCTGGACCTTCAGAAGGCCTTTGACACCGTAACCACGTTATACTGTTGGATAAACACAGACCCATTGGCATATGATAAAACCTCATCGAGCTTGATGCAATTTTACTTGGAGGGGAGGGAGCAGGTGGTAGAGGTGAACGACACCGTGTCCCTCCACCTCTCAGTAAGCTGTGGAGTCACCCAAGGCAGTATATTAGGGCCTTTACTGTTCCTAATATACATAAACGACATGTCATCAGCATGCGACTGTGAATTGTTCTTGTTTGCTGATGACTCGGCCCTGCTGGTATCAGACAAGGACAAGTCACAGGTGGAGAAAATCCTCAGTGCTGAACTCTGTAGAACTTGCACCTGGCTTGCTGACAACAAGCTATCCATACACTTGGGTAAAACTGAATAAATCCTGTTTGGGTCCCACATAAACCTTAAGAAAGTCAGTGACTTCACTATAAAAGTGGGTGACATTGTTATCGCCAGGAAGGATGAGGTCACCTACCTAGGTTCCATTCTAGAGGCTAATCTTTCCAGTAATAAAATGGCAACCAAGGTAATCAAAAAGGTCAACCAACGAACAAGATTTCTCTATAGAATCTCCTCTCTGGTCAACAAAAGCACCATAAAGATTCTAGCGGGGACTCTTATTCAACCCTTTTTTGATTACGCATGCATCTCCTGGTACCCTAACACCTACAAAACCCTCAAATCTAAACTCCAAACATCCCAGAACAAGCTAGTCAGATTACTTCTAGACCTCCACCCCAGATCACACCTCACTCCTACCCACTTCTCCAAAGTGGGCTGGCTCAGGGTGGAGGACAGAGTAAAACAACTTGCACTGAGCCTAGTCCATAAAATCCGCTACACCTCCCTGATACCGAAGTACATGTCAAACTACTTCCTTAACATAAATGACCGCCATAACCACAACACCAGAGGGAGCTCCACTAACCACGTTAAACCCAGATTCCGATCTAACAAAAGTCTTAACTCATTCTCTTTCTATGCCACATCAATATGGAATGCACTCCCAACAGGTGTAAAAGAAAGGGCATCTCTATCCTCCTTCAAAACTGCAATAAAAGAACACATCCAGACAACTTTAACCCTAAACTAACACCCTCCCTTCCACATCATACCTCCTCGGATTGTAAATAATCAAATGTAAATAATCAAATGTTGACACTTTTTCTTATACTTTCTGACCTCTCTCTCTATGTCCACTACTTGCTGTACATATCCTACCAAGTAGTCCTACACTGTTCCAATGTCCATTTCTCTGATGATGCAATTGTTGATGACTGAAGTATTGATACCAACCAAACCTAACCCCCCCCCATATCCCACACCCCGGATTGTAAATAATTCAATGTACATACTCTGATGATTATCTTGTGTGATGACTGTATTATGATGATAGTATATATCTGTATCATGAATCAATTTGGTTCCCGACTTAAACAAGTTGAAAAACTTATTGGGGTGTTACCATTTAGTGGTCAATTGTACGAATTATGTACTTCACTGTGCAACCTACTAATAAAAGTTTCAATCAATCAATCAATCAATCAATCAAGCGACAATCCACTAAGTAAAAAAAATAAAATAAAATGATCAAAAATTAATGCAGCTTCAGTGCCTGGCGTGTTGTTCCCTGTTTATTTATTTGAAAAGGAGTATGACATATTTCAGGTTATTTATTTCTTTTTTTTTTTGTTTTTGTACTTGATTCAGTAAATGAAGTAGCTACCGCTATTAACGTAAAAGCAATTGTTATCTAATCCTCTATGATGGTGTCAATAAAAAAAATCCTCATCTTTGTAAAGGCCCTCGTCTTGATGGAAGGACTCATTTAACGCTTGCAACAAGTCATCACATTGTGGCCAGTTGCCGTATGTGAAAGCAGCATCACTATCCACAAAAACAAGAGATTAATTCCTATTATCAAACCAGATGTATTACAGCTTGTGAGTGTTATGAAACAGCACTTCCTTTCCTCTCCAAAGTTGCTTCTCAGCAAGTTTGTTGGAAAAGGCAGTACAATTCTTTAGCTGACTCTGTTTCGCAATGGTTACATAATATGGTTGGGAGAACTGAAGACCTATTAAAATAGAAGTAAAACGTAGCGCAAACACTTAATTTGCCTATGTACAAATTACAGTAGTCTTGCTGTTGTGCTTTTTAAATAAACAATTCTCTTTAAACACAACATTTACCCAATAGCATTATATTTAGTTGAGCAAGTTTATTCATAAACATTTTTTTTGAAATAACTACTCTGTATCGAACCTAAAATACATATTTGAATGAAAGAGAGTGAAGTGCTAACTTGGATCTGCTAAGAATCTGTTCCACATACGATTCTATTGGATAAACAAGTGCCACTTTACATGTAAAAAACTGTATTTCTTTAAGATTTGTTGATATTAACTGGGATGATGTTAAAATATAATTCATGACATACTATTTGTTATGCTTGTCATGTGTTTATAATTACATAGTGTCTTTCAAACTGTGCCTCATCGAAATGTGTCACCTTTGCACACATATACATCATCTGAACTTCATTTTGTTGACTGAACAAACATGGTTCAATGTTATGCTTGAGATTTAATACCAACACTTCAACTCATACATTGCTTTTGGCGGAAATAAAGATAAACTCCTCACACAGGTCACGATGACTATTGAAATGGTTCTCTTCAACAGATGAAATTATCCCCCAAAAAAACCTTTATCTTTGACAACTGAACTGAAGGTGGAGGACAGATGTGCCCCATGCAACAAAAGAGGGCTGGAAATTGGGTCATCAGCAGTACACTTCTGTAAATGTTTAGTAGTTTTACGCATACATTTATGAGTGTGGGAAAAGAGAACAAAATGACCGAATGTACAGTTGCGGAAGGGGGAAATGTCCAGTGACATCCAAACACAAAAGACCAAAAAAACACATAAAAAACCATGGAAAAGGGAAAAATGCTGCAAATTAAAAAGGGTGCAATCACATAAACACTGCGTGTCAAAAACACATGCAAAATGAAAATGCTGCATTGCCAAAGGACATACACATGCAACCCAAAGCAACGGTATGAAGAGAAAGACTGCAAGTTAATGCAACAAAACTGAAGTTAGCCAGGGAACCTGAGGCGCCAGATAAAAGGTAGCATGGCTAACTTCTGTTCTGTTCTCTGAAGTTGCAGCATTGCTTGAGTTTAAAGGCTTTGTGTGTGTTTTTGTCAGTTGCGGCAATTTTGTATTGCATTTGCTTTTGATTCTGCAGTGTTTGACAGGGGTGTCCAAACTTTTTCCGGCGAGGCCCACATATAGAAAAATGTAAATATGTGGGGGCCCATTTCTATTTTTGTGTAATGATCTAACCCAAGACGTGTTAACTATGTCTGTATAATGTGTCGCAGACCATATAAACTGTACATGGCCAGCAGTCACATTAGAGATAAGAGCATGGAAACTACACCTTCATGTAGCTGTGAAAATAGAAGCAACTAAATTATTTGACAAATCAGACTAATTTAGTGCATAGAAACATACTGAGTGTAAAAAGTGATACATCTTCAATGATTACTTTAAAACAAGTAAAATGCACATTTATATCATGTGCTATCATGTGTGTCAGTAGAAATGTACACATTTCAGCCTACGAGAATTCCACTTCTAACTAGAGAAAACATGTTGAAATAAATTGTATATAATTGTTATGCAGCTGAGATAAGATTTTAGCACCCCCCACTACCCAGAGAGGGACAAGCAGTAGAAAATGGATGGATGATTGTTTTACACACATATGCTCACATCAACTACAATTGTAGACCAAGAAACATAAACAAATGACTACTAAATAAATCAGAAGTTACTCACAAGTTACACAATCCTTGAGTAGTTTTTGCACGGAATACTTAATTACTCTTACTCAAGTAATTATTTGGATGACTACTTTTTACTTTTACTTGAGTCATATTCTGAAGTATCGGTACTCTTACTTCAGCACAATTTTTGGGTACTCTACCCACCTCTGATTATTTCGGTGGACGTCACTGCATGCCTACAACTGATGATTGATGCAAAACCAGAGGACTGGTTGTTTGCACATCGGCAATACGTTTTTGTAAATGTTTAGCAGTTTTACACATACTTAACATTTATGGGTGTGGGAAGAGAGAACAAGATCCTAAAAGTGTGCCATATGCTATGTGAGCTGTATAACAACTGTAAAACTTGTCACTGATCAAAATCCTTCACACAATCCCGCAGAAACATTCAGCTCTCTTATAGGTCTTACATTTCATTTGGCATTATGGTTGAGTTTTGAAATTCCTGTTAAGAACGTTGATAGCTTATAACAGAATCCTGTTTCAACTTGCTTATTAGAGTTGCTAATCTGGCTTGACCATATACAGTCATGGTCAAAGGTTTACATTAAAAAAAAAATAATAATAAATTTTAAAGAAAAGGTTTACATACACTTGTAAAGAACATAATGTGACGGCTGTTTTGAGTTTCTAATAAGTTCTACAACTCTTATTTGTTTGTGATAGAGTGACTGGAGCACATACTTGTAGGTCACAATAAACATTCATGAAGTTTAGTTATTTTATGAATGTATTATGGATCTACTGAAAATGAGACCAAATCTTCTGGGTCAAAAGTATACATACAGCAATGTTAATACTTGGTAAGTTTCACTGCCAGAAGGCGCTTTTGGTAGCCATCCACAAGCTTCTGGTTTAATTTTTGACCACTCCTCTTGACAAAATTGGTGCAGTTCAGCTAAATGTGTTGGTTTTCTGACATGGACTTGTTTCTTCAGCATTGTCCACAGGTTTAAGTCACGACTTTGGGGTGGCCATTGTAAAACCTTAATTATAGCTTGATTTAGCCATTCCTTTACCACTTTTGACGTGTGTTTGGGGTCATAGTCCTGTGGGAACACCCAACTGCGCCCAAGACCCAACCTCCGGGCTGATGATTTTAAGTTATCCTGAAGAATTTGGAGGTAATCCTCCTTTTTCATTGTCCCATTTACTCTCTGTAAAGCACCAGTTCCATTGGCAGCAAAACAGGCCCAGAGCATAATACTATTACCACCATGCTTGACGGTAGGTATGGTGTTCCTGGGATTAAAGGCCTCACCTTTTCTCCTCCAAACATATTGCTGGGTATTGTGACCAAACAGCTCAATTTTTGTTTTATCTGACATCACATGGACAAAGATAAGACCTTCTGGAGGGTACACATACAGTATGTCCAACTACCTTAAGTGAGTTTGCTAAGCTGATTGTTGTATGACATGTTACATTTTATCTAAAAACAAACTAATCAAGCAACCGTCATATAATATTTATCCATAAACTACTAAATACCTATTTGCTTTAAAAAGACAATCATGGTACATTGATCCAGTTAGTAAAAATGAATTAATGCATAAATAATACACAATGTAATGCATAACATGTAGATATCCTAAAAATCTCTTATTGCTGAAATTCACTGCATATTTAAAGCAGATTTTAAAAATAAAGTTGACCAGAGTGCTCTACAATTTAGCTTACTGTATAAAATAACCCACTTTATTTACACATAAAATATTTCTCTCTGAGCAGGAGATAAATCCACCGACAGCAACATGATAAATCTAAAACAACGTTGGCGGAGGGAAAAAAAAAAAAAAACTTCAGCCCCTTGTAGTTATTTACCACACTAATTAAAAATTTGATGTCGATTCGAATTTGATTAATCTTGCAGCCCTAATATATTCCTATAGACTTGTGTGGTTTACATTTCCACCGCATTTACATTTCAAAATAGTTTATACAAATCACGCTGATGGCGTATGATGAAATGGTACAGTTTATTTCTATATTGATGTAATGATGTAAATAAACATATGATATTACATCAGATTTATTATGTAAAATGTTATATGTTATATATATATATATATATATATATATATATATATATATATATATATATATATATATATATATATATATATATATATATATATATATATGTATATGTATGTGTGGGAAAAAATCACAAGACTACTTCATCTCTACAGGCCTGTTTCATGAGAGGTTCCCTCAATCATCAGGAGATTTTTGGATGATTGAGGGAACCCCTCATGAAACAGGCCTGTAGAGATGAAGTAGTCTTGTGATTTTTTCCCACACATACATATATTGCGCTCTACCACGGTATCGAGCACTATTTTTTGGATAATCTTATTAAGACATATATATATATATATATATATATATATATATATATATATATATATATATATATATATATATATATATATATATATATATATATATATAAATATATATATATATATATATATATATATATTTTACCAGCTTGTTCCCCATCTCGACAGTTGAGTCCTAGAGCAGAGGGTCAGCAACCACCTCCGGTGATGGCTGGGACTACCTAAGAGCCTGAGTAGCATTGCACTCTAAGGGAACAGCAACAAACTGCAGTTGCCTTTCACATCAGTACTGTGGGAAGATCGCCTGGAAGAAGCCTTTGAGATGAAGCTCTCCAAGTATGCAGGACTGGTCAGCGACTGTCAACAGGCTGGTTGGAGAGCAAGGTGTTTCAGTGTTTCCCACACATTCATTTATTTGTGGCGGCCCGCCACGAAAGAATTACGTCCGCCACAAATGGATTTTTCGGCTTTTGACTCGCTCGACCGCTCATAAAAGCAATGGGACTGTCTGTGAATGTTGCTTGTAGTTACACCTCCGGTGCAGTAGGTGGCGGTAGCCTACTATGCATTGTAACTCCGCCAATAGCAAGAAGAAGAAGAAGAAGAAGAAGAGGGACGGACGGACGAACGGACGGACGGAATCAAAATACTCGCCGGTTACTTTTCATAATGATGGCGCTTCCTATGTTTCTACCTCAAACGTCCAAAAGCTGCTGAAAGCCTTGATCCAGGATGCCATGGGGAAAAAAACTTAAATGGTGCCTTTTGGCGACAGTTAGCAGCTTGGTGGCTCATAGTTGGCTAGCTAACGCTTGCTAGCGTGGTAGCATTGCTTCATTTTTACAGGTGTTATAGGTAGATAGTAGTGATGGGTCCGGCAACACCGATGCATGCGTCGAGCTCAAAGAGCGAAACCCTGTGTCGGTGCGCGTACCGCTTTTAGAAAGTCACGTGACCGATCATGAGCTGTTTTGGTCACGTGACCGATACGCGAACTGTGTCGCACTGACGCCTCCTCTGTGCCCTGTGAGCGGCTCTTTTCTACAGCCGGAGAAATAATAACTAAGAAGAGAAAGCGTCTAAAATTGAATACGTTGGAAAAACTGTTTTTTTTTAAATAAAAAATGTGTAAAAAAAATTAAATAATAATTTCCAGGTCCACAAGCATCCTCATTCTCAACACGTTCTCTTAGATTTCCATGTTATGATATGATATGTCCACATTATTTATTGACTGTGTCTAAAAAAGACAAAAAATATATTTTTATTTAAATGAAGTTATGAAATAATCCTAAATGAAATACAATGACTTGGTTTATATTATTGTATATACTAGGTCAGTGGTTCTCAACCTTTTTTCAGCAATGTACCCCCTGTGATTTTTTTTTAAATTCAAGTACCCCCTAATCAGAGCAAAGCATTTTTGGTTGAAAAAAAAAAGATAAAGAAGTAAAATACAGCACTATGTCATCAGTTTCTGATTTATTAAATTGTATAACAGTGCAAAATATTGCTCATTTGTAGTGGTCTTTCTTGAACTATTTGGAAAAAAAGATATAAAAATAACTAAAAACTTGTTGAAAAATAAACAAGTGATTCAATTATAAATAAAGATTTCTACACATAGAAGTAATCATCAACTTAAAGTGCCCTCTTTGGGGATTGTATTAGAGATCCATCTGGATTCATCAACTTAATTCTAAACATTTCTTCACAAAAAAAAAAAAATCTTTAACATCAATATTTATGGAACATGTCCACAAAAAATCTAGCTGTCAACACTGAATATTGCATTGTTGCATTTCTTTTCACAGTTCTTTTTGACAGACATTTTAGTGACAAACCTGAGCTTGTGCTTCACTGAGTTTATGAACTTACATTCATATTTTGTTGAAGTATTATTCAATAAATATATTTATAAAGGATTTTTGAATTGTTGCTATTTTTAGAATATTTTTAAAAAATCTCACGTACCCCTTGGTATACCTTCAAGTACCCCCAGGGGTTCGCGTACCCCCATTTGAGAACCACTGTACTAGGTCATAAAATCAGTGTCAGTTGAGTCGGTCCATAGGTTGCCTGTAGGGATTTTTAATGTCCAGCAGATGTCAGTATTTAGTGACACAGTATCGACACAGTATCAATACAGTTTTGCAATGTGTCGAAACGCTTCATGACGCCTCATCAACCCATCACTAGTAGATAGGTTATAGCTGCATCGCTCGCGGCTCGTCATATATTTAACGTTAATCCGTGATTTCACCGAGCGTTTCACTGACGGTGAGCAGCCTGACGCTGCTTCATTAACACCGCCGCTGTTTCGTGGCCCAGGGCAGACGCACGTAGTAACAGTCACGTGTTACAATACCGACGAGCTAACGTGTCCAGGTTATAACCATGTTGTCAATAAACACACATGGACTGAAGCTAAATTGTCCACTGTCCACTGCAGCATGTGAATGCAATGAAAAGAATAAAATCTGAGCCAACCAGCTGTTAAAATGTTGTCCAGGTTAATGTTTTGGCCATTAAAGGCCCTTCATTTCAAGATTTCAACTGTGATCGGGCTTTAAACAGGTGGCTGACCTGTTCAGATGGGTGTAACTGCTACTGGTCAAATAATGTGAAATAGCATTTAATTTTACATGTATGCAATGCCATTTAAATGTAATTATAGATAATAATAATAATAAATACTGTGTAGTGTTGTAAATAGTCAACGGGAAGGATTTTAGTCAGATATAAGCCATGAGCACTACACAGCCAGAAAAAAACCTAGGCAGGACAAGTAAAAATATTGGGGCAAGAAGATTTGAGAAGTTGGGCAAGTAGAAAAAACCTTAACGTTGAACCCTGCATGTGTTGAGCTTCTGCCGCTTAAGGTTAGACGGCACTGTACATAGAGCGGTTCTGCTCGTTAGTAATAAATTCTAATGTTCGATGTTCACTCCTTCACACAGATGAGTATAGAAAAATATTTTCAACGGCCGAAAAGGGCTGGACTTGGAGAGGAGGTAGGCCTACAGTCCGGACCACAGGTGCGACCTGTTCAGCAGGAGGAGGAGGAGGAGGTTGACTGACTGTGGCAGGACACCTCTGCCTCTGTTTCACTTCATGTTGCTGGTAAATAATATGGTTGTAGTAGTAGGCTAAAGTTAAATTATTTAGTATTCACTAATTAAAGGGGCAGAGCTTTAAGAGACATTTTAGCTTTTATATTTTATAAGATATATTTTTTGTAAGAACCACAATTAATAAATATATTTCAGTGAATCACTAATTGTTCAAATCTGTATATAAATATGTACATAAAATGTTGTAATTATATTCCAACTCCGCGTTCTTCTTGGTCAACGCCGCTGCCGCCCCCCACGCCCCCCGACCACACCACCGCAAATAGATGCCCGTCCTGTGGGAAACACTGTGTTTCCCTGTGGAGGTTGGATGCAGAGGATTTGCAGCCCGTTCCTTGGTCAGACCTTTCAGCAGTTTGGGCATTGATGAAGAGAGAAAGAGGAGAGCCATCCGCGGTACCACCGAAGCAGCGGAAAGGGCCTCGAGATGGTTGTGGCTCAAAAGAGAAGATTCTTGGAGTCATGGTAGCTAGACACAAGCCGGGGGATTCGAACACCCCCGGTTGGGTCGCTTGGAGGAGGGCATATGACCAGTTGAGAGACCCGAAACGCCCGGTGAATCCAAGAGGTTACTGAGGATGTGTCCAGACTAGGCATCAGTAGATGTATGTACACAGTATATATATATATATATATATATATATATATATATATATATATATATATATATATATATATATATATATATATATATATATATATACATATATATGTATATATATGTATGTGCTTTGGAGCCCCTGCCTCGAAAGAAAATAATGTTTGCCTTGGTGCCTTTCCAACTTGCCTTAGTGCCCTAAAATATGAGCCCTCCTTTAAGGCAACACTTGCCTTGACCTTAAAAAGTTAAAATTCAATGCCTTATTACTATATTAGTTTGTTGTATTTAGTGTTATTTCCTGTCCAACCCTCTTATTTCTTGTTTCTGCTTCCCATTTGGCTCCATTTGCCACCAGTTTCCCTCTGGTTCAAGCGCTGACTCCCTCAACTGTCCCCGGTTGATAATCAGGAAGCATCTTAAACGGGTCGGATTATGATGTTTCCCCCCTTACATTTAACATATTTCTTTGTGGTGTACATAACATGTAATCGTGGTCCTTTGGTCACAATTTTGCATTGATTATGTTTTACAGACTGTTTGTCTTCAGAATGCATCGTTTTGTGGGCGGTCTTTTTTACGTGGCTCCACTTCGACAGCATCTTCTCCCTGTCATCCATGTTGTAATTTTTAGCGTTTCCATAGCGAGTCTACTGACTACTCTGTGAGAATCCTGTGTGTGACTGAAGCATTAAGGAGTTGGGGTTGGTAATTTATCCAGGACTAGCTGCAGTGTGCTCAAACAACCACTAGTCAGCATATGTGAGCAGATAATACTGTATCATCTCTTTCTCTTTTAGACTTATCACGTTTTCACAACAAGGAAATGCCAGTGTAGTGCCTTCATCACTCACGCTTCAAAAACAAATGCAGACCTACAGTCAATTCAAACTGTACACTAATTTGTATTAGAAATGGCAGACGATGCATGTACATGTACGAGCCTGTCTGCCCCACAAAAAGAGGATAGCAAAAAAGAAGAAGCTTGGTGACTACAACGCAGATGACAAAGGTGGACTTAAGCAAAGCACTCAGGGTACAGTTCTACCATTTATGGAGATGTCCGCTGACGTCACAATTGGAAAAAACTTGACAAATGGGGCAAACTCCAAACGGCTCGTTTGGAGGAAGGAAATAAAAAGGAATGCAAGATTGTTTTATAAATATTTCTGCCATGCCTCCATTGTTTGATTAAAATTGTTTGAGACTTAGGCAGATCCCAAAGACACAAAAACAGGTATCAATAGGTAGGAAAAGTTGTTGACCACAGAACCATCCATCCATCCATTTTCTACCGCTTATTCCCTTTGGGGTTGCGGGGGGCGCTGGAGCCTATCTCAGCTACAATCGGGCGGACCTTCCTCCAGAAGGTCTTATTTTTGTCCATGTGATGTCAGATGAAACTGTTTGGCCACAATACCCAGCAATATGTTTGGAGGAGAAAAGGTGAGGTCTTTAATCCCAGGAACACCATACTACTGTCAAGCATGGGGGTGGTAGTATTATGGTCTGGGCCTGTTTTGCTGCCAATGCAAGTGGTGCTTTACAGTGAGTAAATGGGACAATGAAAAAGGAGGATTTGCTCCAAATTCTTCAGGACAACCTAAAATCATCAGCCCGGAGGTTGGGCCTGTTTTGCTGCCAATGCAAGTGGTGCTTTACAGTGAGTAAATGGGACAATGAAAAAGGAGGATTTGCTCCAAATTCTTCAGGACAACCTAAAATCATCAGCCCGGAGGTTGGGTTTTGGGCGCAGTTGGGTGTTCCAACAGGACAATGACCCCAAACACATGTCAAATGTGGTAAAGGAATAGCTAAATCAGGCTAGAATTAAGATTTTAGAATGGCCTTCCCAAAGTCCTGACTTAAACCTGTGGACAATGCTGAAGTCCATGTCGGAAAACCAACAAATGTAGATGAACTGCACTGATTTTGTCAAGAGGAGTGGTCAAAAGTTCAACCAGAATCTTGTGGATGGCTACCAAAAGCGCCTTATTGCAGTGAAAATTGCCAAGGGACATGTAACCAAATAATAACATTGCTGTATGTATACTTTTGACCCAGCAGATTTGGTCACATTTTCATTAGACCCATAATAAATTCATAAAAGAACCAAACTTCATGAATGGTTTTTTTTGGACCAAAAGTATGTGCTCCAATCACTCTATCACAAAAAAATAAGAGTTGTAGAAATTATTGAAAACTCAAGACAGCCATGACATTATGTTCTTTACAAGTGTATGTAAACTTTTAATCACGACTGTGTATATATATATATGTATATATAATATATATATATATATATATATATATATATATATATATATATATATATATATATATATATATATATATATATATATATATATGTAATTATCTGCCTCTGTCAATATACATACACATACTGTACATTTGGGAAGTCACTCTTTGGTGGGCCAAGCAAAACCACTTGGTGGGACACATTTAGTCTGGGTTCCCAACTTGGGCACCCCTGGCCTAAATAAAATCATAGTGTATGAATGTCAGCGAAAGTCTAGCTCTTAAAGAAACAGCACTGATTAACTTTGACTGATACAGCACATTCAAAGCTATTACGCCACCATCACAGTTAAATCTATCCTTTTACTGCCAGCTGCTACAAGGGTTTCGTAACAGTGTCTTTACAAGGCATTTCAAGTTAAATATCAATAAAAAAGTGCCAAGTAAGCAGTTTAATTCAGTGAGATTGTCAGTATACTGTAGTTCTTCTTCACTGAAGAGAATTATCACAGGCCCATCCTGTTTTTTACTCCTACAAATTCCTGTTGCGTAATGTTAGTGTGTGCCAAGTGGGACAGCCATCCTGACCGACTTTAGTTTTACCACATATGGTAGCAATTATCTCAGCATATCCTTTTTCTCCTCCAATTCTTTTAGACCTTGCTGCATGTAACTCAGAGTTTTAACTCCATGTGCGGGTCCGAAAAAATCAATGGAAAAAGTTCAACTGCGGTCATTTAACTTTAAGTAATGTTTAATTTGAACTCCTGTACCACTGACCCTTGCAAAAAAAAAACACAGTGCAAATATAACTGAAGAGACAATACTTTGGTTCATACCCAGGACTCTAACCTATCATAACCATTTGCTTAGGGAAATCCTACCAAAGACAATAAGCTCAATTTCAGAAGAAGTATTAAAATGGTCTGACCATCTTTTACACTGCCCAACAAATATCTAATACTGAAGACTGTTAACAGGAATCTGCTCTGAACAACTGGTACATTGTAGTTGTTTAACAGGTAAAAATACAGAATTGCATTAAAATATTACAACAATAAATATTATTCAACCTGAAGATACATGCTATTCACATTGGCAAAAAAAAGAAACAAGTAAGAACTTGTTAAAGGATTGCGCCACCCTACATAACTGATTATCAAAGTAGCCTGACAGTTCAGTAATTCAGCCTGAAAAAAACCTTCAAAATTATTTTTTTTTAAACTTAACAGATAACGTATAAAATAAATATAGAAAAAAAGTGCTGTTTTACCCCACAAAGAGCTTTCAAAGAATCAATAGGGATCCTTCAAAGTTGTTCTTGTACACCACTAAAATAAACCATTCAGATTTTTTGCATACTGAAAGTCAGTTTGTTTTTTAAGTCAGACATTTAACACTTCTGCTCTACAGTTCATACAGATTGTAGAAATCAATATAGGGAACAGTTTTTTTTATACAGGGTCAAAGGGATATACTATCTAAAATGTTGAAGTGATGACAGTTTGAGTGTGTTTGTGTGGTCTTCCTAGTCTGCCCTAGTGAGTGTGTGCATCAGTGTGCACTCAACCCATCTTGGTGAAAGTGTTGTATGCTTGTTGTTGTGCTGTTTTTGTCATTGGGTTTACTGTGTGCATGCGGGTTAGTGAGGGTTGGAGACAACAATAGTCATGCAAGAACTGGTCCCAAAACATGCAGCCAATAACATTAAGTATGAGGGTGTGTTTTTCCCATGAACACACAAAGCCCAAAAGTATTTACACAGTGAAAAATATAGTTTTTGCAAAGACCACCACAGTCCTCAGCCGATCCATTTTTTTTAGAAAACATAAAAAAAAATGAGCTACATGTTGAATACTCTATACATTTATATCGGTCACTCAAAGTGTAACATCTCATGATATGTTAAACTGAGGGTTTGCATTTTAAACTGAGATTTTACGAGAAGTGGGCAGCAGCACAAGGAGTTGATTCAGGCAAACATGTTTCTGTCTAAGGTGCTGACATCGTTGGAAATATAACTACAATTATTAGGATCCATCCATCCATTTTGTACCGCTTGTCCCTTTTGGGGTAGCGGGGGGTTGCTGGAGCCTATCTCAGCTGCATTCGAGCGGAACGCAGGGTACACCCTGGACAAGTCGCCACCTCATCGCAGACAATTATTAGGATACATTGGAAATACTTTGCAGTCAGTGTTTAACTGAATTCTTGAGACAATGAAATTGCTTACAAGTAGTGAAGTGAAGTGAAGTGAATTATATTTATATAGCGCTTTTCTCTAGTGACTCAAAGCGCTTTACATAGTGAAACCCAATATCTAAGTTAAATTTTTAAACCAGTGTGGGTGGCACTGGGAGCAGGTGGGTAAAGTGCTTTGCCCAAGGACACAACGGCAGTGACTAGGATGGCAGAAGCGGGGATCGAACCTGCAACCCTCAAGTTGCTGGCACGGCCACTCTACCAACCAAGCTATACCACCCCAATTCCAAAGTAGAGATGGAATTGAAAACCAGTTATTGTTGAGAACCAGATCCCAGTGTTTTAATTTCTCAGAATCATTTGCCAGTTTGGCAAATTATTCGTTTATTGATTCCTTTGGCGTAGCAAGGGATGGGTAGCGAATTCGGTACTTTTATAGGCACTGACCGATTCACATGAAATCAAACAATGACATATTACAGGATATCAAGATGTATAAATCTGATTTAATGATATTATAATTTGTACATGCTTCATTTCGATACACAAAGCTATGAGAAATGGACAGACACTTTTAAACATATTCACAACGATAATAAAGTAATCAGCTGGACTTCGAAATGGGGACTCCAGCTGCTCACTGGGACTTAACGACCTCATTATTTGAAGATTTATGTGAAATGAGGAGACACTAAATGAGTGGAATGAAGATAAATCACATCAAATATTCACTACCGTATTTTTCAGACTATAAGGCTTAAAATCCATTCATTTTCTCAAATACTGATAGTGTGCTTTATGTGCTAATGTACAAATTAATTATAGTTGTGCTTACCGACCTCAAAGCAATTTTGTTTGGTGCATGGTGTAATGATATTGATTGATTGATTGAACCTTTTATTAGTAGATTGCACAGTTCAGTACATATTCCGTACAATTGACCACTAAATGGTAACACCCGAATAAGTTTTTCAACTTATCTAAGTGTGACCAGTCACACATTAGAGATATGCGTGGACTGCAGGATGACGCTTGTTCAATCGATATAAGCGGATTATCTATATATGGTAAAAGTTTACCCAAAGTGCTTTGGGCAAGTCCGCCATTGTAGTCTAATGATGTAGTCAATAAGCTCCTTCTTTTTCTCTATCCTTTTGTTGTGGGGCATTCATCCTCCGCTGTTGTAAATTCTTATACAAATTTGTGTGTAGTTCGAACTTACTTCATTTTTGCCTCATGTCTCACTTAAAGTGTGAGTGAAGAATGTGTGAAGAATGCACTACTATGGTGTTTCCTCAATGTGAAGATTTGATAAGTCCAAAAGAAAAAGAGATTATACAATATTTTCTCACAGATGTTATCTGGTAATGGTTTGGGCGCACTGCAGCTAATCCTGGGTAAATTAACCAGCCCCCACTCCTTAATGCTTCAGTCACACTCATACTCATTCTCACAGGAATGAGGAAAAAAACTAATCCAAACCTAAGTAGCGTACAGTTGTAATTAATATCTCTCAGTAGATTCGCTATGGAGGCACTAAAACTACCGGCACATCAAAGATGATGAGGAGAAGACACTGTTGAAGTAAAGCCAGGTAAATAAGACCACCCACACAACGGCACATCCTGAAGAGATGGTCAAAACGTGGCTTGAAGATGGTCTGTAAAACATATCCTATGCAACATTTTGACCGAAGGACCATCATGACATGTTATGTAGACTACGAGGAAGTGTTTTAAAGGGACGGAAAAAATATATATACTATGAACCCTTTAACGTGCCTTATAATACGGTGCCCCTTTTGTACGAAAAAATACAGTATTTAGTGTGTTACATTCTGCAACAGTAGTCAGCAACATGCCATTTGTGTTGTTATTAGTCTCAACTCAAGTGAACCAAATGCTATTGCTAACAGGCTAACTTCTAATGTTTTCTTGTTGGGATGTGAGATAAACACTGACATTTGTATTTGATATATTGTTATTTACAGCTGAAATGGCTCATAAGGACTAACCTGGCCCTCATGAATTCATCATTTACTGAGGGAACGACTTTCTGGCTGTTGGACATTGTGGGACCACACAGGTCTACAGGAACCTATAGTTCCAGGAAGGAAATGTTCCAGGAACATAAAGATCCTAAAATGTTGGTGTAATAGGGCCTATTGAAATAAAATCAGAAATAATCAAAAAACATCATAGCCAAGGTGAGCGTTTATCAATAAATTAATCAACATTTATTGATATATACATCCCATGATCTGAACACACAGTTTTTTATCTCAATAAGGAACATTGATTTGAGGTAAATCGGTAAGTATTTTGAGTTACAAACCACACCAAAGAACCAATTGAACACGTATGCCAAAGCACCACTATATAGGCCTTCACTGCAGCTACATTCACTTGACGCTTGTTTGTGGGTCTGTTGTGTTGACAAGCCAGTGACTTTCCATTGAAGAATAGTATTGTCTTTGTCTTCAAAAAGTCTTGACATAATAACATTTTGGAAATGCAAACAGTTCTGTTGCGTTAGTTGGAGTAAAGGTTACTTGACAGTATGTCACTTAAAGGGGAACATTATCACAATTTCAGAATTGTTAAAACCATTAAAAATCAGTTCCCAGTGGCTTATTATATTTTTAGAAGTTTTTTTCAAAATTTTACCCATCACGCAATATCCCTAAAAAAAGCTTCAAAGTGCCTGATTTTAACCACCCGTCCATTTTCCTGTGACGTCGCATAGTGAAGCCAACACAAACAAACATGGCGGAAAGAACAGCAAGCTATAGCGACATTAGCTCGGATTCAGACTCGGATTTCAGCGGCTTAAGCGATTCAACAGATTACGAATGTATTGAAACGGATGGTTGTAGTGTGGAGGCAGGTAGCAAAAACGAAATTGAAGAAGAAACTGAAGCTATTGAGCCATATCGGTTTGAACCGTATGCAAGCGAAACCGACGAAAACGACACGACAGCCAGCGACACGGGAGAAAGCGAGGACGAATTCAGCGATCGCCTTCTAACCAACGATTGGTATGTGTTTGTTTGGCATTAAAGGAAACTAACAACTATGAACTAGGTTTACAGCATATGAAATACATTTGGCAACAACATGCACTTTGAGAGTGCAGACAGCCCAGTTTTCATCAATTAATATATTCTGTAGACATACTCTCATGTCAGCAGGCCAGGGAAGCTAGGGTCAATATTCTTCTCTTGATCATCTTCGGGACAGTGTGAGCCAAGACATCCAGGGGGGTTTAGCTCGCTCGTCTGCGGGAACAAACTGCCGCCATTGCTTGCCGTGCTACCGAGGTCCTTTGTCCCTGAATTGCTCACACACTCCGGCAGATTCAATGGGGGTCTGGCGGCAGATTTCTTTGACTTAATCGTTGGAAATGCTTTTGCTTTGAGTGTCGCAGGATATCCATACATTCTGTCGTAGCATAGCTTTCGTCGGTAAAGTGTGCGGAACAAACGTTCAATTTCTTGCCACTTTCGCATCTTTGGGCCACTGGTGCAACTTGAATCCGTCCCTGTTCGTGTTGTTACACCCTCCGACAACACACCGACGAGGCATGATGTCTCCAAGGTACGGAAAACAGTCGAAAAAATGGAAATTAACAGAGCTGATTTGACTCGGTGTTTGAGAAAATGGCGGAATGCTTCCCGATGCGACGTCACGTTGTGACGTCATCGCTCCAAGAGCGAATATTAGAAAGGCGTTTAATTCGCCAAAATTCACCCATTTAGAGTTCGGTAAATCGGTTAAAAAAATATATGGTCTTTTTTCTGCAACATCAAGGTATATATTGACGCTTACATAGGTCTGGTGATAATGTTCCCCTTTAAAGCTCTGTTGAGCGTCCGTGCAGCAAGGTGAATGAGGTTACCCTCAAGATGTCAGAGAAAATAGGGCATATGACGTAGGCATATGACGTAGGCCTGATGCAGCGCGTGATGCAACAACACAATTCGTAGAACATGCCTAACGGTACTTCCAAATGTTCATTTATGAACCATTAATTAAAAGCACATATTTAAATTTTCACATGAAAGAATTCACCAAAAAGGATTAGCTGTACACTGAGTACTCTAAAGTATATCCAAGCTTCATTTCTTGACATAAAAGCTTAGGTCCTTGACATAAAAGTTTGGGTCTTCATCTACTTTGTAACAGAGGCTTATGGGGAAAGGTGCTTAAGTCAATATGCAGACGGCACTTTAGCACCAACTCTAAAAGAAGAGTGAAAATGCACAAATACATGTATCCCTTATAATCCCATTCCAAATGTTATCCCCTCCCCCCCAAAAATTCTGAATGTTATGTAAATTTAAAAAAAGAAAAAAGTATTTCAGGCTAGCATATTTCTGCCCTGCCACAGACCATAGCCACCCCCTGGCCCCTGCTCTTTTTATTGTTCTCCTCCAACAGTATGTCATTTTTGACAGGCCAAAAAAACTGTTCCACTCTTTTTTCATATCCTTGTAAAGCTTGAAAGTAGGGCAGTATGTACTGAGAGACTGAGCGAAAAAAAAAAACCAACGAGAAACAGATGTGTTCACTCTTCTTCTTTTTTATGTATGAGAATGCATTGCACAGCATGTCTTTGACGGGCACATACTCTAATTACAATCTACAGCTTCAGTTTATTCTGATTTTTTTGTGCATTTTGTGAGGCTCAACTCCCCTGCACATTAATGTTGACAAATATATGTTATTATCTTCATTTTAATGTAATGCAAGAAGGACAAACCTCTAATACTTACAGTGGACTATGATATTAACCATCAACAGTCAGCCTACT
This sequence comes from Nerophis lumbriciformis, assembly GCF_033978685.3. Taxonomy (NCBI): domain Eukaryota; kingdom Metazoa; phylum Chordata; class Actinopteri; order Syngnathiformes; family Syngnathidae; genus Nerophis; species Nerophis lumbriciformis. The sequence goes on from NC_084551.2 coordinate 20,928,618, forward strand.
CCGAATTCCCAAATGAATGAATGAATGAGAGACATTACCCTATATGGGTTGAGATGAACACATGTTAATTTATGAGAAATAGAAAAGAAAACGCTAACATATGCTCATTCTGTAAAGACTTGGTTTTAACACTTGGCTTGGAGACTGGAAAGAAGAACATTTAATGACCTAAACTAGGAACAAAAAAAGCCTTGCACAATATCCAGAAGAGAGAAGAATTGGATGTTGGAAAGATACCAGTTCTCTTCTGCCAAGGTGCCCACGGGCATGGCATCAAGCCCCTGCCACCCCACCCGCTTAGGAGGTCTGTTGGCCCCCTCCTCACTTGGATATTAATTTCCCTGTGCATTCTGATATGTGAATGTTAAAATGGGTGTAAAAATGCATATACAATGTAAGAACAGTGCAAAATGCAATTCCTCTATTCAGAGCCATTAAAAAAAAATCTCTATTCACTATTTTCTCTCTTAACGATGCCACTGTGTCACTGTGCCACAACCTTGACACATTGACTGACAAAACTCCATGTTGGGAACAGGTCGAGTTAATTACTAACTTCTGTTTCCAGCTCCTAGTTTAAAACGCTTGTGTGAAAACTCCAGCAGCCCAAGTGCAGCTGTAAGAGGGAAAGGGAGGGCTTATGGTCAAAGGGGCTTTTCTCAGCACTAGTATAAAACAGGAGCTCTTGCAGAGGCTCAACGTGGACATGCTGCTCCGGCATTGAGCCTCCAAACCTCATCTCTTTTCTTTTCCTTTTTTCACCCCACCATCAACTCTTCCAGTCAACCATGGGAGTCGCTTACAGCGTTGGAGAGTAAGTGAAGAGCATACACTATATGAGGACACTGGAGACGTTTTGGATGGATTCTTAACAAGCTGCTGCTTTGAGGAATATGTGTGCATTGGAAGCACATATACAGCGGAGTGGGGGGATATTTTTGTCAGTGCATGGTAGCTGCAGATCAGGAGGACAGATGTGTTATACCAACTCATATGTGGACCAAGAGAATCTATTTGGGGCATGATTAATCCTTTAGGTGTGCCTCATTTAAAAATGCATGCATGTCTTAACATGTGCTGACTGATGCTACAGTGTGTAAAATAAATAAATTAGAACAATAATATACCAGGTCAAGGCCAAACTGGTATCACTACTTTCACACTGTAACATCCATCCCATCCATTTTATACCGCTTGTCCCTTTTGACAGTGTTTTTTTATTTATTTCACAACTATGATCAATTATGTTTTAATTAAATTAGAACGTTTTAAAGGGTAGGTTTTGAAGGAAGAATCACCAAATGCAGTATGATTTAAGATAAAGTATTATCTTATCGTTTGGCTTTGTGAACAAACCATGGTTGCAATGGCCAAACCATTAAGTACAGCAATAGCCAACACAAGAGGCTGTTTCTCTATGATATCACTTCAACATTTCTGAGAGGTAGTTCTAATATTTTAGGTCCCGTATTTATCTACATGAGATGGGAACATACTGTATGAAAAAATGTGTCAGCATGATGTAGTGCAGTTCATCACCTCATACTAGAACCACATGAATTATTATGTAATTACTACTACCACCTGTTTTATACTTTCAGTGACAATATATAGCATTTTTCATGAGGTAATCAGGGCCTGTTATTTTATCTTCACAGGGTTGACCACCTCTATACCTTCTTTGTGCAATGGTCACCAGATATGTACACAAAAAGCAACAAAAAGAAGAACCAACCCCACTTTCTTCGGGAGAAACATCAAAATCGGTATATTGGCAAGAAAAACAAGGTGGCTTCAAAAAGTAATCAACTGAGCAACCATGCAGCCAAAAACTGGGAGGTAAGGATTTGTACAAATGTATTTAATGTTTGCTTTAAGGAAAATTGCACTATTTGGAATTTTGCCCCATCATCCACAATCTCTATGTTACACAAGAACATGTCATTCCCTTTTCTGTGAGTTAGTAAAAAATAAAATAAAGAAAGCTAGCACAATGAAGCTAACAATGCTTGTAATAGGGATTCACCTATCCCCTCTAAAAAACAACGTTTTACTGTATATACATGCTATAAACCATGGAGTGACAGGCACATTCATGGAGAAATTTAATACTTACAGTATTTTGGTCATTTTAAGCATTACCAGAACTTCTTTCCTGGTCGCATTGATTTCATAGAGCGCATATCAACTATTGCTTCTTGCGTCAACATCAACACAGAGAGCACGCTCAGTGTTGGCTACCATTAATCATGGCAGACTTTATTAGAGGCAACGACTGCTGTGAAACAAATGACGATCCAGAACCTTATATTTTTTAGCCTGAATAAATGGAGGATAGCAACGGGTTTTAGAAGCTTGACGCTAGACAGATTTAGCTATACTGAGACACTAAGCTATCATGTAGCACTAATGCTGAACGTATCAGGGACAAAATAACTAAATAAAAACAGTCACTTACAATTAGAGATCGACCGATATGTTATTAGTAGTGAAGGAGGCTAATAATCTGCATTTGGAGCCGATATTCATTTGCAGTAAAGTGTAGCTATACATGAATAGTATATGTCAGTAAACAATTTAACCGCGCCATAATGCCAAAAAAATTTACCAACATTTGCGGCAAGAACATGCCGTGAACGCCCTTGACTTTTTACTTGTTAATGTACGAGGGATGTAACAATAAATGGTATAATGATAATTTGCGATAAAATTCCTGACGTTTAGTAATACCGTTTATTTTTTAATTACCGAAAAAAATTCATTTATTAATGCATTTTCGGCCACACGAAGTCAGGCGCATGCGCACTAGCGGTGTTTGGCTTGATAATCATGGCGGACCACTGCTGTGTTTAGATGGAGACAGGTGTGGACAATATTGGAGACAGACACACTTGTCCCCACACGAAAAGTAAACAGCAAAGGAGAAAACAATTTGATGTTTTGCAGCAGGCGATGTGTCGTGAACGTTGTCACAATTTGTTTATAAAGTCTTTACTGTGTTGAGTGGGATGTTCACTCGTCCTTTATTTAACTGCAAACTGTATCAGTGTTCAAATAACATCAATATTAGCTAAAATGTTTTTTCATCTCATCGATCTGAACTCAGGCTGTGAAGATTGTTTTTTTTTTTTTTTTTGTTGAACTGAAACACTGGGGGGGCGTTGGAGAACAACAAAGCATGTTTATTAGACTTCATCTTCATTAGCCAAACTGCTTCGTGTTTTATTTTGGTATCAAAAAGTAAACACCAGGTTTTTTTTTTACATGAATTGTGTTTTTTTCATGTCACAAATGTGTTACTTCAAAAATCCTATATATAGTCTATAATCTTTTTATTAGACATTACAAATTACATGATGGTATTACGTACACACCCCAACACTGCTTTACTTAACAATCAGTAATCAGGATTTCAATATTGATAATAATAATCTTAATAATCTTAATCTTAATCTTTGGCCAATTGGCAGCCCTAGATCTCACAAAAGAACAATATTTTTATCTATTATATATATATATATACATCGATCCATCCATCCATCTTCTTCCGCTTATCAGAGGTCGGGTCGCGGGAGCAGCAGCCTAAGCAGGGAAGCCCAGACTTTCCTCTCCCCAGCCACTTCGTCCACACACACACACACATATATATATATATATATATATATATATATATATATATATATATATATATATATATATATATATACCCTGCCTCGAAAGAAAATAATGTTTGCCTTTGTGCTCTTCTAACTTGCCTTGGTGCCCTAAAATATGAGCCTTCCTTTAATGCAACCTTAAAAAGTTAAAATTTGAGGCTTGTAAAACAGCTGGACAAAGCCTTAAGTTGTTTTTGTAACATTATTTTTTTAGGAATCATTGGATCAGTTGTGACATAATGTTTTATGCGGGTTAATAGGGGTTGATTTAGCACCAAAAAACATCAGGAGATATCACAAACATTTTTATTATGTGCCTAAGATGAGCATTAACATTTGCATTCTAAAATATGTGAAAATTGAAAAAAATATGGGATTTTACTACATCACAACAACTTGCAAGCTCATCAATTTTTACAGCAGTTTATGGATTTAATACATTGTAAGGTTTCCTCATGAGGAACCCTGAAATATTGTTTGGTTGGTAGGTTGAGGTTTATGTCACACATGGCATGATTGATATGAAATATATGATTTCTAAATATTATTAGTTTATATAATATCTCTTTATAATATTAATTCCTAGGATTCTTCATGTAGCTTATAGGTGAGACATTTTCAAGCTGGTTGACAATTTCTTTCTCAATGTTACAGAAATAAGCTGCTGCCTGCTCTTCTTTACGTAGTATATAAGTGTGCTATTTGTCAATTTACACAGTGTTGCTGTCTGAGCACCGCAGCACAGCTTAACAGAAAGGAGCACTGGTTATTACTAATAACTTACTTTTTACTTATCATAAATATATATATTTCGCACTATGCCAGCTAAAAATCCAGACGGATAAAGGAAGGTCGATATAGATTTATGACAAAATGATAATCAGTCGATCCCTACTTACAATGTCTGCTCTCACTGGGATGCCGACTGAAGGGAATGATTGTATCTTTCAGCACAACACTAGTGGTACTTAAATAGCTGGTAAATTCAGCATAGTCCTCACTCAGCAGTTAAAAATATTGGGACCAAACCAACATCTTGCCACATCGCTGTTGCAATGTCATCTGGTCAAAGTTGAGAGCCGGTATACACCATACCTGCCAACCCTCCCGGATTTTCCGGGAGACTCCCGAAATTCAGCGCCTCTCCCGAAAAACTCCCAGGACAAATTTTCTCCCGAAAATCTCCTGAAATTCAGGCGGACCTGAGTGACGTGTCGACAGCCTGTTTTCACGTCCGCTTTCCCACAATATAAACAGCATGCCTGCCCAATCACGTTTTAACTGTAGAATGATTGAGGGCGAGTTCTTGGTTTCTTATGTGGGTTTATTGTTAGGCAGTTTCATTAACGTCCTCCCAGCGCGGTAACAACACACAACAACAGCAGTCACGTTTTCGTCTACCGTAAAGCAGTTCGTCTGCCGTAAACAGCAATGTTGTGACACTCTTAAACAGGACAATACTGCCATCTACTGTATATGCATATGTGACAACAACATCTACGGCTTTTAGAGAGTGCAGTGCACAACTGCGCACACAACAAGGAGACAAAGCAGAATGCATCATCAGAGAGGGTGTTCAGCATGGTTAGAAAAATAGTGACAGAGAATAGAACAAGGATGGACAATTCAACCCTTAACTCAACAATGAGTAGATGAGTGTTATGTGTGTGTGTATATGTGTAAATAAATGAACACTGAAATTCAAGTATTTCTCTTATTTATATATATATATATATATATATATATATATATATATATATATATATATATATATATATATATATATATATATATATATATATATATATATATATATATATAATAAAATAAATATATATATATATATATATATATATATATATATATATATATATATATATATATATATATATATATAGCTAGAATTCACTGAAAGTCAAGTATTTCTTATATATATATATATATATGAAATACTATACTCCTCCCCTCTTAGCCACGCCCCCAACCACGCCCCCGCCCCAACCACCCCACCCCCCACCCCCCACCCCCACCTCCCGAAATCGGAGGTCTCAAGGTTGGCAAGTATGGTATACACTGCTTCGGTCAGTCCGGATTTTTAGCTGGTAGAGTGCGGAATTTCATAGTTTCAATATTTTCCAAAGTCAAAGGCTATACAGCAGCAGCAGCAGCAACTCTAGAAGTTAGCATTACTCCAAGGCTAAACAAGTCGTCTGAGCAAGGCGCTGTGAGAAGTAGTAACCTTGGTTATTATGCAGGTCAAGGCATGTAAAGGTAGTGTTGGTTTTGGTTTTTGGCAAAACTACTGAAATAGGTGACGCCTCATTACCTGCATCACTGCCAAGAAAAGTGAAAGGCGTGTGTTACTGTGTCATATAAGAATTGTGGCAGGTCATTTTAATTTAAGTGCAGGTTTCTTTTTACGTTGTTCACATGACGTCCTTTTTGGGGTGTGCTGAAGAGGTGTCACTCTACGTAGCAGGCATAGATTAACAAAGATGCATTATTTGTAGTAAATAAATGTAAATGTTCCGACCAATAAAGTGAAACTTGATGATATCCTAAAGCACACCTGGCAATCACTTAATAAAGTATATTTTGTACATTATTGTAATATCTTGCACATCACTTTTAATTATTCTTGATAAAGAAAATATCATGCTGACAACACAGCTACTAGAAAGCTGAAACAGTTATCTCCATTCAGTGAGCCGAGCCATAAGTATCGGTTCTCTTGAAAGAGCCGGTATTTGAGAGTAGCTTGAGAAACTATTAGGTTTGGCACTATCCAAACAGTTATAACTCCCACTCTCTCCTGATATGGACATCCTTTCCCTGACTACTTCCTATCATGACAAACTGCACGCCCCTTCCCCTGGTTTACTGGAAAAAGAAACATGCAGCATGGCACAGCTAGCCAATGAGAGGAGCCCCCATCCTTCCATCCCACCAATAGCGTACTACACAGAAAGTGAAAGTAATTTGCAGTGCAACACATGGTGGGTGCAGACAGGTTGGATACATTTGGCAAAGCAAAGTGCAGCGTTTGACAAAGAAATCAGGAGCTATGAAGATTTTACCAGACAATTTCAAGGTTCTTTACTTTGCTTGTGACTATGCGGAGCCATATGTTCAGGTACAGAGATGACCATGCTGAATTTGATCTTGTTTAAGGTTCAACTACTTTCTATCAATTTTACACAATTTGGAAAGCTTTTCATGCACTTTCTGCCTTATTGTTTAGCTTTAAACTATGATGTGGCTTCTAAAGAAGTGCAGACCTTTGAAAAATACCAATAAAAGCATTGACAGTTAATATGCGCCATTTAAATGACTTTATACTTGTTATGTTCCAGATTATCAATGTAAAAGATCCAAAACGCCGTTTGAGTTTGTGCAGCTTCGACTCTGAAACAGAGGAACCTGAGTACCATGGAATAATTGGGGTTGTTCAACCTGTCCTGAGTGACTGCAGTGAGCTCCTGGATCACAGACATCTGCTTAGTGTAAGCATTACTTTTCACAGTCTTATAACTGAAGCAAGTGAACATTTTCTGTACAACTCTGCAAACTTATCATCTCTGGATGTGAATGACACCCTTTTGTTCTTACAGCTCGCCTGTCACATGCCAGCAAGGACACAAGGCTACCCATGGCATTTGGCCTATAGCACTGCCGTCCATGGGAGCAGCCTGAAGACACTTTATAGAAACATGGCCAAATTTGACAGTCCGGTCCTGCTGGTCATTAAAGACATGCAGAAAAAGGTATGACTCTGGCCAGCGCATCAATACACTTGGCACTTCATCTATGGTGAGCTGCTAGACAGTTAGTCTCTGCTCTTCACTGTCATTCGTATGATTATCTTCAGGTGTTTGGAGCTTTTTCATCAGATCCATTTAGAGTCAGCAAATACTGCTATGGCACAGGAGAAACATTCCTATTCAGCTTCAACCCGGACTTCCAGGTAAAAACTCTATTATTAATGTTGCCAATTTTTGACGTAAACAGTAGGGATGCCCAAAAAATAGATTCATATCCAAGTCACGATTCTTATTAATTTTGATTCTAAATCAATTAAGCATTTTAAAAAATGTATGTAAAATAAATTGGAAAAAATATATAAAAATAAATATACTTCTTTTGTATGAATCAATTTACTTATAACATTTTTAGGCCATCTCCATGCAACGAGAAGGAGCATTTCTAACCGAACTTTGTTTTGAAAAAGTTTCATTATAATACTATACCAAAAAATGCATTGCAAGGAATCGGTTTGAATCGAAAATGAATCAAGAATTGATTCTGAATCAAATCGTCACCTCAGGAATCGGAATTGGATCGAATCGTTAGATTCACACCCCTCGTAAGCGGTGGTTCATGTCTTTCAATATCATTCATTCAGGCTTACAAGTGGACTGGAGAGAACTCCTACTTTGTGAGTGGGAACTTTGAGTCTCTTCAGATTGGAGGTGGAGGGTAGGTTGATGTTACTTGTTATGTATGTTATCATTATAAATATTGTTCTAAATAACAGGTGCATATGACAGTGTGGGATTTAACCAGATAATGCTTGTTTGCTTGTAGGGGGGAATTTGGCCTGTGGATAGATGCTGATTTGTACCACGGTTCCAGTTTTTCATGCCCTACCTTCCACAACGCTCCGCTCTCCACACAGAAGGACTTCCTCATACAAGACCTTGAGGTCTGGACAGTACAAAACTGAGCAAAGACATTTGACATGAAAGAGAACAACTAATTAGAGCAACAGATGCAGGTGTTTCTACCACCACTGCTGTATATAGCCTTCAGCAGGTAAATATGTGTAAGTGGTACCGAATGAAGCCTGTTATACTGGCATTTCTGATAATGCAACTGGGTCTGAGGTTATTTTAACTAAAAGATAAGGGGTTGCATAAAATCCTGTAATATGGAGCATTGTTGCCTTAAACTCCTGCCCTACCATCAGCAGCTTACACTAAGCTTTGAGCCTTCCAAGCCCTTTTTTTGTTTTGGAGAATATTACAATTCAAAGTTCATTATAAACATGTTGGATGAAAACACTTAGTGGAAGAAAAGCACCTTTAGGATTCAATTACATTTTAAATATGTTTTAACAGGGATTTTGTGGTTGGAACAAGGTTAACTGGGTCTACAATACGCACACATATGAGCCCATTGATTGTTTAGCACATACAATGACAAATCCTTTAAAGGAAATGTTGATACA